>NW_021703785.1:49011957-49078629 GCF_005190385.1 Monodon monoceros | reverse complement strand
TTTTTTTTTTTTTTTTTCCCCTCCTCAAAAAATTCAAGGAGGGAAGCACCACATTTGATTCATTGCTGCAGTCCAGTGTAAGGAAGCACCCAGTTTTTATATATATATATATATATATATATATATAACTGGATCATTTTGCAGTACACCTGATACTAACACAACATTATAAATCAACTATACTTCAATAAAAAAACAACAAAAACCTAACAAAAACCCCCACATTCATCATAAAGATAATACAACTGTTTCACTAAAACTACAGGTTTCTTGCCTTTAAACATGTTTTGTTGGTGCTATGTGGATTAAATAATATGAACAACTAATGCACAAATCAACATTTTGGCTCAAACATTTTGGTTAATGCTTTCTTATGGACAAATTTTAATTATCAATGGGCCTTGAGGAAGGTAGATGCATTGGATGCTCAGAAATGACTGGACTATGGCATCAAAAAAGTGAAGGGTCTGAGAGTCTACCCTGCTTGCAGGTTAATAAGATAGCCTGCTATCACTTCGTAGATGCTGGCAGAAAACACAAGACTCCTGGGTCAGAGAAAAAGGACTTTATTACTCATGGTGCAACAGGCTGCATAAGCTCCATATTCCCACTGGTTTCTCATGTTTCCCAGTTTCCACAGGACTACACAGGTGGATATAGATGAATGCTGTACAGGCAGTGTGTTGTGTCTCACTGAGGAACCCCAAGCTTAGGAAACCCCAGTCTTTTATAATGAGCCACAGCAATCTGTTTAACCTTTGCCCCAGAAGGAGACATTATCTTTATTATACTGGGCAGCAAACAAATCTACCTTCTTATCTGGATGAAGACAGTTCTCATCTTCCCATGGCTGTTCTCTATAAAAATATTCTTGGGCGGAGTCAAGATGGCAGATTATGAGGAAGTGGAATTCGTGTCTCCACATAACTAGGGCACCTACCAGGCACTGGTGGGGGACCACGGACACCTAAGGGGACAGGAGGAACCCCCAGCAACTGGGTAGGATGTGGGACATGGGGGGGATAAAGGGGGAGGTGAAGTGGAGGCCGGGCAGGACTGGCACCCTTGAGGGGCAGGTGGGGGAGAAGGGATCCCGTGCCCGAAGGGGGAAATTGGGGGACCATTGGAAGGACAGAGGATCAAAAGGGAGCATGGCCAGGTTTCCCCTGCCCACTTGGGTCCCCAGGAACCTGCTGAGATCCTGGGCTTGATCCTCTGCCCACCAAGGCCCCCTCCAGCCATGCGGGTCCTGACGGAGTAGGATGTAGGGAAGGGGGAGCAAAAATAAAGACCAGACCTCTGGGACCAGCACCCCTGAGGGGTGGCTAGGGGAGGGGAGGGGTTCCTACACCTAGTGGGACCCACCCATGGCTAGGGGTCCAGCGGACACGGGGGAGACCCTAAGGGAAATGGTGGGGGGTGGGTGCAAAGGAATGGAAGGGAATGGGGCCAGCGCTTTCCCTGTCCACTTAGGTACCATGGAGCCTGTTGGGCCCTTGGAGCCTCCTTCCTGCCATGCAGAGCCCAAGCCCCGCCCCTACACCCTCACCCAGGGCCCTACCCCAAAACTCCGGAGCGCCACACTCCAGAGGCTCTCCTGTCCACGTGCTGCTTCTCCCCTTCTGCACAGGTCCTAAGCCCAGGCCCCACTCCACGTTCAAATGCCATCCCCCCACCCGCCTAGGTCCCACAGTGCCCTAAACCCCACTCCTGCTTCAGTTCAACCCCTGCCTAAACTCCACCCCCATAGCCAAGGCTTTTATGTTTTTTTTCTTTTTTCTTCTTTTAGTTTGGGGTTCTGTTTTACCTTGTTGATTCATTGTTGTTGATTCATTTATATTTTTATTTTTCCTAATAAATCTTTTATTTTACTAATTTTATTTTATTCTTTATACTTTTTTATTGTTCTCTCCTTTTGGCTTGTTCCTCCCGCATCCCCCCAACCCTTTCTTTTTGCTTTTGTCTGCTGTGGTTTTATTTTACCTTGCTGCAGTTGTTACAATTATATTTTTATTTTTCCTAATATAACTTTTACCTCTCTAATTGTATTTTGCTTTTTATTCTTTGATATTGTACTGCTCCTTTTTTTTTTTTTTTTTTTTTTTTTTTTTGGCCATGCCACGCAGCTTGTGGGATCTTGGTTCCCAGGCCGGAGGTCAGACCCGAGCTCCTGTGGTGGGAGCTCCAAATCCAAACCACTGGACTAACAGAGAACCTCAGACCCCAGGGAATATTAATCAGACTGAGGTCTCCTGGAGATCCTAATATCAGCACCAAGTCCTGGCTCTATCCAACTGCCTGCAAACTCCAGTGCTGGATGCCTCAGGCCAAACAACCAGTAAGACAGGAATACAGCCCCACCCATCAAAAAAACAAATAACACGACAAAAAAATTTGTTAAGACAAAGGAGCAAGGTAAAAAACTACAAGACTAAATGAATGAAAATGAAATAAGCAACCAACTTGAAAAAGAATTCAGAGTAATGATAGTAAAGATGATCCAAAATCTCAGAAACAGAATAGAGAAAATACAAGAAATATTTAACAAGGATCTAGAAGACAACACAATAACTGAAATTAAAAATACTCTAGAAGGAATAAATAGCAGAATACCTGAAGCAGACGAATGAATAAGTGATCTGGGAGATAAAAGGGTGGAAATAACTGCCAGGGAGCAGTTATTATAAAGAAAAAGCAGTTATTATAAAGAAAAAAGAATGAAAAGAACTGAGGACAGTCTCAGAGACCTCTGGGACAACATTAAATGCACCAACATTCGAATTATAGGAGTCCCAGAAGAAGAAGAGAAAACAAAAGGGATTGAGAAAATATTTGAAGAGATTATAGTTGAAAACTTCCTTAATAGGGGAAAGGAAATAGTCAATCAAGTCCAGGAAGTGCAGAGAGTCCCACACAAGATAAATCTAAGGAGAAACACGCCAAGACACATATTGATCAAACTATCAAAAATTAAATACAAAGAAAAAATATTAAAAGCAGCAAGGGAAAAGCAACAAATAACATACAAGGGAATCCCTATAAGGTTACCAGCTGATGTTTCAGCAGAAATTCTGCAAACTAGAATGGAGTGGCAGGACATATTTAAAGTGATGAAAGGCAAAAACCTGCAACCAAGATTACTCTACCCAGCAAGGATCTCATTCAGATTCGACCAAGAAATTAAAACCTTTACAGACAAGCAAAAGCTAAGAGAATTCAGCACCACCAAGCCAGCTTTACAACAAATGCTAAAGGAATTTCTCTAGGCAGGAAACACAGGAGAAGGAAAAGATCTACAAAACAAACCCAAAACAATTAAGAAAATGGTAATAGGAATATACATATTGATAATTACCTAAAATGTAAATGGATTGGAGGATAGCTTCAAGATGGCAGAGGAGTAAGACGTGGGGATCACCTTCCTCTTCACAAATACATCAAAAACACATCTACATGTGGAAGAGCTCCTACAGAACACCTACTGAACACTGGCAGAAGACCTCAGACTTCCCAAAAGGCAAGAAACTCCCATTGTACTTGGGTAGGGGAAAAGAAAAAACAGAGACAAAAGAATAGGGACAGGACCTGCACCTCTGGGAGGGAGCTGTGAAGGAGGAGAAGCTTCCACACACTAGGAAGCCCCTTCACTGGCAGAGACAGCGGGTGGGTGGGGAGAAAGCTTGGGAGCCATGGAGGACAGCAAAGCAACAGGGGTGCAGGGGGCAAGTGGAGATATTCCTGCACAGAGGATCAGTGCCGACCAGCTCTCACCAGCCTAAGAGACTTATCTGCTCACCCACTGGGGCAGGTGCGGGCTGGGAGTTGAGGCTTGGGCTTCAAAGGTCACATCCCAGGGAGAGGACTGAAAGGGGCTAGTGAACACAGCTACCTGAACACAGCCTGTAAGGGGCTAGTGCACCAAAACTACCTGGGGGTGAGTCTGGAAAAATGTCTGGAACTGCATAAGAGGCAAGAGACCATTGTTTTGGGGTGCACAAGGAGAAGGGATTCAGAGCACTGTCTAAAAGAGCTCCAGAGTTGGATGTGATCCACGGCTATCAGCGTGGACACCAGAGACGGGCAAGAGACACTAAGGCTGCTGCTGCAGTCACCAAGAAGCCCGTGTGCAAGCACAGGTCACTATCCACACCTCCCCTCCCGGGAGCCTGTGCAACCCACCACTGCCAGGATTCCCTGATCCAGGGACAAATTTCCAGGGAGAACACAAGAAGAGCCTCAGGCTGTTGCAACATCATGCTGGCCTCTGCCACAGCAGGCTCACCCTGCATTTTGTACGCCTCATTCCCCACGGCCTGAGTGAGCCAGAGGCCCCTAATCAGCTGCTACTTTAACCCCATCCTGTCTGGGTGGGAAACAGATGCCCTCAGGAGACCTAAAAGTAAAGGCAGGACCAAATCCAAAGCTGAGCCACAGGAGCTGCATGAAAAAAAGAAGAGAAAGGGAAATCTCTCCATTCAGCCTCAGAAGCAGTGGATTAAATCTCCACAATCAAATTGATGCACCCTGCAGCTGTGCAATACCTGAATAGACAACAAATCATCCTAAAATTGGGGTGGTGGACATTGGGATCAAATGTAGACTTGGGGTTTGCTTTCTGCATCTAATTTGTCTCTGTTTTTATGTTTATCTTAGTTTAGTGTTTAGAGTTTATTATCATTGGTAGATTTGTTAACTGATTTGTTTGTTCTCTTCCATATATATATATATATATTTTTTCTCCTTTTGTGAGTGTGTAGTGTATGCCTCTTTGTGTGATTTTGTCTGTATAGCTTTGCTTTTACCATTTGTCCTAGGGTTCGTCTTTCCCTTTTTTTTTTTTAAATATAGTTTTTAGCTCTAGTTATCATTGGTGGATTTGTTTTTTGGTTTCTTTGCTCTCTCTTTCTTTCTTACTTTCTACTACTTTTTTATTTTTGATAATTAAAAAAAAATTCATTTTAATAAATTTATTTTTATTATTTTTTTCTTTCTTTCTTTTCTTTTTCTCCCTTTTCTTCTGATCCAGGTGGCTGACAGAGTCTTGGTGAACCAGCCGCATGTCAGGCCTGAGCCTCTGAGGTGGGAGAGCCGACTTCAGGACATTGGTCCACCAGAGACCCCCCCCCCCAGCTCCAAGTAATATCAAACGGCGAAAGCTCTCCAAGTGATCTCCATCGCAATGCTAAGACCCAGATCAACTCAACCACCAGCAACCTACAGTGCTGAAGACCCTACACAAAACATCTAGCAAGACAGGAACACAACCCCACCCATTAGCAGAGAGGCTGCATAAAATCATAATAAGGTCACAGACATCCCAAAACACACCAACGGATGTGGTCCTGCCCACCAGAAAGACAAGATCCAGCCTCATCCACCAGAACACAGGCACCAGTCCCTTCCACCAGGAAGCCTACATAACCCACTGAACCAACCTTACCCACCATGGACATACACCAAGAACAACAGGAACTATGAACCTGCAGCCTGAAGAAAGGAGACCCCAAACACAGTAAGTTAGGCAAAATGAGAAGACAGAGAAATACACAACAGATGAAGGAGCAAGGTAAAAACCTGCGAGACCAAACAAATGAGGAGGTAATAGGCAGTCTACCTGAAAAAGAATTCAGAGTAATGAGAGTAAAGATGATCCAAAACCTTGTGAATAGAATGGAGAAAACACAAGAAACGTTTAACAAAGACCTTGAAGAACTAAAGAGCAAACAAACAATGATGAACAACACAATAAATGAAATTGAAAATTACCTAGAAGGAGTCAATAGCAGAATAAATGAGGCAAAAGAACAGATAAGTGACCTGGAAAATAAAATAGTGGAAATAACTACTGCAGAGCAGAATAAAGAAAAAGAATGTAAAGAATTGAAGACAGTCTCAGAGACATCTGGGACAACATTAAACACACCAATATTTAAATTATAGGGGTCCCAGTAGAAGAAGGGAAAAGAAAGGGACTGAGGAAATATTTGAAGAGATTACAGTTGAAAATTTCCCTAATGTGGAAGAGGAAATGGTCAATCAAGTCAAGGAAGCACAGAAAGTCCCACACAGGATAAATCCAAGGAGAAACATGCCAAGACACATATTAATCAAACTATCAAAAATTAAATACAAAGAAAAAATATTAAGAGCAGCAAGGGAAAAGCAACAAACAACATACAAGGGAATCCCCATAATGTTAACAGCTGATTTTTCAGCAGAAACTCTGCAAGCCAGAAGGGAGTGGCAGGAAATATTTAAAGTGATGAAAGGGAAAGACATACAACTAAGATTACTCTACCCTGCAAGGATCTCATTCAGATCCAACAGAGACATTTAAACCTTTACAGACAAGTAAAAACTAAGAGAATTCAGCACCACCAAGCCAGCTTTGCTACAAATGCTAAAGGAATTTCTCTAGACAGGACACAAGAGAAGGAAAACACTTACAATAACAAACCCAAAACAATTAATAAAATGGTAATAGGAACACACATATCGATAACTACCTTAAATGTAAATGGATTAAAGGCTCCAACCAAAAGACATACACTGACTGAATGGATACAAAAACAAGTTCCATATATATGCTGTCTACAAGAGACCTACTTCAGACTTAGGACACATACAGACTGAAAGTGAGGGGATGGAAAATGGTATTCCATGCAAATGGAAATCAAAAGAAAGCTGGAGTAACAACTCTCATATCAGACAAAATAGACTTTAAAATAAAGACTATTACATGAGACAAAGAAGGACACTGCATAGTGATCAAGGGATCAATCCAAGAAGAAGATATAACAATTGCAAATATTTATGCACCCAACATAGGAACACTTCAGTATATAAGGCAAATGCTAACAGCCATAAAAGGGGAAATCTATAGTGACACAATCATAAAAGAGGATTTTAACACCCCACCTTCACCAATGAACAGATCATCCAGCATGAAAATAATGAGGAAACACAAGCTTTAAATGATACATTAAAAAAGATCAACTTAATTGATATTTATAGGAAATTCCATTCAAAAACAATGGAATACACTTTCTCCTCAAGTGCTCATGGGACATTCTCCAGGACAGATCATATCTTGGGTCACAAATCAAGCCCTGATAAATTTAAGAAAATTGAAATCGTATCAAGTATCTTTTATGACCACAATGCTAAGAGACTAGATATCATTTACAGGAAAAAATCTGTAAAAAATAAAAACATATGGAGGCTAAACAATACACTGATTAATAACGAAGAGATCACTGAAGAAATTGTAGAAGAAATCAAAAACACCAAGAAACAAATGACAACGAAAACACAATGACAGAATACCTAGGGGATGCAGTAAAAGCAGTTCTAAGAGGGAAGTTTAAAGCAATACAATCCTACCTCAAGAAACAAGAAACATCTCAAACGAACAACCTAACCTTACACCTAAAGCAATTAGGGAGACAAGAACAGAAAAACCCCAAAAATAGCAGAAGGAAAGGAATCATAAAGATCAGATCAGAAATAAATGAAAAAGAAATTAAGGAAACAAGAGGTAAGATCAAGAAAACTAAAAGCTGGTTATTTGAGGAGAAAACAAAATTGATAAACCACTAGTCAGACTCATCAAGAAAAAAAGGGAGAAGACTCAAATCAATAGAACTAGAAATGAAAAAGGAGAAGTAACAACTGACACTGCAGAACTGCAAAGGATCATGAGAGATTACTACAAGAAACTCTATGCCAAAAAAGTTGACAACCTGGAAGAAATGGACAAATTCTTAGAAAATCACAACCTTCTGAGACTGAACCAGGAAGAAATAGAAAATATAAACAGACCAATCACAAGCACTGAAATTCAAACTGTGATTAAAAATCTTCCAACAAACAAAAGCCTAGCCCCAGGTGGCATCACAGGTGAATTCTATCAAACATTTAGAGAAGAGCTAACACCTATCCTTCTCAAACTCTTCCAAAATATAGCAGAGGGAGGAACACTCCCAAACTCATTCTACGAGGCCATCATCACCCTGATACCAAAACCAGACAAAGATGTCACAAGGATAGAAAACTACAGAGCAATATCACTGATGAATATAGATGCAAAAATCCTGAACAAAATACTAGCAAACATAATCCAACCACACATTAAAAGGAACAAACACCACCATCAAGTGTGGTTTACCTCAGGAATGCAAGGATTCTTCAATATACACAAACCAATCACCGTGATAAACCATATTAAGAAACTGAAGGATAAAAACATATGATGATCTCAATAGGTGCAGAAAAAGCTTTTGGAAAAATTCAACACTCATTTATGATAAAAACTCTTGAGAAAGTGGGTTAGAGGGAACTTATCTCAACATAATAAAGGTCATATATGATAGACACATAGACAACATTGTTCACAATGGTGAAAAACTGAAACCATTTTCACTAAGATCGGGAATAACACAAGGATGTCCACACTCTTCACTCTTATTCACTATAGTTATGGAAGTTTTAGCCACAGCAATCAGAGAAGAAAAAGAAATAAAAGGAATCCAGATCAGAAAAGAAGAAGTAAAACTGTCACTGTTTGCAGATGACATGATGCTATACATATAGAATCCTAAAGATACTACCAGAAAACTACTAGAGCTAATCAATGAATTTGGTAAAGTTGCAGGATACAAAATTAATGCACAGAAATCTCTTGCATTCCTATACACTAATGATGAAAAATGTGAAAGAGAAATTAAGGAAACACTCCCATTTACCACTGCAGCAAAAAGAATAAAATACCTAGGAATAAACCTACTTAAGGAGACAAAAAACATGTATGCAGAAAATCATAAGACACTGATGAAAGAAATCAAAGCAGATGCAAACAGATGGAGAGATATACCATGTTCTTGGATTGGAAGAATCAGCACTGTGAAAATGACTATACTCCCCAAAGCAATCTACAGATTCAGTGCAATGTCTATCAAACTACCAGTGGCATTTTTCACAGATAGAACAAAAAATTTCACAATTTGTATGGAAACACAAAAGGCCCTGAATATCCAAAGCAATCTTGAGAAAGAAAAACGGACTGGAGTAATCAGGCTCCCTGACTTCAGCCAATACTACAAAGTTATCGTAATCAAGACAGTATGGTACTGACAGAAAAACAGAAATATAGATCAATGGAACAGGGTAGAAAGCCCAGAGATAAACCCACACAAATATGGTCAACTTATCTTTGATAAAGGAGACAAGAATATAAAATGGAGGAAAGACAACCTCTTCAATAAGTGGTGCTGGGAAAACTGGACAGCTGCATGTAAAAGAATGAAAGAACATCCCCTAACACCATACACAAATGTAAACTGAAAATGGATTAAAGACCTAAATGTAAGGCCAGCCACTATAAATTCTTAGAGGAAAACATAGGCAGAACACTCTATGACATAAATCACAGCAAGATCCTTTTTGACCCACTTCCTAGAGAAACGGAAATAAGAACAAAAATAAACAAATGGGACCTAATGAAACTTCAAAGCTTTTGCACAGCAAAAGAAACCATAAACAAGATGAAAAGACAGCCCTTAGAATGGGAGAAAATATTTGCAAATGAGGCAACTGACAACGGATTAATCTCCAAAATATACAAGCAGCTCATGCAGCTCAATATCACAAAAAATAAAGAACGCAATCCAAAAATGGGCAGAAGATCTAAATAGACATTTCTCCAAAGAAGATATACAGATTGCCAACAACCACATGAAAGAATGCTCAACATCATTAATTATTAGAGAAATGCAAATCAAAACTACAATGAAGTATCACCTCACAACAGTCAGAATGGCCATTCCCAAAAAATCTACAAACAATAAATGCTGGAGAGGGTGTGGAGAAAAGGGAACCCTCTTGCACTGTTGGTGGGAATGTAAATTGATACAGCTAGTATGGAGAACAGTATGGTGGTTCCTTAAAAAACTAAAGGTAGAACTTCCATACAACCCAGCAATCCCACTACTGGGCATATAACCTGGGAAAACCATAATTCAAAAACAGTCATGCACCACAATATTCATTGTAATACTATATACAATAGCCAGGACATGGCAGCAACCTAAGTGTCCATCAACAGATGAATGGATAAAGAAGATTTAGTACATATATACAATGGAATATTACTCAGCCATAAAAAGAAATGAAATTGAGTTATTTGTAGTGAGGTGGATTGACCTAGAGTCTGTCATACGGAGTGAAGTAAGTCAGAAAGAGAAAAATAAATACCATATGCTACACATCTATATGGAGTCTAAAAAAAAAAAAATGGTTCTCAAGAACCTAGGGCCAGGACAGGAATAAAGATGCAGATATGGCTTATGGACTTGAGGACACGGGAGGGGGAAGGGTAAGCTGGGATGAAGTGAGAGAGTGGCATTGACATATATGGACTACCAAATGTAACATAGATAACTAGTGGGATGCAGCTGCATAGCACAGGGAGTTCTCCTCCCTGCTTTGTGACCACCTAGAGGGGTGGTATAGGGAGAGTGAGAGGGATACACGAGAGAGGGGATATGAGGATATATGTATGCATATAGCTGATTCACTTTGTTATATTGCAGAAACCAACACAACATTGTAAAGCAATTATACTCCAATAAAGATGTTAAAAAACAATTCTTGAAAAGCTAGTCCAGTACAGACCTTGTCAGTGCATCTACTTGCAAGACATGCAGAAAGGCAAGAGACCCTTGGGGAATTCTCTCCTTGAATGGAAATTCCAAGGAGTCATCTGGCTCTGAACTAACACTTAAAAGAGGATCTGAACTTTTCCCTATTCAATCCATTTGCTTAGTAACTTTTCTCTCTTTTTACCTAATGTCCAGATGAAATTTTTTTGGCTGAAAAGAGGCGGTCTCAAGGGTACTTCTGATGGAAACAATCTCTGAGATGCCAATTAACATTGCATGGCTGAGACTAGTCAATTTATTGTTTCTCCTGCCAAGTTTGTGCATTTGAACTTTAAAGCTTTTGTTTTCATGTTCTATGGTACAGGGGCAAATGACAAAATCACCTAAATCCTCTATGAGCAACAGAGAAGGAGAAGAAAGACTTGTTGTGGAACCAATTTTATCTCCTTTATCTTGTTTTCCAAGCCCTGCTTATGCACAGCTATTTCAGAAATCAGAAGAAAGACAGGAAACTAAGAGTAGGTACAGAATCTCGAATGACACCAGTGGGTTAAAAGAGAACTGAATTGTATCAATGCAAAATATATTTAGAAAGAACTTCAAAGAATTAAGTAGAGGAAAGGTCAGGATATGATATTTCTAAGAAACCAGAAGTGAGCCACTGATGTGTCTTAATTACATTTCTATTTGTGAAGCATTTCTCACTACTTCTTAATTATTTGTTTTTCACTTAGAAACTTGGCTTTTTTATTTCAGCAAACTTTATATCAGACTGCGGTTTCAAATGAGAAATACATTCATTTTAAATATAGGCTTTGGCACAATAGCTCATGTTTTAAATTAGAGATATATTCATTTTAAATGCAGTCTTTGGCACAAGAGCTCATTATATTTGAGTCACGTCAAATGTTGACCTAAAATAGGAGAAAATAAATCTTGGGGTGACCAGTTAAATTTAAGTAACTGTTTTTTCTCTGGGATTTGATAATCCCTACAAAAGCAAATAAAATTCTATCTATATAACTAGAAATGTTTAACATCTAATTTGAAATATATTAAAAGGAATAGTTGTAATGTCATCTTTGGGAGTTATTTTGGAAAATATACACAAATTGATATTTTCACTTTCAAAATATATTAAGATATAGAGAAAATGTAGTTAGTAAGGACATTATATGATGTTCTAGAATGAAAAGACAGTCTAAGCCTAATACATTGATAATTCCAATGTAAGTCCCAGGTAACTTCATACCTAGGTATGAATAAACAATCTTTAATTATTAACCAATTTATCAATCCAAAGTGAGCTTTTATACTGCAGCTTGCTTTCATGTAGATGTTAGGTACAACACTGTGTTTTCATGTATACGCAGAAGAACAGTCACTGACTGTCTCATCTACTTTTAAATATAATGTCAACCAGAGTTAAATGTATATTATTTCTGATTTTGTTGTTTCCTCAACTCCTTCTACCTTTAACCTCACATGACTTTAGAGCAAATGAAAAAAAGAGCAAGAATTCCTTTATTCTTTACTTTTTATCTTCCAGTTATTTGACCTGTAGATGGGATATTGACAATTAAAAACACTTTTATATCCTTTAATTTAGGATGTATGTTTCTTCTTTTTTAAGCGCTGCTAAATGACAATCAATGTACCATACATTGAATAAACCACTTTGCAACTGTGTGTCAAAGCATGTTTATGGTATATCTAAACTATTTTCAAATTGTGTTTTCAGGGACTGGAACAGAATTGCTTCAAAAATTAGAGCAGTTTCAAAAATTAGTGTGTTAAACTTGCTGGGCTACTAAAGGAAGCGCAAACAATTATTATTCACTGCAAATTATACACATGAAAACCATAACTTCAAAGGACTTCAAAGGACAAAAAGCTTAGGTGAATGCCAGGCAGATGGGTAACAAAAAGATTCCTTTTTGAATAGGCGAAATTTCTAGTCATGGGGTTATAATGGCATTTACAGGGCAAGTAGGATTTTGGTAGATTTCTGCTCCTGCCATGGTTTAAAAGAAAGAGAGATACGGATTCCTGAAAACACCCACAACTAGGCAAAGATTCAGAGAAGGCCATTAAACCCTTCTTAAAATTAAAAATATTCATGAGTAAGATTCTCTAGTTGGAGAGGAAAGACTTCAGGGACCTTGCCATCTTGTGAAATAGTCTAGGGATCTCAAGACAAACTCTGAGCTATCTAGGAAGATTCCAGCTTGGAAAAGGACTCCAGGGTTTCTCAAACATTTATGTGAGTTTGAGTCACCTGGGGATTTTTTTAATGCAGATCCTGATTCAGTTGCTCTAGGGTGGGGTCAAAGATGCTGTATTTCTGATTAGCTCCAGGGAGATGTCAAGGATGGTTCAAGGAGTAATATTGAGTAAACAGGGATTAGTAATGGCTTAAAACAAGTGAAGTTAAACAGCTGTTACCTTGATGTTTTATTCTATGTTCATATATTTTTATAATTATATATTTAAGTTTTTATACATACATTCTATTATGTGTCGTATCTTATCATTATACACATACAGATATATATTTTTCAGTACCAGTACTTTAGCAGATATGATTTTTATGCAGATAAGTACTCCCAGTCTATCTTTTCATTTTCTCAATAATGACCGTAGATTTTTTTTTTTCATTTTGATGCAATTCAGCTTATCACTGATATAGTTTTATGACGTGTTTTTGGTGTCTTACCTAAAAAATCTTTTTTCTTTCTTTTCTTTTTCTTTCTTTTTTACTATTACTTCCCAAAGTCCCCATCTCTAAATACCATCACATTGGGAATTAGGGCTTCAGCATAAAAATACTGGAGATAAATAAACAGTTAATCCTAAATTTAGTCCATTTAGCTCCAAAAAAAAGAAAATTTCAACTTTTGTTGAAAATCAATTGATCTGAGATGTGTAGGTCTATTTCTGGGCTCTAGATAATCTAGATATTTATCATTATTTCAATCATATGGATTTGGTTACTATAATTTTATAGTAAGTCTTAAAATCAGGCACTATTTAGTCTTCTCACTTGGTCTTTCTTTTTAAAAATTGTTTAGATTATTCTACATCATTTATATTGACATTAATTTTAGATTAGCTTGCCAATTTCTATAAAAATCTGTGCTGTTTTGTTTATGATAGAATTAAAGCTATAGATCAATTTGAATCTAGTGAAAATTTAGTATAGTTTTAGTTTACATTTCCTTGATGACTAATGATGTTAGACATCTCTTAATGTGCTTTTCATCCATTCATATATCTTCTTTTCTGTAGTATCTATTTAAATTTTTCTCATTTTTAAATTAGTCTTTTTTTCTTATATATTGTAATGTGACAGTTTTAACTTAGTCTGGATTTAACACTTTTGAAAGATATATATTTTGAATGTATTTTTCCCAATCTGTGGTCTACCTATGATTTACCTTAACAGTATCCTTGAAAGAGCTAAATTTTAATTTTGATAAAGTCCCAAATATAAAGTGTTTTAAAATGGTTCATGCTCTTTGTTTTACATCTAAGAAAGTTCAAAGTCATGAAAATGTTTTCTTTGTATTTTTCAAGAAAATAAATTTTACTATTTTGCCATTTATATTTAAGCTTATTTCTATTTTGGGTTGATTTTTACGTATAATATGAGGTAATGGTCAAAAATTTTTTTTTCTGTGTGGAATATAGCTATCCAGTTGTTCTATCCCAATTCTTTTTTAAGATCATGCTTTACTAAATGAATTGGGCACAATCAATTGATCTATAGGTGTTCATATCTCTTTGAGACTCTCTACTTGGATTTAAGGTTGGATTAACATTTAAACAAGTAATCAAAGTAATTCATCATGTTTACTGTAAAAGAGAAGATATCATATAATAATCTCAATAGTTTCAGAAATGTCATTAATCAAAACTCAACACCCATTTGTGATATAACTCTCAGCAAATTAGAAATAGTGAAATCTAATAAAGGATAGCTATAAAGAATGTATAGCTAACATAATACTTTATGGTGAAAGACTGAGTAATTTCCCCTTAAAATTAGGAACAGGGCTTCCCTGGTGGTGCAGTGGTTGAGAGTTTGCCTGCCGATGCAGGGAACACGGGTTTGTGCCCCAGTCTGGGAAGATCCCACATGCTGAGGAGTAGTTGGGCCCGTGAGCCATGGCCACTGAGCCTGTGCGTCCAGAGCCTGTGCTGCGCAACGGAAGAGGCCACAACAGTGAGAGGCTCGCATATCACAAAAACAAAAACAAAAAAATAACCTAGAAGAATTAAAGAACAAACAAACAGAGATGAACAATACAATAAGTGAAATGAAAAATACACTAGAAGGAATCAATAGCAGTATAACTGAAGGAGAACAAATAAGTGACCTGGAAGACAGAATGGTTGAATTCACTGCCATGGAACAGAATAAAGAAAAAAGAATGAAAAGAAATGAAGACAGCCTAAGAGACCTCTGGGACAACATTAAATACAACAACATTCACGTTATAGTGGTCCCAGAAGGAGAAGAGTGAGCAAAAGGACCAAAGAAAATATTTGAAGAGATTATAGTCAAATATTTCCCTAACATGGGAAAGGAAATAACCACCCAAGTCCAGGAAGCACAGAGAATCCCAGGCAGGATAAACCCAAGGAGAAACACACAGAGACACACAGTAATCAAATTGACAAAAATTAAAGACAAAGAAAAACTATTAAAAGCAACAAGAGAAAAACAGCAAATAACATACAATGGAACTCCCATAAGGTTAACAGCTGATTTCTCAGCAGAAACTCTAAAACCCAGAAGGGAGTGGCACGATATATTTAAAGTAATGAAAGGGAAGAACTTATAACCAAGATTACTCTATCTGGCAAGGATCTCATTCAGGTTCAACAGAGAACTCAAAAGTTTTACAGACAAGCAAAATCTAAGAGAATTCAGCACCACCAAACCAGCTCCACAACAAATGTTAAAGGAACTTCTCTGAATGGGAAACACAAGAGAAGAAAAAGACCTAGAAAAACAAACCCAAAACAATTAAGAAAATGGTACTAAGAACATACATACCAATAATTACCTTAACTATTAATCAATTAAATGCTCCAACCAAAAGACACAGGCTTGCTGAATGGATACAAAAGCAAGACCCATATATATGCTGTCTACAAGAGACCCACTTCAGACCTAGGGACATATACAGACTGAAAGTGAGGGGATGGAAAAAGATATTCCATTCAAATGGAAATCAAAAGAAAGTTGGAGTAGCAATACTCATATCAGATAAAATAGACTTTAAAATAATGAATGTTACAAGAGACAAGGAAGGACGTTACATAAGAAGAAGATATGACAATTATAAATATATATGTACCCAACATAGGAGCACCTCAATATATAAGTCAAATGCTAACAGCTATAAAAGAGGAAATCTACAGTGACACAGTAATAGTGGGGGATTTTAACATTTCACTTACACCAACTGACAGATCATCCAGACAGAATATTAATAAGGAAAAACAAGTTTTAAATGACACAATAGAACAGATAGATTTAATTGATATTTATACGACATTCCATCCAAAAACAGCAGATTACACTTTCTTCTTAAGTGCACATGGAATATTCTTGAGGATAGATCACATCTTGGGTCACAAATCAAGCCTTGGTGAATTTAAGAAAATTTAAATCATATCAGGCATCTTTTCCATCCACAACTCTATGAGATTAGAAATCAATTACAGTGAACAAAATGTAAAAAACACAAACACATGGAGTCTAAACAACACGTTATTAAATAACCAAGAGATCACTGATGAAATCTAAGAGGAAATCAAAAAATACCTAGAGACAAATGACAACAAAAAACATGATGATCCAAAACCTGTGGGATGCAGCAAAAGCAGTTCTAAGAGGGAACTATATAGCAATACAATCCTACCTCAAGAAACAAGAAAAATCTCAAAAAAAATTTCTAACCTTACACCTAAAGGAACTAGAGAAAGAAGAACAAAGAAAACCTAAAGTTAATAGAAGGAAAGAAATCATAAATATCAGAGCAGAAATAGATGAAATAGAAACAAAGAAAACAATAGCAAAGATGAATAAAACTAAAAGCTGGTTCTTTTACAAGATAAACAAAATTCATAAACCTTTAGCCAGACTCATCAAGAAAAAGGCAGAGGACTCAAATCAATAAAATTAGAAATGAAAATGGAGAAGTTTCAATGGACACTGCAGAAATACAAAGCATCTTAAGATACTACTACAAGCAACTCTGTGCTAATAAAATGGACAACCTGAAAGAAATGGACAAATTCTTAGAAAGGTATTACCTTCCAAGACTGAACCAGGAAGAAATAGAAAATATGAACAGACCAATCACAGGTAATGAAATTGAAACTGTGATTAAAAATCTTCCAACAAATAAAAGTCCAGGACAAGATGGCTTCACAGGTGAATTCTATCAAACATTTAGAGACGAGCTAACACCCATCCATCTCAAACTCTTCCAAAAAATTGCAGAGGAAGGAAAACTCCCAAACTCATTCTTTAAAGCCACCATCACCTTGATACCAACACCAGACAGAGATACTACAAAAAAAGAAAATTACAGACCAAATATCACTGATGAATATAGATGCAAAAATCCTCAAAAAAATACTAGCAAACAGAATCCAACAGCACATTAAAAGGATCATACTCCATGATCAAGTAGGATTTATCACAGGGATGCAAGGATTCTTCAATATACACAATTCAAGCAATGTGATACACCGTATTAACAAATTTAAGAATAAAATCCATTTGATCATCTCAATAGATGAAGAAAAAGCTTTTGACAAAATTCAACACGAATTTATGATAAAACTCTCCAGAAGTGGGCAAAGAGGGAACCTACCTCAACACAATAAAGGACATATATGACAAACTCACAGCCAGCATCATTCTCAATGGTGAAAAACTAAAAGCATTTCCTCTAAGATCAGGAACAAGACAAGGATGTCCACTCTCACCACTATTATTCAACATTGTTTTAGAAGTCCTAACCACAGCAATCAGAGAAGTAAAAGAAATAAAAGAAATACAAATTGGAAAAGAAGAAGTAAAACTGTCACTGTTTGCAGATGACATGATACTATACATAGAGAATCCTAAAGATGCCACCAGAAAGCTACTAGAGCTAATCAATGAATTTGGTAAACTTCCCTGATAAAAAAATTAATGCACAGAAATTTCTTGCATTCCTATACACTAGCAACAAAAGATCAGAAAGAGAAATTAAGGAAACAATGCCATTCACCACTGCAAGAAAAAGAATAAAATACCTAGGAATAAACCTACCTAAGGAGGTAAAAGTCCTGTACTTAGAAAACTATAAGACACTGATGAAAGAAATCAAAGATGATACAAAGAGATATACTATGTTCTTGTATTGGAAGAATCAATATTGTGAAAATGACTATACTACCCAAAGCAATCTACAGATTCCATGCAATCCCTATCAAATTACCAATGACATTTTTTACAGAACTAGAGCAAAAAAATCTTAAATTTATATGGAGACATAAAAGATTCCAAATAGCCAAAGCAATTTTGAGGGAAAAAAGAGAGCTGGAGGAATCAGATTCCCTGACTTCAGACTATATTACAAAGCTATAATAATCAAGACAGTATGGTACTAGCACAAAAACAGAAATATAGATCAACGGAACATGATAGAAATCCCAGAGATAAACCCAAGCACCTATGGTCAACTAATCTATGACAAAGGAGGCAAGGGTATACAATGGAGAAAAGACAGCCTCTTCATAAGTGGTGCTGGGAAAACTGAACAGCTACATGTAAAAGAATGAAATCAGAACACTCCCTAACACCATACACAAAAATAAACTCAAAATGGAGTAAAGACCTAAATGTAAGACTGGACACTATAAAATTTTTAGAGGAAAACATAGGCAGAACACTCTGTGACATAAATCACAGCAAGATCCTTCCTTTTTGACCTACCTCCTAGAGAAATGGAAATAAAAACAAAAATAAACAAATGGGATCTAATGACACTGAAAAGCTTTTGCACAGCAAAGGAAACTGTAAACAAGACGAAAAGAGAACCCTCAGAATGGGAGAAAATATTTGCAAATGAATCAACTGACAAAGGATTAATCTCCAATATATATAAACCACTCATGCAGCTCAATATTAAAAAAACAAATAACCCAATTAAAAAATGTGCAGAAGGTCTAAATAGACATTTCTCCAAAGAAGACATACAGATGGCCAAGGAGCACATGAAAAGCTGTTCAACATCACTAATTATTAGAGAAATGCAAATCAAAGCTACAATGAGGTATCACCTCACACCAGTTAGAATGGGCATCATCAGAAAATCTACAAAGAATAAGTGCTGGAAAGGGTGTGGAGAAAAGGGAACCCTCTTGCACTGCTGGTGGGAATGTAAGCTGATATAGCCACTATGGAAAACACTTTGGAGGTTCCTTAAGAAACCAAAAATAGAATTACAATATGACCCAGCAATTCCACTACTGGGCATAAACCCAGAGAAAACCATAATTCAAAAAGACACATGCACCCCAATGTTCATTGCAGCACTATTTACAATAGCCAGGTCATGGAAGCAACCTAAATGCCCATCGACAGATGAATGGATAAAGAAGATGTGGTACATATATACAATGGAATATTACTCAGCCATAAACGGAAACGAAATTGAGTTATTTTTAGAGAAGTGTTTGGACATAGAGATTGTCCTACAGAGTGAAGTAAGTCAGAAAAAGCAAAACAAATATCATATATTAACGCATATATGTGGAATCTAGAAATGTGGTACCGATGAAATGGTTTGCAAGGCAGAAATAGAGACACAGATGTAGAGAACAAACATATGGACACCAAGGGGGGAAAGTGGCGGGGTGTTGGTGGGATGAGTTGGGAGATTGGGATTGACATATATACACTAATATGTATAAAATAGATAACTAATAAGAACATGCTGTGTAAAAAATAAATAAATTCAATTCAATTAAAAAAAAGAAAATTGTAATCTATTAAAGGGCACCCAATTTACATTTACAATTTTACAATGCATTTCTAGAAATCAACAACTGCCTGTCATAGACAAATAATTTGACATGGAAGCAAATTCACTACCTGAAGGGATGCAGGTTTTTTTTGTTTGTTTGTTTGTTTGTTTGTTTTGGCTGTATGCGGGCCTCTCACTGCTGTGGCCTCTCCCGTTGCAGAGCACAGGCTCCAGACGCGCAGGCTCAGCAGCCATGGCTCACAGGCCTAGTCGCTCCGCAGCATGTGGGATCTTCCCGGACTGGGGTACGAGCCTATGTCCCCTGCATCGGCAGGCGGACTCTCAACCACTGCGCCACCAGAGAAGAACAGGGATGCAGTTTTTAATGGTAATCAGTTGATTTCAGGTTTTTCAGAGGTGGTAGGAGTGAGTTTTCCTCTTGCAGCAAAACTTCTTTCTTAACTGCAGACTCTTAAGTCTCAACTAAGTATATCACACCAATTGAGTAACTTGGCACAGTGTTTGAGTGGTAATTCAGTAAACACTTTGAATTTTCACTCAAGGATCTTTTTTGCATCTCTATGCATACTTATCATTTCCCACACACATTTCTATGTAAGCCTCTATATTAAATATAAGAGTATGAAGGAGGACAGCATTTTGTTGTCTCATGTATTCCTTTAAAAACTAAAAATCAGAATTTTTTAGAGTGGTAAGTCTAATAATAATAACAACTAATATTTACTGAGCACTTTGTATGTGCCAACCATTTCTCATGTATTATTTCTCAGTTGAGACTCAAGTTATTTTTGCCTCAGTTGGTAAGGATTGTTATATTGGCATAGGTTTTTTGTCTGCATTTATGAACGGTGTTTCTATTCATTTTCTCCCAAACTTCAAGGGCAAATGCATTCTTTACCCATAAAAAGAATGAAAGAATTACTGTTTATGGACTGCTATTGTGATATAATAGTGAGTTCTTATAACCCAGTGAGATAGATTTGAACTCATGTTTCCCCAGAAGGACATAATAAAGATGCTAAATGTGTGAAGTTTGTTTATCCTTACATGTCAACATGTGCCAGATTATTCTACACAGAATATGTAAAATTCATTTGCATAAGAACTATCAGGTTCAGAATAAACAGAGTTTCGGAGTGCACAGGGTTAACACAGCAGAGAATTTGGTACTCGGTATAGACGAACAGTATTAAAATGCTTGTTAACTGCCTCTTTGCTAGGTGAGCACACATGCAAGTGCTGTTTGGATGCTTTTGAGCATAGTAAATCTATTTCTACAGTTCAAACGTAATGTAACCAGGAAGACAAGATGCTCTACTCTGAATTGAAGAAAACGTGGGTGTGAGGTTGGGTTTTGATGATCCATTCAACCTGGAATTTAGCCTAGACATGATTCACTAAAACGTAGACTGAAAAGACACCAAAACAAACCTTATCCTCCACAGACGTGTGTTAAGTTTTGCTTTAGAAGCAGATGGAAAAGTGTAAAACCTGGTTGGAAACTGACTGAATTTGAAGAATCAAATGTGGAAAAATCAATTCAACCAGTCCAATAGCTTGTTGGGGGTTTCAGGACTATTCTTCACAACACATCCTCAAGAATGTACTGTTTAGGAGCAATAGGTGATTGTTATGATTATTTCTTTTTTTATCCTTTTGCTTGAGAAAACTGTATTTCTTATTCTAAAAGTCTCCTCTCAAAAGTATTTCCAGAAACAAAGCATACATTTTACCATCTCTTAACTTCATGCTTTGAACACTACTTGAAAATTTTTCTCTTTAATGTGCATGTCTTACAACATTTGTAGACAGTTATCATGTCTGTCAACCTTAATCACTGCTTAGCCAAACTTCTGTGAGAGGGATTTATAAATGAAACTTACTTGTATAATTTTTGTTTTTATTGAATTCTTTTAAACTTTCATTTCTAGATTTTATGTTCTGTTACTGTCTATCTCTTTTCATACCCAGTTTTCTGGGCATTCTCCAATTCAATTTGAGAGAAACTCCTGAATTTTAGGATAAGAGAGACTCAGAATAAAACCAAGAGATATAATTTGGAAAACATAAAACCAATTTAAAAGCTAAAATAAAAAATAAATCATGTGTGTTGATGTGAACTCAAAATCAGGGAGCAATTGGGCTCATGAATGACCAGAATGCCAAATGAAAACCAATTCATCTTTTTTTCCTCGACCATATGGAATAATGTGAATTGTTATACCAGTCTATAAAATTCTCATGTTGACTTTGACTTTGTTTCTGTCAAGAGTGGAAAAGCAGTATGATAATCCCTTGCAAAGATACATTTTCAATACAGAGTCTATAGGTAAGGATATGACTTCTCCACAATCACTGATGGCCCTGACAAGCTCCCCTGAAGAAGTGATGATTGAGGAAAGAGCTAATAAAGTGGCCTCCAAAGTGGAGATGACACACCCTAGATATAATAATAGAATTTACATCTGTTTGTTTATCCACAATTAGAAAGAAATCACATTTGACCAGGAAGGAATAGTGGAAGTTCTCTACTGAGGGGCTGACAATGATGTGTGCTCACACTTCTGTGTGCTGTTGGTATATTGAGATATATCACAATATGCTTCTTCCCAGGTCATATCATGTAAGATTATATTGTCAACTAAATGAATACTTACAAAATGAATGGACTGCTTGGAACAAGTGACTATGTGGAAGTCGCAGAGTGAAAAATACACTAATAGCACAAGGAATAAATTAGAAAATGGCAGAGCTGATTCTATTCTTCCACTCTTGGTGGGAGCTCTTCCTAGGACACACTGTGAAGTAAAGCTATTATGATCCACTCATAGAGTGTATGGAATGTCCTGAGATATTAGCTTATGAGACTAGACAGCCGAAGAACCCAGAACCTGAGTACAAAGTTCTATAATGTTCTGAATTATGGCAACATTTTGTGATGCCCAGTCCAGTACTCTGTGTCTTCACTAAGCACAAGGACTAGTGTTTAAAAACCTCTCCTGAGATTTTCTATTTATTAACAGAATTTAAAACACCATTTGGGTTTCATGATATAAAAATGGCTGAAACCAAACATAGGGTACAATAAGATGAAAACTAACATCCTTTGGCAGTAATTACTGGCACAGAGAAAATACTGTTTAATATTTGAAGAAACAAGTATTAGAAATTCACAATGTAAGAACTTTGCTATGCAGTTGGATGAAAGAACAGATGTCTCTAACAGGCCTGCGTTTATGGTATTTTCAAGATTCTGCTTTAATAATGAAATATAAAAGTAATAATGTTTGTGAGCCACTTGACTAAAGAAAAGATGTATGGGACATATGACTTTAATTAAACATTTTATAGACAAATTATGTAGCTATAAACTCATGTAGTGGCAGCTTGGCTAAAGTTTATAAGAATGATTATGGGGCAAGGATAGAGTTAGCATCACACTTTATAAAATATTATAATTTCAGGTTAATTCATAGCAAGGCAGAGAAGTTGAAGCTGGAAGTATGCAAAGTGCTGTGCTATAATTCTGAGTTTATAAATACAACAGTGTTAGCTGGCATTAATACAGAGCTTCATCTGTGCCAGGCTCCATTCTTATTGACTTACACATATTCACTCATTTAGTCATCAAAACTCTGTGGAGGGTAATACAATTATCATGTCATTTTTTCAGGTGAGGAAACTGGGGCACAGAGAAGTAAGTAAACCTCCCAAAGATTACGCTGCTAGAACATGGTTAAACCAGGTTAATCTGGTCAGTCTGGCTCTAAGCTGTACTGCCTCTCTGACTATGGACCTTTGTGAAGTATCTTTTTTCAGCTACAACAACCATTGATATTAAAAAAAAAAAAGTAAATAGAATTTAGACTTTCAAATTTCAGCATATTTAACTGCATTTCTCACAAAAATATTACTGAAAACATTTTTTTAGTGAAGAACCTTCTTAATCATTAATAAGTACAACTAAAAATACAATAGTTTTTACTGTATTCTTAGAATAGCCTTCACATTTTGTTTTTATGTATATTTCATCACATAGATAACATATTTGTAACTGTATGTAATGTGTGTATTCATGAGTGTGTGTACCTCTGTGTGTATGTATACACTTTAATTAGATTTTAAGTGAAAAATGTTATTGATGTAAGTACAATAAAAATTTGGGGTTTTCTAACCTAAAGAAAGTATTGGTATTAAGTAAGAAAAGCAGTTGGAAAAAGCACGAGAGATAGTGGGAAGAGGTGCAGAAGGCTTCATATTAGGAATTTCACCATGGGGAAGAGAGTGTGGATGGAGCATAAAGTGCAAGAAAAGTGATGGGCAATAGTATGAGAGGAGGCTGGGAAGAGCATAGCGGGGAACAGATGAAAGAAGGGTCTGTTCTGAGCCTAGGGCAGAAGAAGGTCAATGGGAGATGATGAACCTTGGACTAGGCAGGTAACTAGAAATGGAGAAAAGATATATGAAATCTATCTATTGATCGATCCATCCATCCATCCATCTATTCATCTATCCATTCTTCTATCTATCCATCTACCAAAGAGGAAACGATTGTCAGAGTGATGAAAGGCAAGGCCATGGAAGGTAAACAAGGGAGGTTTCAGGCTTTTAACCAAACAAATTTTTAGTTGTCTAGTAAATTAAAAACTAAAAATAAAAGCGAACATGTAAATGTCATTTTATTATTATAATTTTTAGTTTTCCTTATAATTTCTGATACTTAATCAAGAGTAACTTGAAACACTTTAGCATTGAGTTTCTCACTGCATGAAGTTCTTAATAATCTGTAAACAAACACTTGAAGGGACTCATGATTTTATTTTTTTATAAAATGAGGAATTCTTTTGTACCCTGAATAAATCTCCTCTCTAATTTATGGGTTTGCAAGAGCTGTTAAGTGTTCTTTTTAATCATATGAAAGTCTGTCCTGTCCAGAGACACATCTCAAGAGAAAGCTATAGCACAACACAATCTTCTCAGTTCCTTCTCTTCAAGTATATATATATTGACCATGGCTTTTCATTTGGACTTCTGAGATTTTTGTCTTAATCACTACCTCCACAATGGTGTACAAAAGTAAAGGAAAAACCTTTCTCTTTTAAGTGGAGAGAGAGGACACTGTGGCTGTAGATTTGCCTGTCATGGAATGCTGATGGGTAGATCTAAAGCTCCAGAACCTTGAGATTGGAAGTGGGGTTGTCTCTCACTGACATTCCATTGGAAACATTATGGAAGATTAGGAAAACTTTGCTTATAAAACACCCACATTACCCTAAATCTCTGAAGAGACATCATCACTTAGAATCAACAGAAAGTCTTCTGTAAAAAAATAAATAAATAAATAAAATAAAATTTGTAAATAAATAAATAATTCAGGAAATCACAGTGAGAAAGAGTTTTATGAGCTTTGCAATATTGGAAGGAAGTAAAATGAGGCTCTGTAAGTACCAGATATTTAATTACCTTGAGGCTTAAAATGACAGGGATTCTGTGAATTTTGTGAGCATCGTGTACTTTAACGGAGAAACTTTTCTTAAATTTCTTCCTATATTCCACATGAACTTAAAAACAACTTTTGAAGGTTGTTTTGGAAATACAAGATATACTGACATGTTCTAGGAAAACAGAGGGTGCGGGATCCATTAGTTCAAATCTGTCAGACTCCTTTGACTTGATGTGTTAATACAAAAGACATTAGAACTGATAGCTGCTTCTCCACATCTGACAGATCTGGGTGTTATGAGCCCTTAAACAGCCTCTGTCCCTCTAATGGTACAATATGGGACTAGAGTCTAACGAGTGAAAAGACGTGAGGGTTATTATTATATCCTATGAATCTTTGCAATATAATAGCAGATCACTAATTAGGACAAGAATTTTTCAGTTAGGTATTGGAAATTTTGAAGTGCCCACTGTCCTTTTTACTTTATGTCTAGAGATTTTCATGTTATACTTATATTAAGGGCACAGTAAGGTGATAATGGAAAGAGTTATTATCCTGAAACAAAATTTTGGTTCATCCCGCAATTGTGACTTACCTACATTTTAAGTTTCAAGTTTTTTTTTTTCCTCCCACTTAGCCCTCTCATTTGTGATTCATGAATGAAGTCCTTTCTTAGTTTAATACACTTTTTTCATATCTGGGTTAGATGATTAGATACACTTTATCAAGGTCAAGAAAAAGGCATCCATTTGGACAGGAAAAGGTAGACATAACTTCACCATTAAAAATTCATTATAATTATTCTTTGTTCTTGGCACCCAAACGTCATCAAACAAGAATGGAGCATTTACTGTACTTGAATTTCCATGGAATTTTAGGGTGGACAGCACATATTAAAAATGACAAATAGATGAAAATGTGTTAGTCACGTCCACTATCCTCTCTCAGGGAAATGGCAGTCGGTGTTGATAAGATCTCAACTTTCTTTCCTGCTGAGCTTCAGAAACCTTAACACAGACAATACCAATAACAGACTTGGCATATGATTAAAACACAGCAGCCATTGCTTATTTCCAATGGGAAGATTATAGTCTTAAACTTGTGTAAGGATGAGAAAGCATTATGAATATACAGAAACATAGATTGGAGGCACTTGTGACATAGCAAGCCCAGGGCTAGCACATGTGCTAGGACTATTAGAGCTGTCAACACACTCATTCCACTGATCTGACTGCTTTTCTCTTTCATTTCCTGTTAAATCTTTATTGAAGAAGAGAAAAGGTTGATGAAGAAACCTGATTTGAAGCCATATGTAAAGGTCTTTTTTTTTTTTTTTTAAAAAAGAAGATGTTGGGGGTAGGAGTTTATTAATTATTTATTTTTGCTGTGTTGGGTCTTCGTTTCTGGGCGAGGGCTTTCTCTAGTTGTGGCAAGCGGGGGCCACTCTTCATCGCGGTGCGCGGGCCTCTCACTATCGCAGTCTCTCTTGTTGCGGAGCACAGGCTCCAGACACGCAGGCTCAGTAGTTGTGGCTTACGGACCTAGCTGCTCCGTGTCATGTGGGATCCTCCCAGACCAGGGCTCGAACCCGTGTCCCCTGCATTAGCAGGCAGATTCTCAACCACTGCGCCACCAGGGAAGCCTCGTAAAGGTCTTTTGAGGGAGGAGATTCCAATTGGGGATCACCAGTGGTATTGTTTGTATTTCATGAAGTTTTTATATTTTCTAGAAATTTTATTTTTTTGATATTTACTTTATTGAAGTATAGTTGATTTACACTGTTGTGTTAATTTCTTTAAAATTTTTTTTTATTGTGGTAAAAGTCACATCATATAAAACATGCTATTTTAACCATATTTAACTGTACAGTTCAGGGGCAGTGAGTACATTCACATTGTTGTGCAACTCTCACTATCATCCATCTCCCGAATTTTTCACCTTCCTAAACTGAAACTCTGTCTTCTTTAAACACTAACTCCCCATTCCCCCTCCCCGCTCCCCCCAACCCCCAGCCCCTGGCATTTACCAGTGTAGTTTCTGACTCTATGAATTTGACTATTCTATGTACCTTGACTATTCTATGTACCTGGTATGAGTGGAATCAAGCAGTATTTGTTGGCACCTAATGTAATACAGGGGGGAAAAATAGAAAGAAGTTACAGTCTGTTTGCAGGACATATATTAAATTAACCTTAAAAGTGTGTCAATTTCTGCTGTACAGCAAAGCGATTCAATTGTACATATAGATACATTTTTTCATATTCTTTTCCATTATGGTTTATCACAGGATATTAAATACTTTCCTGTGCTATCCAGTAGGACCTTGTTGTTTATCCATTCTGTATATAATTGTTTGCATCTGTTAATCTCAAACTCCCAGTCCATCCCTTTCCCACCCTCCCTCCCCCTTGGTCACCACAAATCTGTTCTCTATGTCTGTGAGTCTGTTTCTGTTTTATAGATAAGTTCATCTGTGTCATAGTTTAGATTCCACATAAAAGTGATATCACAAGGTGGAGATAGGGAAAGAGGAATCTCCTGTTTTACTCATTTTTTTAAAAATCCAAGATCTTTAATACTTTGATAAAACAAGATTTAAAAAAATGGAAAAATATACTTTGTTTCTAAACAAATAACCTTGTCATGAAAACTTGGATTATACAGTTTCTAATATCTGAAATTGCCATGACATATATTCTTATACCTCTAATAAAGTCTTATTTACATAAAATATATCCAAATAACATGAGGCCAGGAGCAGACCTAACCATGTTCATGCAGTGTAAGTTACTGTTTCTCAGGATTCAGAAGGTTGTATGGTCATTGAGGCATCTCTACTAGGCCTCAGGGGGAATGAAGGGATCATTACCAGCTGGATATGGAGGAGTGGGGACGGCACTCAGGTAGAGCTCTTCTGAGCCCTATCAGCAGCCCTAGTTCCCAAGACCAGAAGAAAGCCACAACTGTCTCAGAAATACTTTTGTGTGCTTTTATGTAACTTCATAAATTTCCAAATCTGTTGGCTTGAACCAAACAGAATATATTTCTAATTTACAATTGCTGTTCCGTGGTCAGTTTTCTGTGCGATAAAATGGTACATCAAGATTTGCAGGCAGTTCTCATTGTGAACATAGTGCATTGGGACAAGCATAAATGATGCCGTTAAAGATTCATTCTGCAACCCTCACTAAAGTTTTATACAGCTACACAGCATTACTTTTAATACAGATTTAGAATCTGTTCTTTCTTTCCTTTTATTTTCCAGCTTAAATATTTGTGGTTTGTTTGGTTTAGCACCTGTTTCTGTGTTAACCTTTCAAGATAGAACACCTCCCATTGAGGTTCCTTCTCAGACTCTCATTAAAAGTAATGCTTGGGGGCTTCCCTGGTGGCGCAGTGGTTGAGAGTCTGCCTGCCAAAGCAGGGGACACGGGTTCGTGCCCTGGTCCGGGAAGATCCCACGTGCCGTGGAGCAGCTGGGCCTGTGAGCCATGGCTGCTGAGCCTGCGTGTCTGGAGCCTGTGCTCTGCAACGGGAGAGGCCACAACTGTGAAAGGCCCCCGCAACCCAAAAAAAAAAAAAAAAAAAAAAAAGTAAAGTAATGCTTGGAACATTTCCTTAAAAGTAAATGCAGCTCATCTCCTCTGCTCATGATCTTCTCAGAGACTGAGACCTAACATTGAGCTAAGTTGAGCTGCCTGCTCTCAAATCAATTCCTGGAACAAGAAAACTCATTTAGTGTTTAGATTGGGATGCAAAGTCACGCGCTAAATACAAAGAGAGAAAAGATTAGTAAAGTTTTATTTGTCAAAAATAAGGGATTGTCTTCAAGGCACCAAAACTATAGTTTGTCTAGTACTTGAGGTGCTGGCGAATATACCAGAAAACTAGATTTGCTTTGGTCATACCCCACTGTAGCTTAGTCATCTCAGAATTGCCTGAACATTTCCAGTGCAGTAAATTTTAGGGTCTTTCAGAGCTTCCATTTTTTAATGTAAACATGATTTCACCCAGTATAAAATACTTAGTTTCTCTCTTGCTTTTATCTTTAAAGATTCTATTGACCAGTTTGGGGTCACAGATCCCTATTTGATTAATCCACTCATTCAACCACTTTTTAAACTGCCTACAGCAGAGACCTTGAAAGTTAGGTATCTTCTCCCTAGAAAAACGAACTTCCACACAGTAGTATATACATAATCTTTGACTATAATTTCTGGAATTTATGGATCCTGTTCAGACCATCCAGGCATTCCTCAAATTAAGAATACCTATTCTAAATGTATGGACACCAAGGGGGGAAAAAGGTGGGGTGGGGTGGTGGTGTGATAAATTGGGAGATTGGGATTGACATATATACACTAATATGTATAAAATGGATAACTAATAAGAACCTGCTGTATAAAAAATAAATAAAATAAAATTCAAAAAAAAAGAGAATACCTGTTCTATTTCTTTTTTCTTCTTAGCATGTAAATATCTTCTAGAGTGACTCTTCCATAGTTAGAAACAAACAAACAACACAAAAATCTCCTAATTTGAATGTTGTAGACTCACCTATAGCTAAAACAAGCATTCCTCTTTGAATATTATTTGTCTTCTGGCTACTACTCTATTTCTTTTTTTTCCCCTTCAATAGTAAAATAAGTTTATTTATTTCCCATTCTCATCCATTCTTTACTCTACTGCTTTCTGGCTTCTGTCCCACTGAAATTGCTCTTGGTCAAATCACCAAATAACTTCCTAGCTTTTGACACTAATGGGGACTTTTAAAATCTTTATTTTGTGTTTTTTTTCTTTTTCTTTTTTTTTTCCTGTCTTCAGCATTGCACCTTCCTATGGGAAGAAAGAAAAGAAAAGAAAACACTTTCTAGGTCGTTTCAACAGCTTCTTCTTAATTTCCTTTATTTCTTCTGATCGTCTTGACACCATGTTTCATGGCATCTCGCCATTATTTATTTACCTGTACGCCATTATTTACCTCCTGTATTTCCTGGCTGAATGCATACAGGCTCATGGGCTCTTATATCTCTATTCCTAACTAAGAGTGCTCTGAGTACTAAACTTTTAACTCTAACATTTACTGTTTATTTTCTTTTGGCAGTCTCACAGATATCTCAAAATCGAAGTTTCAAAATTAAATCCATCTTCTCTGAAAAACATTCTCTTCTGTATTCTGTCTCTCAATCAGAAGCATCTCTTCAAACTCAGTATCTGATACAAAAACGTGGAAATCATTCTAGGCTCCTCGTTCCTCATTCAACACATCTAATTGGTGACCAAGTCTTGCAGACTCAAGCTCTTCCATGTGTTTCTATTTTCCCTCTTATGCTCATTTCAGAAATATTTATGAAGCAGAGCTGATTAAATTGCATAAGGGAATGAAAGAGAAGAAATATTTCCAAAATCATTTCCAAATATGTATACAATATGCATTGATGCTGCAGTCTTGAAACAGAGTATCTTTTCTGGGAAATGTCAGTTTTTGGTCTTAAGGCCTTCCAACTGATTGGATGAGGTCCACCTACTTTATCGAGTATAATCTCCTTCCTGTAAAGTTGACTGATTGTAGATATTAATTACATAAGCAAAATACCTTCATTGCAACACCTAGATTAGTGTTTGATTAAATAGCTGGGTACTACAGCCTAGCCAAGTTGATACATAAGATGAATTATTACAAGTGAGAATAGTTTACCAGCTTCCAGCACAGATTTGTACCGCCTGGAGTTGTTATGTTATTGTTTCCAATAGATTCTCACTAGTTGTCCTGAAGGGTATAGGTAGAGGGGTTAAGACTGGTATTGAACGTGCAGTTTCTAGAAATGGTCTGTGATTGTTTGCTTTCTTTGTCATTAGAATTCCAACGAAAAGCAACCTGATTAGTGAATTCTTATGAAATTAGTTGTGCCTGCATGAGTTACTCTCCTTCTAGAGAGTGTTTCCAAAGTAGGAGACTAGCAGAGAGCAAGGAAAAATCCTGAATATATGAATTTAATACTTTAATAATAGGCTGCTCTGCCTATATCATAGCATGTGACCATCTACTCCACCTACATGTGAGGCTAGGCTGGTAGGGCACACTCATCTCCCCTCCAGACCTGGCAAAGCTCATATCAGCAGCCCAGTGGCCTCATGGAAGGGAAGTGAACCCCAAAACATTGCAATTGATAATGACATGGTCTTTAAGATCTAGAGGTAAATGGATAGTTGGCCATTAGCATGGTGCAAGTAAAGAAAGAACATGTTGAAAACAGTGGTCCAATAAGAGAAATGTACAGCTTAAAGGATGTGGTGATGATTACATTCAGCCCATGATATTTTTTTGTCAATATGTTTGACTTTCTTTTTTCCCCCTGGTGGATGAATTGTCTGCTCTTTCCTTAAAGCTGTTAAGGCTTGAGAAAGAAAACAACATAGGCATTTTAATTAACTTAGGTGCAGCGTTTGCTTGAAAGGTAGTCACTCTTAAATAATGTGTTCCCCTCTGCATTGGCAGCACAGTTTCAAAGGGTCTGCTGAAAGAATAAGAGAGTCTTAAGTTTAAACTAAAAGTAACACGACAGTTACAAGCTCTGCATTCATGCTGTGTTCAAAAGCTTCTTCTATTTCAATTTCCCTTCCTTTTAGAATAAGTAGGGAGGAAGAGAATAAATAATATCTTGTAGAAGGTTTCCTCCTGTGGGACTCCATTTTTCTGCAGTGAGCTACTGCACATTTCCTAGTCAAAGGACATAAATGCAGACTTCCAGGGGAATTTTAAAGAAAAAGATCACCAGAAAGGTGACACTCCTAGAAATAGTATCATGGTGTTTGCTCATTAGCCTTGGCTGGTGCTGAGCTGGTTCTCTGGAAGAATCCCTCTTAAAATCCTGCACTTCTAAACTTGGTATCATAAAAGGCAGTGGAAACTCTTCACTCGAGAACAATTTATATTCCGTTACTATCTGACTGGCATTAGGAGTAAAGGATCCAGAAAGCACAGAACCAAATTTACCTTACTTAGCCAGCATTTTTAATTCTTCTTTCCTACTCATTTTCTATTGATTTGTGTGGCAGGGTCTCTTAGAAGGTTCCCAATGATCCTGCCTCCTGGTATAAACTCCCTTGAGTAATTCCCTACCCTTGAGTGTAGAGTGGACCTTTTGACTCTTTTCCACTGACAAACATGTGGTGAAGTAACAGGAGGTCACCTCCAAGATTAGATTACAAAAGGGCTGTGGTTTCCATCCTAAGCACTCTCTATCCTTCTTTTACTGGATCACTTTGAGGGAAGCCAGCTGCTACATTCTGACCTGTCCTATAGAGAGGTTGATGTAGCAAGGAACAGGTCTCTCTGGCCAGCAGCCAGCAAAGACTTGAGGCCTGTTAACAGTCTTGACCTCATACCTGTTAGGATGGCCATTGTGAGAAAAACAAAAAAACAAAAATAACAAGTATTGGCAAAGATGTGAAAAAATTGTAACATTTTGTGCCCTGTTGGTAAGAATGTAAAATGATGCAACTTTTATGATAAAAGGTTATGGGGGTTCCTCAGAAAAAAAAAAAAACAACAACCTATAAATAGAATTACCACATGATCCAGCAATTCTACTTCTGAGTATATATCCAAAAGAATTGAAAATGGGATCTTGAGATATTTGCATCCTATGTTCACTGTAACATTAATCATGATAGTCCTGATAGGGAAACAACCTAAGTTTCCATTAATGGATGAATGGATAATGATATACAATGGTAGACAGATAGATAGATAGATATACAATGGAATGTTATTCGTCCATGGGAAAGAAGGGAATCCTGTCATTTGGTACATCATGGAGGAAATTTGAGGACACTATGCTAAGTGAAATAAACCAATCATAAGTAAACCTATACTTAATAATTACACTTACATGAGGTATCTAAAGTAGTCAAACCCTTAGAAACAGAAAGTAGAATTGTGATTCCCAGGGCCAAGGGAAGGGGGAGAAGGAGAGTTGTTCAATGGACGTACAGTTTCAGTTTTGTAAGATGAAAAACTTTTAGAGCTCTGTTGCACAGCAATGTGCATACAGTTAAGTCTACTGTACTGTACCCTTCAAAATGGCTAAGATGGTGAATTTTTATGTTTTTTTCTTCACCACAATTAGAATTATACCAGTAAACCTACCCAGCAAACCTATCCAACCTGGTATGTTGGTTCAGATACATCAATCTCGCTCTTTCTCTAAGCCTTCTCATCCTAGTAGTGAGAACATTTTTCTAGAAGAAGTATCAAGTAATTTGTTGGGAAAATGGCTGGTTTTAAAGTCAAAAGATATGAGTTTGATTACTGGCCCCTCCAGAATTCATATATTCTCTAAGACAAGTCACTTAGACTCTCTTCCACAAAACAAAAATAATGCTGAAGGAATACAGTCATTGTGAGGTTTAAATGAAAGGAGGAAAACAGAATCCTTCCTTTTTAAAATGTCTGGTATTATAAATATGTGAATTACTCTTCTTAAAACTTTGTAAAAACAAGTTAAAAAAAAAACAAAACAAGTACAAATCTCCTAAAGTGCCTGAAAATTAATTTCCAAAAATCTTTGAAATCAGAACATATAATCAGGGATTTTGCTGCTCTGGCTGACTCTTCTATTTGAATCTGAAAATTAAATAAACAATTTTTTTTACACTTTGTGAAACTTTTCTATAAAAAGTTATAAAACACAGTTTAAAAAAATTAATCATTAAAAAGTACTTAAAAGCAGTTCAACTACACAGTTATAGAGTACTCATACATACATATATATATATATTTTTTTCTCTGTCATCAAAAATAACTTTAGATTTTTATTATATCTTTTAATTTAAATATTTGTGTTTACAACTATTTTATCATTAAATTCCTCATTTTAAATTTTATTTTAGAGAAAATATTAACTAGCATATTTCTTTCTTTTTTTTTTTTTTTTAAACATCTTTATTGGGGTATAATTGCTTTACAATGGTGTGTTAGTTTCTGCTTTATAACAAAGTGAATCAGTTATACATATACATATGTTCCCATATGTCTTCCCTCTTGCGTCTCCCTCCCTCCCACTCTCCCTATCCCACCCCTCCAGGCTGTCACAAAGCACCGAGCTAATATCCCTGTACCTTGCGGCTGCTTCCCCCTAGTTATCTACCTTACTACGTTTGTTAGTGTGTATATGTCCATGACTCTCTCTCGCCCTGTCAAAGCTCACCCTTCCCCCTCCCCATAGCCTCAAGTCCGTTCTCCAGTAGGTCTGCGTCTTTATTCCTGTCTTACCCCTAGGTTCTTCATGACATTTTTTTTCCCCTTAAATTCCATATATATGTGTTAGCATACGGTATTTGTCTTTTTCTTTCTGACTTACTTCACTCTGTATGACAGACTCTAGGTCTATCCATCTCATTACAAATAGCTCAATTTCATTTCTTTTTAAGGCTGAGTAATATTCCATTGTATATATGTGCCACATCTTCTTTATCCATTCATCCGATGATGGGCGCTTAGGTTGTTTCCATCTCCGGGCTATTGTAAATAGAGCTGCAATGAACATTTTGGTACATGACTCTTTTTGAATTTTGGTTTTCTCAGGGTATATGCCCAGTAGTGGGATTGCTGGGTCATATGGTAATTCTATTTGTAGTTTTTTAAGGAACCTCCATACTGTTCTCCATAGTGGCTGAACCAATTCACATTCCCACCAGCAGTGCAAGAGTGTTCCCTTTTCTCCACACCCTCTCCAGCATTTATTGTTTCTAGATTTTTTGATGATGGCCATTCTGACTGGTGTGAGATGATATCTCATTGTAGTTTTGATTTGCATTTCTCTAATGATTAATGATGTTGAGCATTCTTTCATGTGTTTGTTGGCATTCTGTATATCTTCTTTGGAGAAATGTCTATTTAGGTCTTCTGCCCATTTTTGGATTGGGTTGTTTGTTTTTTTGTTATTGAGCTGCATGAGCTGCTTGTAAATTTTGGAGATTAATCCTTTGTCATTTGCTTCATTTGCAAATATTTTCTCCCATTCTGAGGGTTGTCTTTTGGTCTTGATTATGGTTTCCTTTGCTGTGCAAAAGCTTTGAAGTTTCATTAGATCCCATTTGTTTATTTTTGTTTTTATTTCCATTACTCTAGGAGGTGGGTCAGAAAGGATCTTGCTGTGATTTATGTCATAGAGTGTTCTGCCTATGTTTTCCTCTAAGAGTTTGATAGTTTCTGGCCTTACATTTAGGTCTTTAATCCAGTTTGAGCTTATTTTTGTGTATGGTGTTAGGGAGTGATCTAATCTCATACTTTTACATGTACCTGTCCAGTTTTCCCAGCACCACTTATTGAAGAGGCTGTCCTTTCTCCACTGTACATTCCTGCCACCTTTATCAAAGATAAGGTGACCATATGTGCGTGGGTTTATCTCTGGGCTTTCTGTCCTGTTCCATTGATATATATTTCTGTTTTTGTGCCAGTACCACACTGTCTTGATTACTGTAGCTTTGTAGTATAGTCTGAAGTCAGGGAGCCTGATTCCTCCAGCTCCTTTTTTCGTTCTCAAGATTGCTTTGGCTATTCAGGGTCTTTTGTGTTTCCATACAAATTGCGAAATTTTTTGTTCTAGTTCTGTGAAAAATGCCAGTGGTAGTTTGATAGGGATTGCATTGAATCTGTAGATTGCTTTGGGTAGTAGAGTCATTTTCACAATGTTGATTCTTCCCATCCAAGAACATGGTATAGCTCTCCATCTGTTTGTATCATCTTTAATTTCTTTCATCAGTGTCTTATAATTTTCTGCATACAGGTCTTTCGTCTCCTTAGGTAGGTTTATTCCTAGATATTTTATTCTTTTTGTTGCAATGGTAAATGGGAGTGTTTTCTTGATTTCACTTTCAGATTTTTCATCATTAGTATATAGGAATGCCAGAGATTTCTGTGCATTAACTTTGTATCCTGCTACTTTACCAAATTCATTGATTAGCTCTAGTAGTTTTCTGGTAGCATCTTTAGGATTCTCTATGTATAGTATCATGTCATCTGCAAACAGTGACAGCTTTACTTCTTCTTTTCCGATTTGGATTCCTTTTATTTCCTTTTCTTCTCTGATTGCTGTGGCTAAAACTTCCAAAACTATGTTGAATAAGAGTGGTGAGAGTGGGCAACCTTGTCTTGTTCCTGATCTTAGTGGAAATGCTTTCAGTTTTTCACCATTGAGGATGATGTTTGCTGTGGGCTTGTCATATATGGCCTTTATTATGTTGAGGAAAGTTCCCTCTATGTCTACTTTCTGCAGGGTTTTTATCATAAATGGGTGTTGAATTTTGTCGAAAGCTCTCTCTGCATCTATTGAGATGATCATATGGTTTTTCTCCTTCAATTTGTTAATACGGTTTATCACATTGATAGATTTGCATATATTGAAGAATCCTTGCATTCCTGGAATAAACCCCACTTGATCATGGTGTATGATCCTCTTAATGTGCTGCTGGACATATATTTTTTTAACTGGATAAAATGACGGAAAATTCAGTGGGATATACTTGTGCTGCTTTAGTTCATTGGCTCTCACCTGTAGATGATTTTGCCCCCCAGGAGATATTTGGTAATGTCTGGAGACATTTTTGTGTCACAGCCAGAGGGGTGAGTTTTACTGACATCTAGTGGTGGAGGCTAGGGATGATTCTTAAAATCCTACAGTGCACAGGACAACCCCACACAACAAAGGATTATCCAGTCCAAAATGTCAACATGCTGCTGTTGAGTCAACCCTGCTTTAGATGACACTGTGTAAGTGTGACACTGTCTAAGCTGCTTAGAATCCTAACCACTAAGAGACTATAATGACCACTGTAGGGCCCTATCCTTTGCTCCTTTCCCTCCCTTCTCCATCTAACTTTAAGGGCCTTATCTCCTGTATCCCCAAAGAGACTACTCCATCCTTTTATGTCTTCAGTCAAAATTTATGTGGAACCACTGTGGAAACTCATAAGACATGACAGACTGCAAAGGCATTAATATGCTACTGACACCAGCTGTAAATCTTCATCTCATCTGCTGCTGACAGTGCTATCTCAAAGATTTCAAAGAGCCTGAAAGAAGTAGACTCCTGAGTAAAAAAAACCCCAAAACAAAAAAGAAACAGCTGTCCTAGGATCAACCTAGGTGATACAGAGGGAACGCTGCCCTGCAGGAGAAAGCATTTTGAGAGCTTATCTGTCACTGACGTCACATCCAGCTCAAGTTTATGTTGTCCTCCTGCCCTAAAGAGTTCCTTCACTTTTTTTACTCTCAAGCCTTACCACCACACAGGATCTACTTGCTCTGTTATAAAGGTCAGTCTGAAGTTACAACAATATTGCACATGATAGCTTACTTTCCTGGTGCTTTTTAGACTGATGATTTCCCCAAGTTCCACTAACAGAGGACATCAAGAGATTTTTAACTGATGGTAATTAAGGGACGTCTGGGACCTTGAAGCGGAAGTCCAGTGATCTGCAACTTTCTGAGCTCCAGTCTTTATCCGCGTAGCCCAATCCCTGAATGAACAGGACTCAAAAGATGCCATGATTAGGCACTGGGATACAGGAGAGGTTGCTGGATGAATACAGAGCATGTTAAAACTGTGTTTCCCTCGTGCAAACTGCCTTTATAGCTGGGGAGCATTGTGGAGAAAAGTTATTTTAACCACATCCTTTGTAGTTTGATTCTAAGCAGAAAAAAAAAAAAGTGTTGTATAGGATGTTTGAGTACTTGGGAATAATATAATAGTTTATTTAACGTTAGGAAGTTAAATAGGTTATTACATGCCTGATTGAGTTCAACAGTAAAGAAGGGTCTTCATTGTCATGTGGAAGTCTAGGTCTATGACTCAATTGCCAAATTCTTCCCACACTTTACAGAATGCTTTGGAGAAGAATAGTCAGCGGTTATTTTCATGAGTATGCCCTTTTGATGAGGCTGCCGCTCAAAGCATTTTTGCAACCACTTGACCAGTCTTGCGGTAGCTCTCTGAATGTCAAAGAGATCCGAGGAGGAGGAATTAGTAGAGAATACTTTAATCAAATTAAATGAGAAAGAGAGATTTTGGCAACTGTATCTACTTCTGGAATTTACATGTATAGGGTGTACCTTGTAATCAGAATTCTAACAAGGAGTCAACGAGGTTCTCTCAGTGGAAAAATTACTTTTGAAAATTTGTTTGCTGAAGCTGAACAGCCTTGGAAGAAGATGAAAAGGTAGCCAATAAATTCAGTATCTTACTGAGAGACTCAGCAAATACTGAATAACACTATCCTAACAAATCTTAATGAAAAGCTAAATCTGCCTGTGAACAGAAGGGATTGACTGGGAATAAATTTACTTCATAAAGACTCAAATCAAGTGGTCAGACAGTTCTGTTTTGTCAAGTTTGGAAAAGCCTTCTCATTAAAAAGAAGAGAATTCTGTTGTACTTTATCTGCAATGGTGCACGAGGGTCCTGAAAAGATTTTGCTACCAGTCACACGACCTAATGTGAGCACCTAGAGAAAACGTAGGAGTAATTGAAACTTGGAGCTAAACACATCTCACCTTTCACACAAAAGCTGGTGATATAAGTGAAAATGGTCCCAGGAGTCTTTGCCTACTACATTGGTTGCCCCCAAAGAATTAATTATAGCGTCTGGTTTAAGAGTGTCTTTGGGAAGGGAAAGCACATCCTTTCAGACCTGTGTAGTCTCAGAAGCATATTAGTGCTTAAAATGGCATGAGGAAAGATTTGGACTGCTTCATTTTAGAAAAATGTGTGCCCTGGCCTAGAAAACATTTTTAAACAAATAAGTTAGCATCATCTCTGGGCTGAAGAGTAAATTGTTGATCCAAAGGTTGCTGCTAAGTCACCCAAGGTTCATAAACATGTGGATTAAGACTAATAATAATTAAGGATGCATTCGATGTAGGATTTCCAAGGGATGGGACTAGCAGATTGCATAATAATCTCCCACCCCATTCATGAGCAAGTTGAGAAATGAGAAATGAATAAAGATAAAACAATACATCCATCACAGCCAGGTTAGAGGGCAGGACTCAGAATCTACTAGTGCAGTGGGCTCTTTAATACCAAACCCTAGCATGAGGCATACCCCATCCCCACATCCCTAGATAGCTGGACCAAAGGCTTAGACATGGAAGTAAGTTTGCTCCCAAAAGGATAAAACATAATGCTGTACTGAGTAAGCCTAAGTGGTTATTCTTTCAAAAATTACCAATCACATAAGTCAGGCTAATTCCCTAGCAGTAGAATGAATCAAGGAGAGAGGTCTGAACATACTTAGAGAAATGTTCCCAAACCAAAGTGGATTTCTTTTACAGTTCAGTTTTCAAGTTATTGTTTATATGCCAAAACATTTGTATGTGTGTGTGTATGTAATATTTTTCTTATGGAAAAAAAAATCCTGTGAGATGGCTAATATTCTTAGTTTAAACTCTTATGAGTTTGGACATTTTAGGAAAATTTAAATGAGATTTTCCCCAGGAATTCACATGAAGGAAGTAAGACTATTTATGGAGTTAAAAAATAAAATCAGTAAGTGTCAGACCAGAGTAGAAAAATGCAAAATTGTCATAAGGAGACAATTATAACCTGAGTTGAATATTTTAATACAATTAAAGAAAGAATATATTCATAAGCTGATGAAAGAATATATTCACCAGCTAAGTTAGGAGAGAGAGAGAATTCTTCAGCTGGGCTCATTAAAGCACTGGCCATGGCAGAGGAAACCTTAGTCAGTAGACTCAGAAACTCAAGTCCCATTGATAATATCTTTCCTCTGGTCCTATTAATCACTTAACTTCTCTAACTTCCACTCCTCTGATCTCTTTCTTGTTGGACCAGCTTTGACTGCTGTGCTGCCCATGTAAGTCTGCAGAGGGAGAAAATGTTCTGTTCATGAAACTGCATGTCTGTTCGGTACATGAAATTATTGTGAAAAAAATTTCTTCATGGAATCTGATTTTCTTTTTCCTATATACAGTGTGTGTCAGAGAATGTGATGACCATGTTAATGCCAGCATCCTGATCTATGTGGTATTTACAGTTTCCTTGGAAATTAGAAAATAATTATTCCAGTTTATAGATTAGTTCCTGTGAGCCTGGTAGAGGTGAATCTGATCCTGAGCAGTAGATCCACTATTAATATGCTGACCAAATAAAATTTCTGTGCATGCAAGGCTGAGGGAGAGAGTGGTAGCAAAGTAGACCACATTATTGAAGAAAAAGGCAAGACTATGGAAAAATGAGGTATAAAAGATCACATTATACAATGATTATAGGAATATAGCTGCATAATTACAAGGGCACAATTCCATAAAATTTACTAAAACTTCTAAAACATTCACCAAATGTTTCTACAACAAATTAGAAGAACCTAAGGAAGCATGATCTGGTCATGCAAATTGAAGGAACATAAGAACATCAACTAAGGGCTTCCCTGGTGGCGCAGTGGCTGAGAGTCCGCCTGCCCATGCAGGGGACACGGGTTCGTGCCCCGATCTGGGAAGATCCCACATGCCACGGAGCGGCTGAGCCCGTGAGCCATGGCCGCTGAGCCTGCGTGTCCGGAGCCTGTGCTCCGCAACGGGAGAGGCCACAACAGTGAGAGGCCGGCAAAAAAAAAAAAAAAAAAAAAAGAAGAACATCAACTAAAAATGACCTAGAGATCATTCCCAGCCATTTCAGAAATATTGGGAAGGCCAAACAGACATGGTATCTCTATATTAATGGATGTATGATGCACAATGATACTTTCTAGTAAGTTTCATTTAAAAAATAGTCTGAATTGATTACAGAATGCTTCCCATTTTTTTGGTTGGAAACTCAATTACTAACGAAAAATTGACATAACAACAAGAAGACATTATCACTGAGAGATGATATGAGGTTACAGAATATAAAGATGATGTGAGAAAAAAGAAAGATTAAAAAAACAAATAGAAACATGTAGTTGTGCTAGAATTTTGCTCTATACATGTAAAGTGCATACCAGTGTAACAGAGAACAAACCTAACTCCATACTGGATCTATTCCTTTCGCTCTAACTTTTGTGATCTGCTGTCTGTGCTTAGTCATGCTGGCTCTGCACTTGTGTAAAAGAATGTTGTTTAGAGCCTGAAATATACATGAATAGCCTATTCTGAAGGCTCTGACCTTTAAAGGTATAACAATTTTCCTATCATATGGAGAGAATAACATTTGTCTTGTTGGAGGTTTACAGGAACATTGTGACCAGTCCTCAGTGGACAGCTGCAAGAACAAGGGATTGATGCACCAAGAAGCTTGCAACCACCAGCCACACCCCCTCCCCTTTTAGTATAAAAGAAACCTGAATTCTAACTCAGGTAAGATGATTCTTTGGGACACTAGTCTTCCACCTTCTCGGTCTGCTGGCTTTCCGAATAAAGTCACTATTCCTTGCCCCAACACTACGTCTCTAGATTTATTGGCATGTCATGTGGTAAGCGGTATGAGCTTGGACTTGGTAATGCCAATGATATTAATGAATAATACTACCTGACTGATATTTATTGAATTCTCATTTATGGAAGGTACCATAATTGTCTTATGTTACATATCTTATTTCATCTTCAGGATATTATGAGTTAAATGTTATGATTAGCTCCATTCTACAGACAAAGGAATGGAGGCTTAGAGTGATGTCATTTGACCAAAGTTACATCAGTAATAAATGGAGCTGTTATCTGAACCCAGGTCTCTAACTGAAGAGTTTAAGAGCTTAACATTACATTTTATTGCCAAAATAGTAATAAAGTATATAGAAAAATATGCCAGTGTTTGTGTTTTATGGGGCAATGTATCAGATTCATTTTTATGCAAGAAAGTTAACTTAGAAGACAGACTGATAACTGGATTTTGAGCAATACTTTGAAAGATGGAAGCTATGCAATTTAGTAGATAAAAGAAAACAATATTTTTTTTGTTTTGTAAAGTACAGGCAATTTATCAGAGTCTTTTCAAGGAAAAACAAAATTTAGAGAATAATTTGCACCAGATAATTTTGAGTCTTGTGTCTGTCCTTGAAAACTATACAAAGAAGGTCACCAAGACAATATAGAGGAAGAAACAAACAAACAAAAGTTTATGGTGCTTTCTTACAATTCTATAGTGCTTCATAGTTTTTGATGTATTTTAATATATATTTTCTAAGTAGATTCTGCTGAAGTAGATATCTTGGATACATCATTTCCATTAGATTATGAGATAACTGATGCTCAGAGAGATTAAGTGACTTGCCTAAGTTCATACAGCTCATGAGACACAGACCTAGGGCTATTGATCTATATCAGTTCTCTGGTAAAAGTGCTGAATTGCTGAGTCATTACTTTCCATGAGTCCACAATTCAGTGAAGAAAAAAAGGTTGGATTTAGATGTGAAATCAGCCAGGCAAAATGATCAGATCAAATCAGATAATTTAAAGTAGAAAATATGGCTAAATGAGAGGACTTGGAGAAAAGTGATTGCCTCCTGGTGACCTAGACTTGGACATTGGATTCATCTTATGATTACTATTCCCCTTGTTTTCCTATAGTTTCTGAAGACAAGAGGCTTTTTCTCAGAATTATTTTTACTCATAGGCCCATTAGAGGCTATCTGTATGGGTAAGTTAGGGAAACAGCTGCACTCTACCTTTCTAAGGAGACCTTCAAAATATAGTGTTCAAATTTTGTATAGGCGTTAAGAGCATTGGCTTATTGAAACCTAACTACACCACAAAGTGTTTGAGGACGGCTTACATAACCTCTCTAAGCCTCCCTTTCCTTGTAAGTCATGCAAGTATAAGACACTAACATAGATTTGCCAGGAGGATTACAGAGCATGATGTTTGTGAAGTGCTGAGCCTAATAATTATCATGAAGTGCTCAATAAATGGTTACTATTATTTATTTTACTAGAATACAAATATTTTCCATAGGAGTAAGTGAAATTTCTACCATGGCACATAAGAGTTTCACAGAGTTCTAGGAGCTCTAAGATATATATAGAATCTTGCTTACTGAAATATGTCCAATATGTAGATATCACCAAAACACATCAGATTCAACATTTCCAAAACGGAACTCATTTTCTTTCCCTCAGAACCTGCTATTTGTTCTCACTTCCCTAATTAAATTAAAGGCGTCATCACTGATGGTCCAAATCAGGTGGGAAGTTGTAACAAAGCATCTTTCATTTCCTCCACTAACAGTGTCTGATTATCTATAGCAGCGGTCCCTAACCTTTTTGGCACCAGAGACCGGTTTCGTGGAAGACAATTTTTCCACGGACCAGGCAAGGGGGATGGTTTTGGGATGATTCAAGCACATTACATTTATTGTGCACTTTATTTCTATTATTATCACATTGTAATGTATAATGAAATAATTATACAACTCACCATAATTCAGAATCAGTGGGAGCCCTGAGTTTGTTTTCCTGCAACTAGGTGGTCCTACCTGGGGTGATGGGAGACAGTGACATCTGAAGTGTTGCTTATGTCTGGTCTACTCCATAATCTTGTTTTGGTTGCTGTCACTGTTGAAAACACTGCTTCACAAAGATAGGATGTTGGAAATGGAAGCAGGCTTTTCTGTGCCTTTGTGGCAATCTCAGGATATTCCACCTTGACTTTAATCCAGAATGTATGGAGATTTGAAGTTGTCTCACACATACTTTTAAGGCCACCATCATTTGAGATCTCAAGAGGTGGATCCTCTTCTAGCACAGACAAAGTCGATTCATCTGGCTTATTCACAAATGGGTCGCGGATCCATTCCTTCCCAGTTTGGGGGTCTTTTCTGGTTGGGAAGTAATGCTCAAACTCTTTTGAAAGCTGAGATAGGTGATTGTGCACCAGCTGGGAGAAAGAAGGCCCTCATTCAGTCTCTTTCAAAATCTCTACTGATGTTTGAAACATGTCAAAAATCCCAATGTTCACTTGTCGCCCCCATAGTTCCAGTTTGCCTTTGAATGCAGCCACTTTATCTGCTGACTTGAACACAGTTGCCATTCTCCTCTGAAGTGACAGATTGAGTTTACTGAGCAGGTTGAATATGTCACACAAGGAAGCAAGTTTTGTGACCCATTCTGTGTCACTGAAATGTGCTGCCAGTGGTGACTGTTTTCTAAAAGAAATCTCTGGAGTGTCCCTCAAAACTCAAAAACTCTGGCCAGTAATCTCCCTTTAGAAAGCCTTCTCACTTCTGTGTATAAGAGAAGACGTGTGTGCTCTGCATCCATCTCCTCACAGAGCTGCGTGAACAGACGTGAGTTAAGGGCATGCACTTTAATGTGCTTGATAATTTTAATCACATCCCACAAAACGTTATTAAGTTCAGGTGACATTTTTCAGCTAGCCAGCATTTCTCTATGGATGACACAGTGCATAGACTCACATTCAGAAGTGACCTCTTTGACCCGAGTAGTGAAACCAGAAAGCCGTCCAGTCATGGCTCCATCTGTGCATACCCTGACACAAAATGACCAATTCCATTTTCCTGATATGTAGTCATTCAAAGACTTGAATAGTTCTGCAGCTGTGGTGTTGGTTCACAACAAAAGTGCACATAACATATCCTCATGCATATCCTCCTGAAAAATATATTGCACAAAAACAAGCATTGTTGCCTTATTGTCAACATCGGTAGACTTGTCAACCTGGATTGCATACCAATGTGACTCATTAAACCTCTCTAACAATTGTGCCTCATTATCCTCTGCTATTTCATCAATTCATCTAGTTATGGTGCTAGCTGAAAGAGGAATAGGTGCCACCTTTTGAACTGCAGCCTCTCCTAAAAGTTCAAGACAAATGTCCTTAGCAGCAGGCAGGATCAACTCTTCACCAATAGTAAAGGACTTCTTACCTTTATCAATGCGGTTAGCCACTAAGAATGATGCTCTCAGTGCAGACAAAATTTGATGAAGTGGTGGCATTCAATAATTGCTTCTGTTCTTTGTGCTCATGTTTCGTTTTTCTTTTGAAAAACTCTAAAGGCTTGTCTTTTAATGCAGGATGCTTGATCTCCATGTGGCAAAGCAGTTTTGAAGGTTTCATGGCTTCATTGGATAGCCAGTCACCACATATAATACAAAGCAGGCTTGGAGAATGTGAATCACCTATTGCAATAAACCTGCAATTTAAGTAGGACTCTTGGCATTTTCTTTTAAATGTAGCTTTCTTTTTGTTGGCAGTCTTAGAGTCTTCTGCTGTCTCATCATTGTTTTTTTCCCCCTTTTCAAAGAAGCTCTCCAGCGACATTTGTTTTTTACTCATTTTGGCTAGGGTTAGCTTGTGGGCTTATCAAAACTGTGACTGAGACAAGTGCACAGTGTGGGAAAGGGGCACGGACGTAAGTGGTAAATAAAATAATGGGCATGCCACTTATGGACTAAAATAAGAGTCGGATTCTGACTTATAGCCTGCCACCAGATGTAGCTGTACAATTGAAGTACATCAACTCAATAGCCACTCTAAAGCCTGTCACCAGATGCAGCTTAATTGTCACTTGCCACTCACTGATAGGGTTTTGATATGAGTCTGCAAGCAACTGATTTTTTATGGTCTCTGTGCAGTCAGACCTCTCTGCTAATGATAATCTGTATTTGCAGCCGCTCCCCAGCACTAGCATCACCGCCTCAGCTCCACCTCAGGTCATTAGGCATTAGATTCTCATAAGGAGCGTGCTGCCTAGATCCCTCACATGCGCAGTTCACAGTAGGGTTCGAGCTCCTATGAGAATCTGATGCCGCCGCTGATCTGAAAGGAGGCGGAGCGCAGGCGGTAATGTGAGCAATTGGGAGCGGCTGTAAACACAGACGAAGCTTCACTTGCTCAACCACAGCTCACCTCCTGCTGTGCAGCCCAGTTCCTAACAGGCCATGGACCAGTACTGGTCCGTGGCCTTGGGGGGGGGTGGGGACCCCTATCTATAGACTCTACTCCTAAAATGTTGATGAATCCAAACTCTCCATGTTCTCACCTTGGTTGAAGTATTCATCATTTCTTGCTTAGACTTCAGTAATGTTCTCCACCCACTCATATTCCATCCAGTCTTATTTTCTTCCCTACTGCTCTCCACACGGATTCCAAAATGACTTTTTTAAAAAAATTATTTTATTTAAGTGTAGTTGATTTACAATGTTGCATTAGTTTCTGGTGTACAGTAAAGTGATTCAGATATACAGTACATACATATAATAGTTTGCATTTGCTAATCCCAAATTCCCACTCCATCCCTCTCCCAAACCCCTTCCTCTTGGCAACCACAAGTCTGTTCTCTATGTCTATGAGTCTGTTTCTGTTTTGTAAGTAAGTTCATTTGTGTCATATTTTAGATTCCACATATAAGTGATATCATATAGTACTTGTCTCTGTCTGACTTACGTCACTTAGTATGATAATCTCTAGGTCCATCCATGTTGTTGCAAATAACATTATTTCATTCTTTTTTTATGGCTGAGTAGTGTTCTGTTGTATATATATATATATATATATATATATATATACCACATCTTCTTTATCCATTCATCTGTCAATGTGTATTTAGGTTGTTTCCATGTTTTGGTTACTGTAAATAATGCTGCTATGAACATAGGAGTGCATGTATCTTTTTGAACCATAGTTTTGTCCAGATATATGCACAGAAGTGGGATTGCTGGATCATATGGCAACTCAAAGTGATTTTTCTAAAATAAAAGTTTGATAATTTCATTCTCTTCCCCTTAAAATCCTTAAATACCTTCCTATAGCCATCTGGTTAAAATCTTACTCTTTTAGCCCAACATACAAAAGCTCTTCTGATCTGGCCTACTTTTACCTCTCTGATTTCATCTCTCCTCATGGCCTCTCTCTCTCACTGTGTCATGTTTATTTGTGATTCTGTGCTTTAGTTCATATGGTTCTCATCTTTCTGGCAAATTCATCCTCACCTTCAAGACCAGAATGCTCAAGCGTCTCATCTTCATGGAAGCCTTTCCTGGCTGCCTCAGGGTTCTCTCTACTCCCTCCTCTTGGTGCCTGAGCCTCTTCTGTAGAAATGATCAAAACACTTTGTGTGTCTACATTTGACCTCTGTCAGAAGATTGGGAATGACCTGAGGGCAAGGACTAATTCCTATTTGGATTTACAAATTCATATCTGGCATGCACTTACTTTCTTCAGTAAATATTTGTTCAATAAACATATTAGTTGTCAGGACATTTTTATTAGATAATTGCTGCATCTGGACTGGTTAGATTAATGAGATTATTTTAAGAGAAATTAGTGTCCAGTGACATTTTAACAGCTTCATTGACATATCTAACAATTAACATAGAAAAATGTGCACCATATGAAATGTCTCGATGTCTATATACCCATGTAAAAGTTACCACAATCAAGATAATTAATGTATCCATCACCCTAAAGTTTCCTTGTATTCCTTTGTAATCCATCCAACCCATCTCCAATCCCTTCACATCTCCACGTAATCACTGATCTGATTATTATCACTCTAGATTGGTTTGTATTTTCTAGAATTTTATATAAATGGAATCCTACAATATGTGTGCTTTTTCTATCTTTTTTTCCCCATTGAGCATAATTATTTTAGGATTATTTCATGTCAGTTTTGTGTATCGTTAGTATCATTAGTTCTTTCCTTTCTATTGGTGAGTTGTATTCATGCATCCCACAATTTGTTTACCCATTCACTTGTTGATGGGTATTTCAGTTATTTCCAGTTTTGCAGCTATTACAAAGAAAGTTGATTTGAATACTTGTAAGTCTTTATGTGAATATATTTTCTCATTTTTCTTTATTAAATACTTAGGAATGGAATGAATCATGTGGTGGTTGTGTGTTTAACATTTTAAGAAATTATCAAACTGTTTTCCCAAGTGGTTGAACCATTAACCATTTAACATAATCATCCACAGTATATGAGAGCTCCACTTCTTCTACGTCTTTTTTATCACTTGCCATGGTCAGTTTCAGTTTTTGTAATATTAGACATTTTAATAGGTGTGCAGAAGTATTGAGCTAAGGTTTTAATTTGCATTTCCCTAGTGACTAATGATGTTGGATGTGTTTTAAGTGTGCTTATATGCCATCAATATCTTTAAAGTAGTTGTTTAAATATTTTATCCATTTAAAAAATTTTGGGCTGTTTATTATTGAGTTTTGAGAATTCTTTATACATTCAGAATACAAGTCCTTTATCAGATATGTGATTTGCAAATTGTCTCCCAGATTGTAGATTCTCTTTTCATTCTCCTGATATTGTCTTTCAAATGACAGAAGTCCTTAATTTTGATGTTTTATTTATCTTTTTTCTTTTATGTATTTTTTTAGTTTTATATCTAAGAAATCTTTGCCTAACCCAAGATCACAGTAGTGGATTTGTCTATTTCTCCTTGGAATCTTATTAGTTTTTATTTTATGTACTTTGAAGCTCTCTTATAAGTGTTTAGAAGGTTGTTATAGATGAACTGTCCCTTTTATCATTTTCAATTGACCTTCTTAAGCCCTGTTAACATTCTTTTGCCTAAGACCAACCTCCTGTGATATTAATATAGCAGTTCCAGCTTAAAAAATTGTTAGCATACCTTTTTTGCATCTTTTTACTTTTAGCTCATCTGTCTTTACATTTAAAAATGTATTTTCTTATATATAGCATATAATTGGATATTTTCTTTTCATATATTTTGATACTTTATGTCTTATAATTGGTGTGTTCATACCTTTTGTGTATAGATGTGGTTTAAAATTTTTTTCCAGCTATACTGAGATATAATTGACAAATAAAAACTGTCAAACATGATGTAAAACACGACTTAATATATGTATAGATTGTGAAATAACAATTACATCAATTAACTGATCCATCACATCACAGTTACTTTTGTGTGTGTGTGTGGTGAGAACACTTATGAGGTTTTTGATATGGCTGAGTTTACATCTATCATACTGATATTTGTTTTATATTTGTCCTATCTGCTCTTTGTTCCCTCTTCCCTCTCTTTCTGTTTTCCTTAAGATTAGTCTAATATTTTTTATGAGGTCATTAATTACCGATTTTGGCTGATTAGCTACAATGCTTGTCTGTGAGTGTGTGTGTAATTTTAGTGGTTTCTTAAACTTATCACAGTCTATCTACAGGTGATCTTATGTCATTTCAACTTTATTATAAGAGCCTTTCAACCATTTACTCACATTTCTTCTTTCCAGACCTTTATGCTGTTGTGGCAATAAGTTTTACTGTGATACATGTTATAAGCTCCTATAATATATTGTTAAAAAATGCTTTTAAGGTGTAGGTGATGTGTCTTTTTTCCATGGATGACTTTATTATTAGTTTTAAGTATCTTGACTTTGATGTGCCTTAGTTTTCTTCATGTTTCTTGTGCTTGGCAATTGTTGAGCTTCTTTCATATATTGATTTATATTTTTCATCAAATTTAGAACATACTAGCCATTATTTCTTCAAATATGTTTATGTTTGTCCTTTTCTCTACTGTCTTTTGGGGACTCTAATTACATGTGTATTAGGTTGCTTGCAGTTTTCCCTTAGCTTGCTGTTGTTCTGTTCACTTTCATTTTCAGTTTTTATCCTCTTGGTGTTTTATTTTGTATAATTTCTCTTCTCTGTTTTCTAGTTAATGAACATATTCTTCTCCTATGCATAAGCTGATGTTACTCCTATCAGGTTAATTTTTCATTCTGGATATTGTAGTTTTCACCTCTGGAAGTTTGATTTAATTCTTTTTTTATTTGCCACATCTCCACTTATCATGTTCTCTCCTCTAGCTTTTTGAACACATGGAATACCATTAGGTTAACTATTTTTCCCTCTAATTGTATCATCTGTTTTATTTTAGGGTCAGTTTTGATTTTTCTCCTCATTATTGGTCATATTTTCCTGCATGTTTGTATGCATGGACATTTTTGATTACATGCCTAACATGATGAATTTTACCAGTTGGGTGACAAATATTTTTTGTATTCTTATAACCATACTCTTAAGCTTTCTTCTGGGACCCATTTGAGTTACTAGGAAATAATCTGATCCTTTTGGATCTTGCTTTTAAGTTTTATTAGACAGGATCAGAGTAACACTTAATCTAGTCTGAAATTTGCCCCACCAATTGGCAAACCATTTCTGAGGACTTTTCCTAGTTCTCCAGGAATTAAGAGGTTTTTCACTCTACTTATGAGAACAGGCACTATTTCCACCCTTGTGTGATCATCAGGATTACTTCTTCTAATCCTTTTGTGTGGCCATTTTCCAGGCCTGTGTAGTGTCTTTACATGCATGGGCTGAGCAGTGCTCAGCTGTACACTCCAAGGGAATGAATACTTTGAAGATCTTAGGTATTCTCCATGCAGCTTTCTCCTCTCCAGTAGTCATCTCCTGAACTCTAGATGCCTTATCTCTGGACTCTCAGATCCATTTCCTCAGCACTGGATGTCTGCTGTGCTTTGCCTACCTTGTCTCTCTGCACCATAGCCTAGAAACTGTCTTCTTTAGTAATCAGGAACTGTTGGGCTCACGTTTTTGTTTTTTTTTTTAATTATCTGATGTCTAGTATCTTGAGAGCTGTTGTTCCATATATTATATTACCTACTTTTATTTACTTTTAGTTGTTGCAGTCAGGGGAATAAACCCGTTCCTTCTTAGACTATCTTTGCTAGAAGCATAAGTCTTCCTAATAACTTTTTTGTGTGTGTGTATGATAAGAACAGATAACATGAGATCTACTCTCTTATTAACAAAATTTTAAGTGTGCAGTACAGTATTTTTAACTATAAGCATAATGTTGTCTAGCAGATCTCTAGAACCTTTTCATCTTGCATAACTGAGACTTAATACCTGATGAATAGCAACTCTTCTTTCCCTTCCCCCTGCCCTAGCCCCTGGTAACGCCATTCTACTTTCTGCTTCTAAAACTATTTTCGATATCTCATATAAGTGGAATCACACAGTACTGTGCTTCTTCAACTTTTTAATAATGCTAATTAAAAAGAGAACTTTTGTGCTGGTAAAGCTCACATAACTACTGCAGCATTATATGAATTATACTAATACAAGGAGAAGAAAAATGAAAAAAAAAACACACCTGTAACCCCACTTTCCAGAAATAATTGCTTAAAGCTTTATTTTTATCTATTTTAAGTGTGAGAATTACTTTTCATAAATGAAAATTAGATAATTCTATTTATTTTGTATTATAACTCAACTTTAATTTGTTATCTGGAATATTTTTATATGATTCAATCATTTCCTCCAGTATAATTTTTAATTGTTCCATAAGAGTCCACTTTATGGATATGCCAATAAATTATGTGCCATAATTGTGCATAGTTGTGTCATAATTTATTGAACCAATCACTTATCATTCAGCATTTATGTTGTATCTAATTTTTCACTATTATGAATAGTGCTATGGTGATCATTCTGGTAGATAACTCTTTTTTGCTATTTATCATAATTTCCCCAGGAACACTTCCTAGAAGTAGAATTACTGATTCAAGGGATATGTACATTTAAAAATCATTGAATATTTTTGGCAAAATGTCACACAACTGTATACAAGCAAAACACCAACTTCCACTTCCCCCTTACTCCAGGCTATTCTAGGTATTATTTTTTTAAACACTTTTACAAGTGGTATCTTCTTATTTTACTTTTAATCAATACATTTGATCTTTGCGTCAGAAACCTCTTCCTCTGCCCTTCTCCCACCCCACAATGACATGCCTTTAATTCCATGCAGAAAAAATCCACAAGGCATTTTGACTTGTCACTTGGTTTTCTTCATCCCTTGGTAAATTTTAGTACCAAAGTAATGTGCCCTGTTAATTGCCTCTTTCTCTTTCTTGTTTTGACTGGGTTCTTTCTTTCTCCTCAACTCTCAGTTCTCTTTTTTCCTAATAAAAATATTGAGTTTTATATGTTAAGCCCCAATTTCTTTCCTTATAGTGTGAGATATTCTTTAAGGTGAAACCAATGCATTTCTACCTCATTAATCACCCACCAACCTATTCGGGGCTTCAGAGAAGCAATTCAGAAATTCACAGCCAATTCAGAATGCAACATGAGATTAATATTGTATCCAATGTAAGGAGGTAGTCTAGTTGTTACGTTTTCTTCTTGTCTTAGGGCTCAAAATCCTGGAATTGGTTCCAAGATATTAGGTATATCTGAAGCATCAGACAGATATTATAGCACAAAAAGGATTAAAGAGGATAAATATAGATGATCATGCTCAAAAAAAGCAATAATAGTACTCCAAGCAAAATAGAAATGTTGGCTTAGAATATGGACAGAATCTTTTTCAAACTTCTCAATTTCACATGGGCCAAGATATATTACAGAAATTACACCTTGTTTCCATGGCCACTGCTGCTTATGTTGGATCTCTTCTTATTCCCTCTTTTAATCCATGATATTTATTGAATCTATTTGTAAGCACCCATGGTAATGAGACAGACTTCTTCACGTCTCCCCAGCAGCTTATTCTTCTCTGGTGATGATGCTCATCCATTGGTTAAAATTGCTTCCTGGATGATTCCATCTTTTGCTCCTTTTCCTTTGACATCCCCCAGCATCCCTTCTTCAAAGATATGAAGTCTGCCTTCATACCAAACCTTCACTCCTCTGGTTAGTGAAGGATTATAGGTTCAGATGGAGAAAAGAAGGGCATGCACATAGGGTTCATTTCTTAGCAGTTCCTGGATTCAAAATAGATGCCATAAACTATTATAATGTCACACTGTTTTTAGAATAACCAGATAGCTTAGATCAAACCACTGGAACAGAGAAAAATAATTATTTCAGGCTTGGCTAACCAATCATTAATATTTTGCCTGACTTCAATTTTATTCACGAACCATTCCTACACAGGTTTTTTTTAAAACCTTACTAGAACTCTTCAAAAAAAAAAAAAAAAGTAAAATTAGAATGCTGGAAGATACAATCTTCCAAAATATCAAAATAGAATTGTATCCAAATTTATAACTCAGAGAAACTATTCTATGCCAAATTATATAAAGCTAGGAAACCTTTATAACATTCGCTTATTTTCTTATAAATCCATTCATGAGTTTCTGTTAAATTGCAAATCCAAAATTTTCAGGCTCCATTGCATTCTGGTCTGTAGGGCTAATTCTCTTTAAAGTGTCATCATAATCTAGCAATCTCCTCATAACCAACAAAAGCTCTTAAGACTGCTGAAGTGTGCCAGCTTCCATCTCCATGTGTAGCCTGTGCCTGCCGGGGCAGAATAGTACGAATGCTTGGATTTCTCTAGTCATTCTACCCAACACTTGGGCATGTGGAGCTCTAACTTGGTCCAGATTCTTTCCATGTTTCAATACATACAGAAAGAGAATTCTCTGGCCTGGCTTCTTTAGTCCACCTACACTGATCCTCAAGTCTTGTCCTTTTAGGAAAATGAATCAAGATACTGCTTTTTAAAAACTCCAACTCTTATTTGGATTGAGTTCCATGTTCTTCTCAGCACTTCCTCAAATTTTGCTTTGTTTTAATCTTAATAAGTGACTGAATCGATAAATTAGGAGGAATCTGTTTAACAGTTTACTTCATTCAATGACTCTCAATCTTGTTTAAATGGCAGAATATTTGAGAAATATGCACACCTCATATAATTCCATAAATGGCATATCAAACTTACATTATCCACATATACACATTTTTGTTCTAAATTTAAAAAATTGGATTTTAATATAGCAATATAGATTTTAATATAGGAAATGAAATTATGGCATAAGATAAAATTGAGAAAATTTTATTAGATGTTTTTTCCCTGCAAAATTAGAGTCTACCATTACTGATGTAATAGATTGAATCCACTTTTGATATTTTATTGCTGAGTATTTGAAGCCCCACTGCTATCCTTTCCCCTCTGCTCCATATCTGTCAAAGCAGATAAGAAAGCCTGATGCTCCCTTTTTTAGAGCCTGGTGGGAAGTTCAAATAATACATATGGGACCCCTCACCCAATCCCATTCACTAACCACAATAAAAGCCAAGCCCGTCTCCTTTCCCTGTTCTCCCAAGACACTTTTAGACCTGCTTGAGAAGCCTGCCTTGCTCTTTCCAGAAAACTTCATTATATGTCATACCTTCTTGGTACAGGTGTGGTATCATCAGCCTCAACATCTGAACCAAATTTTGGGTGTGTGTCGGGAAGTCAAGCCCTATTCTGCAGGGTGTCCACAACACTTGGATTTTTAATAGTAATGCTTTTCCTTCTCTCTATTAACATGGTATATCACAGTAGCATCAGTGGAGACCTTTAAGTTGCCAATTATTTTAAGAAAAAGAGAAGATTGAAAGATAAAGTGCTTATTTCCAATTTTATTGGAATTTAAAGTTCACTTTTTATCTACAATATTGTGGTTAAGTGGTGATTAGACATTTTTGATAAGTGAAACTGCATTCAAAATTGCAATTTTCTAATTTTGTAATAGATGTCATAACTAAGATTTCTCTTATACCTATATGCTAGATATTATACTCAGTTCATTGAATACCACAACTCTATGAGATATAGTTTATTATGTCTATTTCACAGGTGAATGTCGAGTTTAGGAAGGTCGAGTAACTTGCCCGAGCCTGCAGAGCTTGCATGTAATGCAGCTTGGATTTAAAGCCCAGGCAATCTAATTCCAGAGCCTGTAGTTCCAATTACTAAATCTTACAGCAGAAGTACAGCCAGTACCGTTGGTAATGTGAGTTGCTTTTCTAAGAAACATCTTGTTCCTCTATTTAATGAAAAAATAAATGGTGGCGGTGATTAGTTTCTAGATTCAGTCTCACAGTAACAATGTTACTTTACAATGGAAGAATTTTAACAACCAAGGGATTTGCTTTTATCTTTAATAGCCTGAAAAGAAAGTTATAAAATATAAATATCACTATGCAAATTCAGTATTTGCATCTAGCTTTATTTGAAGAGTAATGGCCTCTCTTTTCCTATTGTTAAAACTATAATGATTAAAAATCCATTATCACCTGTTGCTACAATAAAAAAAAAAACTCAGAAAAATCATTTCACTTGTACTCTATTTTTTTTTACTACTTGAGGGATATTATCTCAACTTCCACATTGATCTCAAGTTCCATATTGAAATATAAATACTAGTGGCCTGCATTACTCAAACAATGCTTCCTAAGAAATTAACCACATGATAATTGTGATAACAATTTATGTTATGAAAACTAGTTCTATATGAGTAGTGCCTGTATTAAGATTTCTTTTTTTTCAGAGAAGAGTTGCCATTAAAGCATTTATTTTCAACTATTGCAAGAATGTATTTATCTACTACTAATAACAAAGATATTTTTTGTAGCCAGGTTCCATTTAATAAGAATATAATTATAATTTTATAGGAAAACAATGATTATATACTTATGTATGTGTTCAGTGGCATGATTATAAGTATGCACATTTCCTACCAAACTAAATTTCGTGGAACTTTGTTCTTTATACAAAAGGTTAGAATATTTTTGTAAATGAAAAATGTTAGATTTTTTTTTCCATCAACAGCAATACAATTTAGGGTCAGGGAAACTGCAGTTTAATACAAAAGATATGAGAACTAATTTCACAAGCTTGGAAAGAAATTAGGTAAGGGTTGAGAAATAGGCCTATAAAATTATGGATAGGTCACCCTGAGCCAGTCTACTTACCATTTCTATAGTAGAAAAATTAGAGAATGCTAAATGAAATAAAGGCTGCATCACTGAAACAAATGAAAGGAAAACACATTTTTACATAGAAGATTCTGTAATTAACCTATGGGGCTCTATATGATTATAAATTATGGCAGTAAATTACTGAGAATGACTCAAATAAGACACATGGAAAACAGTCTCTGAGTAGTTCCTGAATTAAAAGGAAGATGATATACAATAAACTGACCAGCTGAGGTCAAGAATGAGATCTCTTGCCGTCTTTCTTCTTTTGTGTGTTGTAATATTATACAATTAGGGCCTTAGCCTTTTTCAAGGTTCAGGCTGTTATGGAGATGAAACACTGTACAGAAAGGTGTTTGTCAAATTTTAATATATACATAAAAGAAACCATTATCTTTGAGAAAACTGCCAATAGGAAAGTGTTTTCAATCTTGTGGGAAAATGCATAAAATACACTCTCAGTCTTAGAATTACGTATGTTTTCTTTCAAATGAGCAGCAAAGGTGAGAACCTTAAAAATGTAAAAGAGCTCAAACAATATGCAGGAGAAGTACAGCTTCAGAGGTGAAAATATTCCTTCTCTTATGTCTTTCTGGATTTGGTGGCTATCATCTTGCTGATGCCATAGACGCTGTACTGTAATCAAAGTCCTACATTTTGAGAAAATATTTCTTTTGCCTAAAAGAAAATACCTTTGGTTTTTTGTCAAAAAATGTGGTTATTGTAAAAAGGAGAAATTATATCTCTGGGCTCCTGTGGTTATCTGCTGATTCCAATGTCACAATTTAATTCATTTAATGTGTGTGTCTATGTAGAGACTCTCCTTTGTATTAGATTTTGTGCTATATTCTGCAGCACAACAGTGTACAAGGTGGACTTACCTTCAGGAAACGAACAGAGAAGGGAACTAAAACACAATGCCAAAATACTTTGAAGGAGGGAATAAGTATTACGAAGGGGCCTTCTCCTCAGATGTAGGGGCTTTTAGGAGGTCACTAAACAGAGAAGAACTCTAACCAGGCGACAGGGGAGGGGATGGATACTTGCTGAATACAGCTTTAGAGGCAGGAGAGAACATGTTATGCTTTGGAAATTGAAAGAGTTTAATGTTTGCAGTGTACAGTGTGAGACAGAGTGGCAGAGATAAGGCTGGAGAGGAAAGTGGTGGCAAGCCAAGGCAGAGCCTTGCAAGGTTTATTTATTCTAATGGCAGATCTTGAGCAAGAGTAATGTACCAATTTATTATCATAATTGGGAAATTTAAGAAGATGTTCTTAGAAATAACTATACTAAACTATATAACTATATTAACTATATTAAAAAGAGAGAAAACTAGTCAAGGCAGAGAAAATCTAAAACACAGTTATTGGCCAATAATACATAACATAGAGACTATGATCTCTGATCATAAAATGAAAACAAAGAGAGGAAGAAATCTTATGTGTTGGCAAATTTAAGAACACACTTCTAAGTAGCTCTTGGATAAAATAAAACATAATGCAAACCAGAAAACAGTTACAGCTGAGTAAAATGAGAATACTTCCTACTACAACATAAGGCAAGGTTAATACTATACTGAGGGTCGCCATCTTGGATTGCTCTGTCATGTGCAGCCTCTCTGCACAGAGCCCCTGGCTGTCATCTTGGATGCAGTGTCCTTTGCCCGACTTCTGCATGTGGCCCAGCTGAGCTGAGGTGCCAGTGACAGCCATTCTGCACTAGGAACTCTGGTCAGAAGATCCGGGTGCGAGGCCTCTGCACCTGGCCCCCATGAGCAAGTGAAACCTGACTAAGCACAAAGAAAGAAAAAGCCATCTCAGAGCTGTGACCATTTTCAAGGCTATTGTTTTTCTCTGTGGAACACTGCCTTTGGGGCAAAACAAGGAAGAAGCAGGTGATTCTAATGTGCAGCAAAGAAGGACAGCCACTGCAGGCCAGCTTCTCCAACTCTGAAGGCACTTCAGCCGTGTGGCTGACAGAGTCTTGGTGCTCTGGCCGGGTGTCAGACCTGAGCCTCTGAGGTGGGAGAGCAAAGTTCAGGACACTGGACCACCAGAGACCTCCTGGCCTGACATAATATCAATCAGTGAGAGCTCTCCCAGAGATCTGGGGCTCAACACTAAGACCCAGCTCCACTCGATGACTGGCAAGCTCCAAGGCTGGACACCCCATGCCAAACAACTAGCAAGACAGGAACACAACCCCACCCATTAGCAGAAAAGCTGCCTAAAATCATAATAAGTTCACGAACATCCCAAAACACACCGCCGGACGTGGTCCTGCCCACCAGAAAGACAAGATCCAGCCTCATCCAGAACACAGACACCAGTCCTCTCCACCAGGAAGCCTACAAAAGCCACTGAACCAACCTTACCCAATGAGGGCAAACACCAAAAACAATGGGAACTACGAACCTGCAGCCGGAAAAAAGGAGACCCCAAACACAGTAAGTTAAAGAAAATGAGAAGACAGAGAAATACACAGCAGATGAAGGAGCAAGATAAAAACTGCCCAGACCAAACAAATGAAGAGGAAATAGGCAGTCTACCTGAAAAAGAATTCAGAGTAATGATAGTAAAGATGATCCAAAATCTTGGAAATAGAATGGAGGAAATACAAGAACCGTTTAAAAAGGACCTAGAAGAAATAAAGAGCACACAAAAAATGATGAACAACACAATAAATGAAATGAAAAATACTCAAGAAGGAATCAATAGCAGAATAACTGAGGCAGAGGAACAGATACGTGACTTGGAAGATAAAATAGTGGAAATTACTACCATAGCGCAGAAAAAGAAAAAAAAGAATGAAAAGAAATAAGGACAGAGACCTCTGGGACAACATTAAACGTACCAACTTAAGAATTGTAGGGGTCCCAGAAGAAGAAGAGAAAAAGAAAGGGTCTGAGAAAATATTTGAAGAGATTATAGTTGAAAACTTCCCTAATATGGGAAAGGAAATAGTCAATCAAGTCCAGGAAGTGCAGAGAGTCCCATACAGGATAAATCCAAGGAGAAACACGCCAAGACACATATTAATCAACCTATCAAAAATTAAATTCAAAGAAAAAATACTAATAGCAGCAAGGGAAAAGTAACAAATAACATACAAGGGAATCCTCACAAAGTTAACCACTGATCTTCCAGCAGAAACTCTGCAAGCCAGAAGGGAGTGGCAGGACATATTAAAAATGATGAAAGGGGAAAAACTACAACCAAGATTACTCAATCCAGCAAATATCCATTCAGATTCAAAGGAGAAATTAAAACCTTTACAGACAAGCAAAAGCTAAGAGAATTCAGCACGACCAAACCAGCTCTACAACAAATGAGAAAGGAACTTCTCTAGGCAGGAGACACAAGAGAAGGAAAAGACCTACAATAACAAACCCAAAACAATTAAGAAAATGGTAATAGGAACATACATGTTGATTACGACCTTAAATGTAAAAGGATTAAATGTTCCAATCAAAAGACATAGACTGGCTGAATGGATACAAAAACAAGACCCATATATATGCTGTCTACAAGAGACCCACTTCAGACCTTGGGAAACATACAGACTGAAAATGAGGGGATGGAAAAAAATATTCCATGCAAATGGAAATCAAAAGAAAGCTGAGTAGCAATTCTCATATCAGACAAAATAGACTTTAAAATAAAGATTATTACAAGAGACAAAGAAGGTCACTACATAATGATCAAGGGATCAATCCAAGAAGAAGATATAACAATTGTAAATATTTATGCACCCAACATAGGAGCCCCTCAATACTCCTAAGGCAAAGGCTAACAGCCACAAAAGGGGAAATCAACAGTAACACAATAATAGGAGGGGACTTTAACACCCAACCTTCACCAATGGAAGGATCATCCAAAGTGAAAATAAATAACGAAACACAAGCTTTAAATGATACATTAAACAAGATGGACTTAATTGATTTTATAGGACATTCCATCCAAAAACAACAGAATATATTTTCTTCTCAAGTGCTCATGGAACATTCTCCAGGATAGATCATATCCTGGGTCACAAATCAAGACTTGGTAAATTTAAGAAAATTGAAATCGTATCAAGTATCTTTTCCAAACACAACGCTATGAGACTAGATATTTTATAGGAAAAAACATGTAAAACATAGAAACACGTGGAGGCTAAACAATGCACTACTTAATAACCAAGAGATCACTGAAGAAATCAAAGAGGAAATCAAAAAATACCTAAAAGCAAATGACAATGAAAACACTATGATACAAAACCTATGGGATTCAGCAAAAGCAGTTCTAAGAGGGAAGTTAATAGCAATAAAATCCTACTGCAAGCAACAAGAAACATCTCAAATAAACAACCTAAGCTTACACCTAAAGCAATTAGAGAAAGAAGAACAAAAAACCCCAGAGTTAGCAAAAGGAAAGAAATAATAAAGATCAGATTCAAAATAAACTAAGAAGAAATGAAGGAAATGGTAGCAAAAATCAATAAAAATAAAAGCTGGTTCTTTGAGAATATAACCAAAATTGATAAACCATTAGCCAGACTCATCAAGAAAAAAAGGGAGAGGACTCAGATCAACAGAATTAGAAATGAAAAAGGACAAGTAACAACTGATACTGCAGAAATACAAAGGATCATGATAGATTACTGCAAGCAACTATATGACAATAAAATGGACAACCTGGAAGAAATGGACAATTTCTTAGAAAAGCACAACCTTCCATGACTGAACCAGGAAGAAACAGAAGATATAAACAGACCAATCAAAAGCACTGAAATTGTAATGGTGATTAAAAATCGTCCAACAAACAAAAGCCCAGGACAAGATGGATTCACAGGCGAATTCTATCAAACATTTAGAGAAGACCTAACACATACCCTTCTCAAACTCTTCCAAAATATAGCAGAGGGATGAACACTTTGAAACTGATTCTATGAGGCCACCATCACCCTGATACCAAAACCAGGCAAAGATGTTACAAAAAAAGAAAACTACAGGCAAATATAACTGATGAACATAGATGCAAAATTCCTGAACAAAATACTAGCAAACAGAATCCAGCAGCACATTAAAAGGATCATACACCATGATCAACTGGGGTTTACCTCAGGACTGCAAGGATTCTTCAATTACACAAACCAATCAATGTGATAAACCATATTAACAAATTGAAGGATAAAAACCAAATGATGATCTCAATAGATGCAGAAAAAGCTTTTGACAAAATTCAACACCCATTTATGATAAAAACTCTCGAGAAAGAGGGTTAGAGGGAACTTACCGCAATAAAGGCCAAATATGACAAACCCACAGAAAACATCTTTCTCAATGGTGAAAAATGGAAACCATTTCCACTAAGAACAGGGACAACACAAGGTGGTCCAACCACCACTCTTTTTCAACATAGTTTTGGAAGCTTTAGCCACAGCAATCAGAGACAAAACAGAAATAAAAGGAATCCAAATCGAAAAAGAAGAAGTAAAACTATCACTGTTTGCAGATGACAGGATGCTATACATAGAGAATCCTAAAGATGCTACCAGAAAACTACTACAACTAATCAATGAATCTGGTAAAGTAGCGGATACAAAATTAATGCACAGAAATCTCTTGCATTCTTATACACTGACAATGAAAAATCAGAAATAGAAATTAAGGAAACAATCCCATTCACCATTGCAACAAAATAAATAAAATACCTAGGAATAAACCTACCTAAGGAGAGAAAAGACCTGTATGCAGAAAACTATAAAACACTGATGAAATAAATTTAAAATGATGCAAACAAATGGAGAGATATACCCTGTTCTTGGATTGGAAGAATCAATATTGTGAAAATGACTATACTACCTACAGCAATCTACAGATTCAATGCAATCCCTTTCAAACTATCAATGGCCTTTTTCACAGAACTAGGACAAACAATTTCACAATTTGTATGGAAACACAAATGACCCCAAATAGCCAAAGTTATCTTGAGAAAGAAAAACGGAGCTGGAGGAATCAAGCTCCCTGACTTTAGACTGTACTACAAAGCTACAGTAATGAAGACAGTATGGTACTGGCACAAAAACAGAAATACAGATCACTGGAACTGGATAGAAAGCCTAGAGAGAAACCCACACACATATGGTCACCTTATCTTTGATAAAGGAGGCAAGAATATACAATGGAGAAAAGACAGTCTCTTCAATAAGTGCTGCTGGGAAAACTGGACAGCTACATGTAAAAGAATGAAATTATAATATTCCCTAATACCATACACAAAAATAAACTCAAAATGGATTAAAGACCTAAATGTAAGGCCAGACACTATAACACTCTTAGAGAAAAACGTAGACAGCACACTCTATGACATAAATCACAGCAAGATCCTTTTTGACCCACCTCCTAGAGAAATGGAAATAAAAACAAAAATAAACAAATGGGACCTAATGAAATTTAAAAGCTTTTGCACAGCAAAGCAAATCATAAACAAGATGAAAAGGCAACCCTCAGAATTGTAGAAAATATTTGCAAAGGAAGCAACTGACAAAGGATTAATCTCCATAATTTGCAAGCAGCTCATGCAGCTCAGTATCAAAAATACAATCAACCCAATCCAAAAATGGACAGAAGACCTAAATAGACTTTCCTCCAAAGAAGATATATAGATTGCCAACAAACACATGAAAGGATTCTCAACATCACTGATCATTAGAGAAATGCAAATCAAAACTACAATGAGGTATCACCTCACACCAGTCAGAATGGCCATTATCAAAATATCTACAAACCATAAGTGCTGGAGAGGATGTGGAGAAAAGGGAACCCTCTTGCACTGTTGGTGGGAATGTAAATTGATACAGCCACTATGTAGAACATTATGGAGGTTCCTTAAAAAACTAAACATAGAACTACCATATGACCGTGCAATCCAACTACTGGGCATATACCCTGAGAAAGCCATAATTCAAAAAAGTCATGTACCACAATGTTCATTGTGGCACTATTGACGATAGTCAGGACATGGAAGCAACCTAAGTGTCCATCAATAGATGAATGGATAAAGAAGATGTGGCACATATATACAATGGAATATTACTGAGCCATAAAAAGAAATGAAACTGAGTTATTTTTAGTGAGGTGGATGGACCTAGATACTGTCATACAGAGTGAAGTAAGTCAGAAAGATAAAAACAAATATCGTATGCTAACATATATATATGGAATCTAAAAAAAACAATGGTTCTCAAGAACCTAGGAGTAGGACAGGCATAAAGATGCAGACGTAGAGAATGGACTTGAGGACCAGGGCAGGGGAAGGGTAAGCTGAAACGAAGTGAGAGACCGCATTGACATATATACACTACCAAATGTAAAACAGCTAGGTAGTGGGAAGCAGCTGCATAGCACAGGGAGATCAGCTCGTTGCTTTGTGACCACCTAGAGGGGTGGGATAGGGAGGGTGGGAGGGAGACACAAGAGGGAGGGGATATGGGGATATATGTATACGGATAGCTGATTCACTTTGTTATACAGCAGCAACTAACCCAACAATGTAAAGCATTATACTCCAATAAAAATGTAAAAAAAAAAAACCAAAAACCAAAAAAACTATACTGAGAGTGATTTTTCTTACTTAAAAGCTTAGTTAGAAAATGAAAGTGAAAATTGATGAGTAGTTATGAAAAATGTAACAACAAAGATAAATCCAGAGAAAGAAGGTAAAGGGGTATGATAAACATAAGGTGTTAAACTTAGTGAAATAGAATGCAGTTACAATAAAGATCTTTGAAATCTAATCATATTGACACATCATCTCATAAGATGTTCAAAGCAAAGCAGAGTCAAAAGAAACAATATTATGAAGGAAAAAGGAGATTTAACTATAAATACAACCCTCCCCCAATACTATGAAAGAATATATGTTCATAAATTTGACCACTGGAATAATGTATAGTGTCTTAGAACTATATTGCCAAATAAAACTGGATCAACTATAAACAAAAAATCTGAATAAATTAGATTCTACCAAATATGTACAAGAATGGTATTGCAATCACAGTTTTCTAACAGCAAAACTGTAAAAACAACCTGTCTGTCCCTCAAAAGGGAGTTGAGGATACAAAAATCTGGTTCAATCAGACAGCAACATAATGGCATGTAAAAGAATGAACTAGATAGTTACCATGGTGGATACAATCTACAGAATAATATGCACAAAGTACTGTCACTAAAATAGAAACTTAAAACAGTATTTATGTTGTTTATTGATAAATGTATATTTGATAAAACTATCAAAATATGTATTAACATCTTACACACTACCTGTGAATAAATGATTATAGATGAGGACTACTTGAGAGGCAAGGGATGAGAGAGTGAGCCTTAAACTGTAAAGTTTTATTTCTTAAAATAGCGATCTGAAGGAAAAATTACAAAACATTAACATATGGACATTGGGTAATGTGAGGCCGTTTGTATGTTTTGGATTATGAATTTATGTAAAGCCTAGGCCAGAAAGGGAAGTCATAATTTTGGCAGTTTCTAAAGTGTAGAAAAGAAGTGGCATTTTTGTGTGTGTGTGTGTCTTTTAAAGCTCCTCTCTCTGCATAAGGTCCTGGTTATTCTCATGAGTCAAAATAAGTAATTAGATAATTTATAATCATCAGTAAATAAAATCATCAGTAATTTGTACCATTCCCAGCACAAGTGCCCACACAATCTGATATTCTATAGATATCTGGGATAATAATATTGTTGATTCAGATTGCAATACTCAGATCGATAATTTTGAATTGTAAATTCATATTTCTTTGGCAATGTAAAGTTTGACTGTGGATAACCGTTTCTTGAATAAAATAACATAAAGTCTGAGTCAGATACTTTTCAAATTCCTAATGAATGTGAGTTGAATGAACACATTCCATGAATGTGGAGACTCAAGCATTATGCAGGTAGCTCAGAACACAGACTATTAATGCTATTTATGTCTCAGAATTCTTGAGATGATGGTTATTTAGGAAATCTCTGGTTATGATTCCCTAGGTCCAACTTTAATATACCACATGGTTAAAAGGCAAAGGCAAATTCTTCCTTCCTGTATCTTATGCAAACTCTCCAGATTTCGACTATGTTTCTCCTGTATCATTCAAAAACATCAGTATCAATTTCAATGTTACAAATGAAAGAGAGAACTAAGAAAAATCACAGTTCAATTATTCCTTTTACCTGACTCCCCAGTACATTTTCTAGAATGACAGTTAGTTTAAAGACCTATTTTAAAAGTCAACATTTCTCCTTTTTTAAATTCTCACAAACTGTAGGAATTTATCTTCCACAATGGAATTTGCATTGATATAAAGAACTGAGAAAGTTTTCAAAACAACGAGGTTTCAACAAGGCAACAAATGTAAGGCAGTTCATTAGGTAAATTGATTGTACTAGTAAATGCAATGCATGTTCAGAATAGCAGCCCATTTGTTAATTTACCCAAATAGCATATCTGAGGATCAAAGATTTATTAAAGAAACGACTGACATGCAGGTTTTCTTAACAACATTATTTTCTGTATATCAGGAGAGCATTTTGTAAGATAGCACAAATGACAAGAATTTGGTGACTGCAAGTATAAAGACCATGCTGCTAATGAAAATCAATCAAGAGAGAGCACAATATTTATAAAAACTTGATGATAACAAAGATGCAACTACAGCAATTGCCCTGTGATAATGGAGAGAACAGATTATAAGGCACGACATAATGAATGCCTTGTTTCCAATCAGCTTTTATAAACAATGATGGATCCATCATCCAAAATTAGCCAAAACATCAGAGTGCAATGACAGTTTAATTAAAATAGGAAGGGTAGATAAATGGATCAAAAAATGAATGCTGAAAACAAACAAACAAAAAATGAATGCTGTACATAAAATATTAGCTAGCAAAGTGCTTTGAAATAAAAATCTTGAGCCAGAATTCATATATAAATCTAATACTACTTCTCAAAAAATTGAAACTGTGGTTTTGTTCCAAGTATTACAATTACAGATTTCACATTTAACTGCATTTATCAGAATAGTTTGAACTTGGGTAGACAATGGCACAGATATGCAGCAGACTATATTTTGGAGAGATTTCACCATGTTTTATATGAATCATTCATATAAAAGTATTTATTGACTTAGTCTAAAACAACTAGACTGTGGCCAAGCTATGGTGATACATTTTGGAAAAATAATGCGATTATTATTAGATCATGAAGAGTTTTCATACACACAGTATAGAACTGGTTATTGGTGCATAATTTTAGAATTCTAAATTAATTAGAATTTTAGTGTTTCAACTATTTTCATATCATTTTGGAAATATGTGCTTTATCCTTTATTGGAATTTCAAAATATAGTAACTTTGGCTCTAGAATTTTAGAATACAATGTAAATTTCCATCTTTAATAGCAAGTAAAAATTATATGAAGCATAAAATAACTTTAAAGATCTTTATTTTGGCAGAAAAATATATTTTTAAAGTTTTGAAATAGACTTATTGTTTAGGTTGTAACAGGTCCCAACATCTGATCAATTTGACATAAGAGTAAAAAAAAAAACATTAAAAAGTGGTTTTCCCTGGTGGCACAGTGGTTGAGAGTCCGCCTGCCGATGCAGGGGACACGAGTTCGTGCCCCGGCCCGGGAAGATCCCATATGCCGTGGAGCGGCTGGGCCCGTGAGCCATGGCCGCTGAGCCTGTGCGTCCAGAGCCTGTGCTCCGCAACGGGAGAGGCCACAACAGTGAGAGGCCCGCGCACCGCACAAAAA
>NW_021703785.1:48905384-49011857 GCF_005190385.1 Monodon monoceros | reverse complement strand
AAAAAAAAAAAAAAAAAAAAAAAAAAAAAGCAATCTTTTCTCTTAATAAGGATGTGTTCTCATTAAATTCTACCTTACTGATAAAGTAATATCGAACTGTGAAAACCATAAATATGGGATTGTAAACAAAACTTTAAGGGTCAGATTCAGAGAGTTAAAATTTGGTATGTATACAGGACAATTTTGAACAGGAAACATCAGATATTTTTAGAAGGTCCATTATTATCTTTAAGCAATCTAAAAATTCCTATGTGAATGTTTTATCCTTATTTAGATAGTGGTTGTTTCTGTCTTGCCTTTCTAAAACTCAAGGTATAATTTTTTAAAAAACATATAAATATAGGAAACTGGAAAGTACCTTTGCTTAAAATGATCACTACCTGCCAAGCTCTTAGTCTCAGCGACGAACTGCTTGTCCTTTACAGAAGAGACTCTCACTTTGAAGTCGATGCTTGCTCTTTGCAGATGTTCAGGGCATGAGAAGAATGAAATCTGGTGTAAGAACTGGAAGATAAATGACTAGCTAAAAGGAATAGCTTTTATTAAGTTAGTGTACATAAAAGAAGATGGAGCTTCTAGATGTTGATGAAATTACCTTTCAAAAGGGATGGAGAAATATATAGATAAGAAGACCCAAAGAAGTATAGTTTGTGTAGGGTACTCAGAAAGTCAGTTTCCACTTCCAGTTCAGACAGTGATGCTTATTTCATTTCACTTCCTCTGCTCCATGCCATGTATCTTCTGTGGATCTAAGGATCCTGCTACATGGGCGGTCAGATTATAACTACCCTTCCTCCCTACTAGAACATTCAACATTACCTTTGTCCTAACTCTGTAGTCTTGGCTTGCACCTTTTATTTTTAAATTTTCTTTGTTTAGTTTTAACTGACAAAAAGGTATTTATTAATGTAGTTTTCCTTCTCTTGCCATAATACATAAGCATGACCCTGATGGGCTGATACATCAGTGTGAAGGTGTCGAAAGCCCCACCAGTCATTGATTCCAATGTTACAGGATTGCACTTATAGTGTGGTTTCAAGTCCATACAGGAAGCAGACCAACCCTAGGGTCTCCCACATCTGCCAAGCTCACTGGCTGTGCTGTGGTTGTGCTTTCCCTTACAGAAGCTGGAGTTGTCCACCCGCAAGGCTGCTCTGTTACAGGCCTGCTTCCCTGGAAAGCATCTCCCTTTGGCTGTGGGTGGAAGACTGCACACCCAGATCACCCTGAGAAGCAGTCCCCACATGCCAACCTGAGCCTGAGCGCTATCACTGTCTTTCCCGTGGGTCTGCACAGCCCGCTGGTGCCACTGCTCTTGTGTGGAAGGGCTTCTTGGTTGTGAGGAGCTCCCTGGTGATCAGGGTGAGCCCACCGAGGATGAGGAAGACTCCTCCCCACCAAAGGACCTCCTGGCACTCTCCATACAGCACAAAGCCCAGGAAGGCCTGCGGGACAGAGACAGCTGTGAGGCCAGGTGGGCACATGCCCGCAGGATGCAACCACAGTGGGTGGGTACCACCTGACTCCCTTGTGGGTGACTGCCCTCCTAGGGCAGGAAGGAAGGTCTGGAGCTGGAAGTCTTGGTCTTGAAATCCAGCTGTCACCTTCAGCAAGTCTCCCCTGTAGAAGTGGGGAGGGTACCTCCTCATGCTACGGACCAGGGCTCCTGGGCTCCTTCATCAATAGAAGTTGACAAGAGGCCAGACAAGAAATTCGGGCAAGGCTTTATTGGGGTCCCTGCTGCAGCAGAGGGGAGCAAGAACAAGTAACAGGTTTCCTTGCTCGTTTGCTGGCTTGATCCCCAAGGTGGGGGCAAGGTGGTTCTTCATTTGGAGTGAGGTTAGGGGTATGTCCGAGAGTCAAGCCAGAGGGGTGGCTTAGGTGACTTGCCCACCCTTTGGTGGTGTTGTGTGCAGGGGACACGAGCAGTACCCTGACTTTCGCTCCTGGCTCTTCAGAAATGCCAGTTAGGTTTTTGCTCTTTTTGTATGTTGTAAATAATTTACCCCAACTGTACATGTACGCAGTTATTTTTAGTCCCTTTTAGTTTCTTTGTATTTTGTTTCTAGAGGTCCAGGTGCAGGCACTGCAGCAAAGGGTCCCAGGTCCCAGCCTGTCTCTCTCACAGCATCAGACTCCAGCAAAGTGCACAAGAAAGCCCAGTGAAGGCCAGCAGCTAGGCCCAGCACACAGTGGGCCTACCAAATGCTCCCTGCTTCCACCTCAGGGCTCAGCCCCACCAGGGTGGGAAGAACCTCAACCTTGATCCTCCATGTCTCATGTCTGAGTTCACAGACTGCTAGCCTCTGGGTTGCACAGAGGCTTCAGACTGCGGGCTCCCGCCTGGAGGACCAGCAAGCAAGGAGGCTTTTTACAGTTGGACTTCATCCCCATCTAACTTGAGAATTCTTCCAAGTTTGAGAGATTAGAGGAGCAGACACCAGGGGTCAAGCCACAGTTTCACCTCTGCTTCAGGTCCCGTCCCTTCTCCTATCTGGAAAAGCAGGGATTGCCCAAGGACGACTCACCCAGAACCCTCCCGGAACCCAGCTTTGGGACAGAGGGACCGTACACTCAGGCTACTCACTGAGCTGAGGATATTTGAAAAAGTCACCATGACAGATGCAATGGCCGAAGATGTGGTGAAATTGAGGCTCCGGCTAACGAACATTCACATGAGAGAATTGGTGGTAGCCATTACGAGGACGCCTAAGCCGGATAAGCAGAATCCCATACTCACCTCGCTGCTGAAGACCTGCGCGGTGGAAGCTGCGCCAGGGCCCTGAATGCGCATGCGCACAGGCAGTTTGAGCACGCCCCAGAAGTGGTACCGCAGCACGCAGGCTGGGAAGTGCGCCGACACCGCCATCTTAATTTTTTTTTTTTTTTTTCCCCAGTATGCTGGCCTCTCACTGTTGTGGCCTCTCCTGTTGCGGAGCACAGGCTCCGGACGCGCAGGCTCAGCGGCCATGGCTCACGGGCCCAGCCGCTCCGCGGCATATGGGATCTTCCCAGACCGGGGCACGAACCCGTGTCCCCTGCATCGGCAGGCGCACTCTCAACCACTGCGCCACCAGGGAAGCCCTCCATCTTAATTTTTAATTAATTCATTTTATGTCTCTTCTTCCCTCTCTTTGAATTGTGTTGTTGTTGTTGTTTTTTTAATCTTCTGTATTGATTTGGAAAGTGAGCACTTTAAAATTTTAACCATATTTACCCACATAAAAAACAAACAAAAAACATTTACTGTAACAGCTCTTGGATGAGTTTTCATTGATTATCAAACTGAAGAATACAATGGCACCTTCTGACTTTGATTTTTTTATGCACCTTCCCCCTCTCCTTCACCTTTTCAGTCTTTGTTAAAAGAAACTCAGTTCGGATCTAGGTTTATGTTACAACTGTTTCTTCTTAACATAGTGGCTAGAATTTTGACAGTCGTAACAGTGTTTCTGTATGACAGTTACCACCATTAGTGTTTTTTTTTTAAAGTCATTCTTTTTCTTGCTTGTGATTTCTTGCTCAGTTGGTTTGAATTCCAATATTTCCCAAGAAAGGCAAGTGTTTGATTTAGTACATGTGAATGCTTTTCATTTACTTTCAGCAAAAAATAATAGGCTATGTAAAGCATCTTGTGCTGCTGTAGTTTCCACAAAATATGTGTAGACATTTTCATTGTTTAATGGCCATTAGCCAGAATCTGAGTGCAACTATGCTATTGATGTTTTATAATGTGTTTTGCTGCCCTTACATATCTGTGAGGCTTTAAAATATTTTGTTTATAATTCAAAAATTTTGGGATATATAAATAATGTTCTTTTAATCTTGGCTAAAACATAATTCCTTTTACACCATAATGTTTCCTTCCATATTTTAATTAAAAATTTAAAAGCTTTAAAAAAGTGAAAAAAATAAACAAAAACCTATATGCCTTTCACATATCATTAGTAGGTTGCCACATTTGCTTTATCTCTCTCTCTCTCTCTCTCTCTCTATATATATATATATATATATATACACTATATATATACTTATATACATATGCACATCTCTATAGGGATAGATGACATATATCAATCAATATATAGGTTGGTCAATAGATAGATGAGTAAATGTGTGTGTGTGTGTGTGTACACAGATACTTGTGTGTGCTTACATAGGTTCAATCAGTTGGAAGTATGTTGCAGACATCATGGTATTTGCCCCAAAATACTTGTATTTTATAAGAATAGTGGCACCTTATGATATAATTATAATGTCATTACCGCATCTAACAAAGTTAAGATTAATTTAGTAATATTGAGTACGCCATATCTTCATTCTCTGTCTTCTGTGTTTGTCAACATCATTCTCATCATTTAAAACTCTTCTGTGCTTTTCCTTTTGATTCTAAAATACTTTGTAAATATATTCAATGTTTTTTGTTTCAGTTTTATTTAGTAATATTTCTGTTCTTTGATTGCCTCCAATGGATAACTTAATTCTGCCAATGAAGATTCATCTTTGTATAATATCCGTATTCTGTTTTCCCATCTCATGTTGGTATCATCCTGATCTGTTCTTATGATATCCTGCTTTTTTATCTTATGGCCATATTTAATTACATCATGTTGAGAGTTCCAAATAACATTATAGACTTCTATGTCTATATTTCATTATGATTTTAAGATACAGTTTCTCTTCTTCTAAGTTTCTAAGCGTTTTGTTTTTCTTTTTTGGCCTTAGAGTGATCTTTATTGTTGGTTCATGCAGCTTTTTTTAAAATTAATTTTTATTGGAGTAAAGTTACTTTACAACGTTGTGTTCATTTCTGTCTAAATTGAAAGCCTGTGTTACTTTCTCTATAAGTGTTATTCCAAAAAGAAGAACACTCTATTTGCTGTAATATTAATTCCTCCTCATAATGCATATAGGTATCAAATGTGAAATCATTACCAAAGGAGATAATGGTGGGAAAATTAGTCTTACCTGTTCTCTGCAGTGCATATAATTTGAAGGGATTAATGATCAATCTAAAAATATTGGTAACTATTTGATATATTGGATTTTTCTAAAGAAATCTAAATGCCAGGACATAGGAATATTACAAAATTGCTTTTTATAGTTTTTTGCAAATTGAATGCACAGCAAAAAAGTTATAATTTGTTTCTAGACATCCAGATTCTCCCAATTCTTCTTTCAAATATTTCTTCCGGGGGAAACCTTTGCAATAATATTTAATTAATTATTGTTTCCCTTCCCTAGAAAGCTCTTTAGTAAAAATCTGCTTTGGACTGTCCAAACCTAAAGTGAGTTCACTTAAAATGCTTCGTGGAAATGTAAAGGAAATGTACAGTCTTTTAAATAAAAGGTACTGAGTTAACTGAATATTCATATAGAAAAAAGTGTATCTTGGCTCCTACCTCACCACACACACACACACACACACACACACACACACACACACACACACACATTCCAAATGGGCTGAAGATCTAAAAGAAAATATTTTTTCTACTAAAACATATTTTTGTAGAAAATTTAGTAAGAATATCTTCTTTAATTTGGAGTAGATTTCCTAAATATGGCACAAGAATAAGTAAGCATAAAAGAAATAAGTTGATAAACTGAAATCAGAACTTTCTTTTCATCAGAAGACACCATAAATGAGAAGACAACGTGTAAATGGGAAAATATATTTGCACTACATCCACCTGACAAAGAACTCCTGTCTAGAATATACAAAAGATTCCTATAAGTCAGTATGAACATTACAGATGACCACTGCAAAAATTGGCAAAAGAACTAAAGATAATTTTTACAAAAGAAAGGAATCAAACAAACCTGAAAAAGTGCTCAACTTCAATAATCCGGTAAATACAAGTTTAAATCCACAATATGCCACAAAAACACATCCTTACCTGAATGGCAAAAGGGAAAAGGCTAAAACATACCAGACTGTGGAAGTGTAGTTAGGTATAACTACTGTGGAATATTATTTGTCAGTATGCACTAAAGCTGAACTAAAGTTGAATGTTCCCCTGATTGGGCATTTTAACTCCATAGTATGTACCTGATTGAAATATAGGTATGTGTTTTCCAAAAGACATATATTAGAATGTTCACAGTATCACTGTCAGTAATAGCCTAAAATTGGAAATTATCAAGATCCAGTAACAGAAGCAAGGATAAATACATTATGATATATTCACACAGTGGAATATGATAGAGAAATGAGAATGAATGAACTACATTTAACATGCCAAAAACATGGATGAATCTTAAAAGCATAATTTCAAACAAAAGAACCCGGAAATGAAAGTGTTCATGGTTTCATTTATACCAAGCACAAAAGATGCAAAAGATGGAAAACTAATCTGTAGTGTTAGAATTCAGGAAAGTAATTTCAGATTTGGGGGTAAGAGTGTTAGTAACTAGAAGGGGCACAAGATGAACTTCTTGATAGTGGTTCTTGATCTGGGCACTGGTTATACAGTTTTGCACAGTTTGGGAAAATCCATTGAGTACATCTATAATATGTGCACTTTTCTGTGTCTATATTATACTTCAATGAAAATGACTCAGTCTTTAACCTGAAAGTTGACTGGGAGTTAAAGTTTCAATTTTTTGTAGGTAAAAAAATGCAAAATTTTTTTGAATGTACCTGAAAGTGTAATATATACTACCAATGATATATACTACCACATATGGTGTCAGGTACAATGTTACAATCTGGAAGATTATCAGAGAATCCTAGAGACTGTGAAATCCTCTATTTCAGACTCATGATTTTGAGTCAACTATTTATTGTTGTTTTTATTAAGTAATATCTATTCAGCAGGCTCAGAGGTGTCAAACTGCTTACACAGTTGATGTGGGTAGTATATCAAACCTCTCTGAGTTGTGTAGGAGCCCTACTTCACACTAGAATCATGGAACTGGCTGATTCTATTTGATTCAATGTAGAAATTCCATTTAAATCTAGCCCCAGAGCTAAATGTAGTCCAGTGTATCACTGAAGAATTAACTTCCGAACATAAAGAAGGTGTCTCCAAAGACTTACGATGAGCAGGCTAAACGTATATATATTAAAATCACCATCATGTCAATATGACGTGTACTGATATGTATAATATATGTATTGAAGGCTCTCTAAGATTGAAAAGCGTTCCAAGCATTGTTACTTTGAAACTTAGCTGAAGGTCATCATAAAAGAAATTATAATGTAAGAATAGGAAGAAGCACACACTCTCTGTTCTGTTAAGTTTCTCATCTTTGAACTATAATTTCTAGAACAATTAGCGGAAGTAGGAAAACCATAACAATAGCATCCAGGAGCTAGAGAACTGAATTTCAGGCTAATTTAACTGGTAGCTAGGTGTGTGATCATAGGCAGTTGTTAAAATTTCTCAGGCATAATTTTCATCACTGGTTAAATAAAGAGATAGAATTTGATTATCATTAATTCCCCTTCAAACTTCATGATTATGTAGTTCTTATCATAGAACCAGCATTTACATAAACGTATTTCATGCTTGCTTTTCTGAAAGTCTATATCTCATTACCCCCTCATTTTTTTTTTTTTTTTTTTTTTTACTTTATCTGGACCAAAAATTGATCTTTACTGAAACCTGAAATTCAGCTAACTTCAAGCTTATTCATTTACTGTGAGGTGCGGGAAATATAAATAGAAAATTACTAATTTTGCAACTAATTTAAGTACCTCTAATGATCAGCAATTATCAGAAATAAAATGGTGTGAGTAATACTTTATAAGCCTCGTTAATTAATAAAATCTTTGCTTGTGCTTGACAAAATTAAATACAAAGGAAGCACTTATAAGTAATCTCAAAATTACCGCAATAAGTATATTTATAAAAATGTCAATTCAAGCTCTGGCTAATGTTGAGAATAAGTTGAATTTGAACCAGTGTTCAAGTAGTAATAACATTCAATTCATGAAGAATTTATCATATATATATTCTATCTTAAAATCATGTGCCTAAAATTGATGTTCAATTTCCAAACCTCCTTTCTTAAATCAGCTCTCTAGAAACTTTGTTCAGAAGAGTTTGAAGTTGTGCTAAAAATATAGTTATTTTTTAGCATATTTATTTTACTTTAAGATTAGACTTAACTAAATGAAATAGCTTTGTTAGATAATTTTAGAAAATAATCAAGCGTACAAAATAAGGTCAACAATAGGAAAATTTGAAGAATGAAAAAGAAGAATATGAAACAATTAAACCTTTTGAACTTCTTTGGCTTTTGAAGAATTCAGCTGATAGATGAAGAAACTACCAGAAATTATTCCATTTGTAGATACCAGGTGAAATTGAAGAGTTCACGTATACAAGAAAGATAAACTACACAGGCAGTACTTCTATCCATTTCCTAATTTTAAAGAAATGAGAAAATTAAATAACACTATTGTAAGAGAAAAATCTATGTTAAGTACAATCCATAAACATCTTTAAAATGGTAAGACCTTGGTAAGGAAAATAAAAGATGTAAATGTCTGACCCCAAGAAAACTAAAAGTTTTAGAGTGGAAAAAATCATTATATAGCAAGTCTATAACAGAAGTATTTATTGACTTATAATATCAGTACAAAAGGTTAAGATCACGTAACACTAAAAAAGTAAGTTCAAAGCCTCTCTACTCAGCCTTGCCAAAGAGCTTTCAATAGCACCTCTATTCTGCCTGGAAAGCATAGCTGGGAAAATGGACAATTTCTGCGCCACTGAAAACCTGAAGCCATTGTTATCAGTATAAAAATACTTGGATGTGGACAACAGAGCTAGAAACTGGGCTTGGCTGTTCCAGGAAAGAGCTTGAAAGAAAAATCTCCCTCTACAAATGCACTAGAGATAACCTGATCCAAATGAACAAATAATCCAATTACTGTACAAAAAGTTCTTAAAAGCAAAATCATCTAAAGCAGAAGCTACACAAAGGAAGACTAGAAAGTTCTTTAGGGGCACAAAGGAAGACTAGAAAGTTCTTTAGGGATTTTACAGTGGTGATGTTAAATGGCTGGTTTGACTTCTTCAAATCAATTTCTTTAATAATTTTTACAAAATAATTTAAAAACCCCATGAGTTCAAAAGTTGTACGTATTAACTCAATAACTAAATTTTTCTAGCTCATTAGTAGGCTGCAAAATACCTGAAGTAACAAATGAGCAGGGGTAATTTGGGTAATAAGAATTTATTTGAGAATTCAAATAATTTAAATGTACTGCATATTTTGTAATGTATTTTCATTACATCAAAATGAATGTATCAAAAATACATTCATTCTTTCAATCACTTTGCCCTTTTAAAATCTACATGCATTTCAAATAAGATTAAAGCAAACTTTATGATTCATTGCATTTTATTCATCAACACATTGCTTTTTAAGAGTTCTTTGATGTTTGAGAAACCTTGTGTGTCTTTTGGATAAGCCTTCTTAAACCTTTTTCCCTCAAGTCAGAAAGTTATACTTCACTAACTATAAAGAAACATCCAGGGACTAAAAATTGCTTTGCCACAGAGAACCCAGGATATTCCAAAGAGGTGCCAACAGAACATCTTCTTTATCCACAAACTAAACAGAAGTAAGGGAGCAAATAGTTGACAAGTGATCAGTGTATTGGAAAATAATCAACAGCAGAGAAAGAAACTAGAAATCATATTGTAAGGCTGGAAGAAAATATAAAAATAAAAATACTTCTTCAAAAGTAAGGGTACTGACAAGATATATGATGAAAATGCATTCTAAATGGGATATGTCCAGTGTAAAAACAGGTGAAAAACCAAGAAAAGTAATCTTTTTTCTTGGATTTAACTTTAGAGAAAAACAAAGAAAAAAAAAATTTGTACCCCAAATTGAGCTTTGGCTATGAATGTTTTAGGAAGAACCTGAAAAAAACAGTATTTTTTTTAATCTCTAATGCGTTGATATTTACCACTTTGCCCACTAACAAGAGATCATTAGCCATGTCAATTGCACCATAGATAATATTTACCTTTGACCTAAGGGATATGCTGGAAAGTGTATATACCTGAATACTACATGCTTATCACATTTTTTTACCATAGAATATAAACTAGAAGGTTTAACATTAGAAAAACAAAACAATTCAAACATGTTCCATGAAAATTATGGGCAATAACAGTATGATGTAGCAGAAAATTACGTGTATTTTATGTCAGAAATTCATGGCTATGAATCCTGGATTGATTTAATCATTCTCAAATTCAGTTTCCATATTTGTAGGATAGTCACTAAATTATACTAAAATGTAAATGAAACAATATGTGGAAAGGATCTAGGACTATGTCATTTCTCAACAAAAGATTGCTATTAAAAAGGATTCTGTAGAGGAACTGATGATGGATTTTGAGCTAGAGAAAGCAGAAAGGATGATCTTCTCAATGTAGGTGGTGAGTTTGAGAGTGAGAAACTGCCACATCTTCCCTGTATAAATACATGGTTTGTGCACCAAGTGACTCTATGGTACTCGCTTGATAAAGCTTGCACACTGAAATAAGTGCCTGGAGTTGTGCAGTTCCCTAGTTTCACAGTCAGCCAGGATAGTCCTGCACACTACCCCGCAGACAGTGGTACGTTGACTACTTCTCCTTTCCTGTTCAATTTAATTCAGTATAAACTTATTGCAAGATATTAAAATTTTCAAAGGTAAATAGTGCATGATTTGTTGTTATTAGGCACACACAAGAAAAGAAGGTCACAGTAAAGAAGGTCAAAAAAATTTTAAAGGGATTACTGGAGCACAAAAGTGGGACTCCAACCATAGTTTTGGGAGGAAGGATATTAAAGAGGGTCATACAAGACTGATGAGGAGGTGAGTAGATAGCCTTAAAGAATACACGTGGTCGGGCTTCCCTGGTGGTGCAGTGGTTGAGAGTCCGCCTGCCGATGCAGGGGACACAGGTTCGTGCCCCGGTCCGGGAGGATACCACATGCCGTGGAGTGGCTGGGCCCATGAGCCATGGCCACTGAGCCTGCCCGTCTGGAGCCTGTGCTCCGCAACGGGAGAGGCCACAACAGTGAGAGGCCTGCGTACTGCAAAAAAAAAAAAAAAAAAAAAAAGAATACACATGGTCCAATCAAGTGGAAGAGTGTTGGTTGTAAAAAGGAAACACCCAGAGTCATAAATAATCTAGGTGTTTGGGAGGCTACTAGAAGTTGGATATATCTAGATAATTGATTAGAAAGATAAATGGACTGTAATGTTGACAGTAGATACACTAACAAGACAAAAAAGACTAGAAGAAATCAACTGGTGGTGGCTTAACTTTCTACAATGGCAAAGAGTTATTTATCCAAAGGGAATCTTCACTTTTCAAATACAGTATAAAACAGTCTTGCCCAGCTGACCTGTGTCCCAATCCCTTATCATCACACTGAATCAAAGCTGGGGAATTTGTGCTGAGATACTGCCTGTCTTGGGCTTTTAGAGAGAAGATAAAGACTTCAAATATTGAGTGACTTCATTGGTATATCAATAATCATGAAACAGACCAGACAGGGTCTGGTATCAAAAAATTGCATGGGAAGTGGCAGTTTAAGACAGTAGATGAAAATTCCTTCATGCCGAGGCCCATGGATCTCTCATTTGTCAAACAAGAGAACTGAATTAAATCTGTATTTCCAATATTTTTGACACAATATTATCTTGTTAATATATAAACTAGTAAATCTAACTAGGAATGATTTTTTTTTTTTTTTTTTTTTTTGCGATACACGGGCCTCTCACTGTTGTGGCCTCTCCCGTTGCGGAGCACAGGCTCTGGACGCGCAGGCTCAGCGGCCATGGCTCATGGGCCCAGCCACTCTGCGGCATGTGGCATCCTCCCGGACCGGGGCATGAACCCGTGTCCCCTGCATCGGCAGGCGGACTCTCAACCACTGCACCACCAGGGAAGCCCAGGAATGATTTTTAAGTGCTTTTGTCGTTTGGGGGCTCAGTGTTTACATTTAATTGATTATAAATTAAAAGTACGATTTGTTAACACATTAGTTTCCTAGGGCTGCCGTAATAAATTACCAGAAACTGGTAATTTTAAACTGGTTTAAAACACAGAAATTTATTATTTCACAGCTAGGAGGCCAACGTCTGAAATCAAGGTGTTGACGGGGAGGTGCTTCCACCAAAGGCTTCAGAGGAGAATCCTACTTTTCTTCCAGATTCCGGTGACTCCAGGGTTGCCGTGGTTTGGAGCTGTATCACTCCAGTCTCTGTCTTCATTTTCATAGGACCTCCTCCACCATGTTTCTGTTTCTGTTTTCTTTTCTATATCTTTCTTACAAGGACACTAGTCACTGGATTTAGGACACACTCTAAACAAAGATGATCTCATTTCAAGATCCTTGTCTTAATTACATCTGCCAATACTGTCATTCCAAATAAGGCCACATTCTGAGGTTTTAGGTAGATATATCTTTTCAAGGATCACTATTCAAATCACTATAGTCACCAACAAATTATTGAGTGATATTCTTATTTTTGCTTCTCGATATGAAAGAATAGCTTGTATCAGACCATTTCTCCCGCTAAGAACTTTGAAATCTGTATACAATACACAAAAACATCAGATCTAAGACCAAGCAGAGAATAACTTTGGCAGCCAGCTTCAAAGAAGCCAAGATGTGGGGAAAAGCAGAAACATCTTGAGAAGAGCCAGACTGTCTACCACTTAGCCTCCTGTCTATTCATAAGGAGCAGAGGCTGAAATGCTAGGCAGAAAGTCATGGCTTGGAGCTTTTGACAATCTCATGGGATGAGGGAGACAAAACTAGAGTGTAGGGTGATCAGTGCGGCCAGGATTTCAGTGACTAAAATTTTGAAGAAAAGGAAGCAACAGATTTTAGCTTCTGGAAATATTTTTGAAAAGTATTTGTGATTTCATAAATGCTACCTCACAACTGTTGGAATGGCTATCATCAAAAAGAAATAATTAACAAGTGTTGCCAAGGATGCAGAGAAAAAGGAATTCCTGTGCCTTAGTGGGAATATATATTGGTACAGCTACTATGAAAACAGTATAGAGGTGCCTCTAAAAATTGAAAGTAGAACTACCATATGATATAGCAATTCCCCTTCTGGATATATATTTGAAGGAAATGAAATCAGGATCTCCAAGAGATACCTGCACACCCATGTTCATCACAGCATATTCACAATAGCCAAGACAGGGAAACAACCTAAGTGTATATATATATGGCTAAAGAAGATATGAAATTGATAAAGAAGATATATATGTATATATCCCATATATAAATATATATATGCACACATACACAATGGAATACTATTCAGCCATGAGAAAGAAGGAAACCTTGCCTTTTTATGACAACATGGATGAACCCTGAAGGCATTATGCTGAGTGAAATGTTAGACAAAGAAAGATAAATAATGTATGATATTACTTATATGTGGAATCTAAAAAAGCTGAACTCATAGAAACAGAGAATAATTGGTGGTTGCCAGGGCCTTGGGGTGGAGGAAATGGGGAGAAGTTGGTTAAAGGGTACTAACTTCTAGTATAGATGAATAAGCTCTGGGCACCTAATGTGTAGCAAGGTGATTGTAGTTAACAAAACTGCATTATATACTTGAAAGTTGATAATAGAGTAGATCTTAAATGTTTTCATCTTGAAAAAGAAATAGTAATTATATGAGGTGATGGAGGTGTTAGTAAACCCTACCATGGTAATCATTTCACAATATATAAGTGTATCAAATCAACATGTTATACATCTTTAACTTACACAATGCTAAATATCAATTATATATCAATAATGCTGGAAAAGAAAAAAAATAAAGATGATTACAGACAATTCAAGGTGTTCCTAGTTACTCAAACTTACGCTATTACTTATACCATTCCCTTTGCTTATACTGTATATATTTTGGTAACTCCTCTGTAACAGTGGAGTTCCATCGTACATAAACACATTTAATGTACTTAAATTCAAATAAATATGCTTAGAGAAATGCAAACATTATTCCTTCCCCAGTTCAACACACAAGCACAAAATAAATTACAAACCATAACCTAAAATCTTGTAGAGCTTGTGAGTCCCTTCTGAATGGTAAGGTGAGTATGTGATCTAAGCAATGGATGCAATCAAATCTGAACTAGTAAATGTCTGTCGGCCAAAACCAATGGAAAACATTATGTGAGTAATTTAACATCTCCCTGACCATTAATGAAGAAGTGAGATATTTTGTTCAGCTGGCCATGAAGTTTGTTGTGATAGCCTTTATGTGAAGAATTGTTTATAGAGGAACAATGCCTAATGAAGAGTTAAAAGTACTGGTCTATAGAAAAGAGTTAAAAGAATAGTCTATAGTCTAACAGAGATCAGAGAAAAGCCATAATTTTATTCAAGTTTTTCTAGCAATGAGACATTTGAGAGATTAGATTTCTGAATATTGTTTCTCTCTGAGATTATTTACCCTACATTACTATATACAGTAGACATCCTTACATCCCTAGGACTATGCAGGATTATATATACAAACTGTATACCACACTTTATGGGTGAGTGTAAGCATCTCCAGTAGGGTTATTTTGTTTATGGATGACTTTTGCATTATGTGTTGATCTTAGAAATTAACCTGCTACATCTACCTTATATGCTGAAAGTCCCTTGTATATTTAAATATTACACCCAAATGCTATTTTTTTGGGAAATCTTCCTTTTTTAAAAATCCCATCAGGATAAGTAAGATTTCCTTAGTTTGTTGGCAATTTCACCAACCCTCTGCCCAAGCACTTATCTCTGCTCTCTAGTTAGATGTTTGATTAGATTGTGAGATTTTCTAGGGCTGGGATTGACTTTTATTTGTTGGTTCCACTTGGCTTACAGCACCATGACGGTAGCATGCTATGTGTTAAAGGCATTTGCAATGAATTAATTTTAAAGTCTGTTTTTCAAAAGGGTAATTTGATGACTCTCACACAAATATAAAATGAACATGTGTCAGAAATTTTATTCAGCTCATTAATTAATGAGAGAATCAAATCGGTAAGATAGTATAACCAGTGCAAAGAACATTTGAGAAGGAAAGTCTGTGTGTGCGTGTGTGCACGTGCGTGATTTACTCAGGGAAGTTACGAATATTTCTGGCTTATATTCAAAACGAGTGAATGTATTACAGTATAATAAAAGTCTACAATCTAACATATGACTTCACTTAGTCTGAGGGCTTTAATCAATAGTAAATAGTGATTTGATATCAGTATATTCCCCTAGAATATGCTTAAGTGGCTTTTACTCCTGAGTGATACTGAAAATATATGCTTTCTCTAAGCCACAGAACAACTGCCAACTGGCTTGAGCTGATGGGTTGCATTACCAAACCCTTGTACAGTGCAGAATGTTCTGGAACTGGAGTGAGGAGGCTCCCGTTGTGGTTTAGTTCCTCTACTAGTGTGAAAATGCTATAAAATTTCAACTGAAAAACATTCTGAAAAAGGCAAAATTATGGGTATAGTATATTATTCAGTGGTTGCAAGAGATTTAGAGGTAAGAGAGGGATGAATAGGTAAGCACAGAGGATGTCTTGGGCACTGAAAATACTTTGTATGATAATGACGGACACATATCATTACACATTTGTCCAAACCCATTAACTGTGCAACACCAACAGTGAACCCTAATGTACACTGTGGACTTTGGGTGATAATGACTTGGCAATGTAGGTTCATCAATTGTAATAATGTATCACTTTGGCTAAGGAGGTTGATAATGAGGGAGGCTATGCCTGTATGGGGTCAGGGTGTATATGGGAAATCTGTACTTTCCACTCAGTTTTGCTGTGAACCTAAAACTGCTCTAAACAATAAAGCTTATTAAAAAGTAACTAAATAATTTCCCTTAAAAATATATTTCCTACTTTTTTTTTACCTTATTCGAACTTTGTCTAATTTTTCATAAAGGAGTAAGTTAGTTTCTTCTTACTAAAAGTATCTGTTAATTGAATGTAGCAGCATTTCTTCTAAGGGGTCACCAGGTAGGTGCTGATTCTATTAACTTAGAAATTCGGTTACACAAAATGACCAATTTTACTATCATTGCCAGATAATTGAGGACTCACTGTAATGGTTTAGTGACTTGATTTCTCACCATTGTGTTAATATGCTGTATAACTTGTTCTTTGAGAATGGATTACCTTTGAATATTTTAGTGGCAGTAAAATCAATGCTTATAAAGCACAAGATTACAATAAAAATCTCTGAACTCTAATTTAAGTCAACTTGGAAATGGAAAATAGGGATTTGTATTTTTTTAACATCTTTATTGAGGTATAACTGCTTTACAATGGTGTGTTAGTTTCTGCTTTATAACAAAGTGAATCAGCTATACATATACATATATCCCCATATCTCCTCCCTCTTGCAGCTCCCTCCCACCCTCTCTATCCCACTCCTCTAGGTGGTCACAAAGCACTGAGCTGATCTCCCTGTGCTCTGTGGCTGCTTCCCACTAGCTATCAATTTTACATTTGGTAGTGTATATAAGTCCACGCCACTCTCTCACTTCATCCCAGCTTACCCTTCCCCCTCCCTGTGTCCTCAAGTCCATTCTCTACATCTGCATTTTTATTCCTGTCCTGGCCCTAGGTTCTTCAGGATAATTTTATTTTTTTTTAGATTCCATATATATGTGTTAATATACGGTATTTATTTTTCTCTTTTTGACTTACTTCACTCTGTATGACAGTCTCCAAGTACATCCACCTCACTGCTAATAACTCAGTTTCATTTCTTTATATGGCTGAGTAATATTCCATTGTATGTATGTGCCACAACTTCTACCTAAGTGTCCATCAACAGAGGAATGGATAAAGAATATGTGGGATTTGTATTTTTAAACAATAATTAGGAGATGACAGTTTACCATATGAACAATTAATGGATTTATTAATAATTTTTAATAAGAAATAAGGATGCATACAGTGAATTTGTCAGTGTTTATATAAACAATAGGATGTTAGAACTAGAATGGACCAGGGAAGTTGTTGGTTGCAACTGATTCATTTTATAGGTGAGGAAGCTGAGGTGCACTCATAAAGCTTGTTAGTTATTATGAAACACTAAACGGATAATGAAGTAATATGAAGTTTTACAAGAACACATCACTTCCTTGTATGAGTTATAATCATTGTCCAGTATTTGTGCTATTTGTTGTATTATTAGAGATACACTGGATAAACAGTATATATATATTTTATAGGCAGTAAAATTAGTATTTTGAACCAAAAATGACTCATAAAACATAACCAACTTCACTATATGTGGGTTTCCACCTACCAAATTCACTGGATTTTAAAAAGTGGAAATATTTTGAAGTAAGAGAAATAGGTTCCTGGGGAAAATATATGAAACCTGTGATTCACTCTGAAATAAAATTTTATCACTCCCAAATTTATGTTTTCTAATCTTGATGAAGAAAATCTTATCAGAAGATTGTATTATTTTTTGTAGTTTTCGTAGGTCCAGGCCTTTTTCTGTTAGTATAAAATATGGTGGTTTAGAAAGCTGGAGACTTTAATATTCTGTTCTGAGAAAATGATCAGAGTTGAGGAAAGTGGAAGAAGAAAGTACTATCTGTGTCTCATGCTTCCACCTCCAAAATATGTGACTATATAAAGAAAAATTACATCATCCTGAATGTGGAAAAGTTAATATTTTTTAAAAGTTCTCACAATTGGCAAAACAGATCTCAGAAAAAAAATATATAAACTGGCTGATGAATTTAAACAGTAGGATGTTGAACTACTTCAAAATAATAGTTCTGAAGGGATGTCAACCTGATTCCTTTCTGACTTGCCCATCTTCCAGGGTCTTGGTGCTCTAGCTGGGTGTCAGGCCTGAGGCTCTCAGGTGGGAGAGCTGAGTTAAGGGCATTGGACCACCAGAGATCTCCTGGCCCCACTTAATATCAATTGGCAGGAGCTCTCCCAGAGACCTCCGTCTCAGTGTTAAGACCCAGCTCCATTCAACAACCAGCAAGTTCCAGTGCTGGACCCCCCATGCCAAACAACTAGCAAGAAAGGAACACAGCTCCACCCATTAGCAGAAAAGCTGCCTAAAATCATAATAAGTTCACAGACATGCAAAAACACACTAATGGATGTGGTCCTGCCCACCAGAAAGAAAAGATCCAGCCTCATCCACGAGAACACAGGTACCAGTCCCTCCACCAGGAAGCCTATACAACCCACTGAATGAATCTTACCAACGGGGGGCAGACACCAAAAACAATGGGAACTATGAACCTGCAGCCTGCGAAAAGGAGACCTCCAAACACAGTAAGTTAAGCAAAATGAGAAGACAGAGAAATACACAGGAGATGAAGAAGCAAGGTAAAAACCCACCTGACCAAACAAATGAAGAGGAAGTAGGCAGGCTACCTGAAAAATAATTCAGAATAATGATAGTAAAGATGATCCAAAATCTTGGAAATAGAATGGAGGAAATACAAGAAACATTTAACAAGGACCTAGAAGAACTAAAGAGCAAAAAAACAATGATGAACAACACAATAAATGAAATTAAATATTCTCAAGAAGGGATCAATAGCAGAATAACTGAAGCAGAAGAATGGATAAGTGACCTGGAAGATAAAATAGTGGAAATAACTACTGCAGAGCAGAATAAAGAAAAAGTGAAAAGAATGGAGGACACACTCAGAGACCATTAGGACAGCATTAAATACACCAACATTCGAGCTATAGAGGCCCCAGAAGAAGAAGAGAAAAAGAAAGGGACTGAGAAAATATTTGAAGAGATTATAGTTGAAAACTTCCCTAATATGGGAAAGGAAATAGTCAATGAAGTCCAGGAAGCACAGAGAGTCCCATACAGGATAAATCCAAGGAGAAACATGCCAAGACACATATTAATCAAACTATCAAAAATTACATACAAAGAAAAAATATTAAAAGCAGCAAGGGAAAAGTAACAAATAACATACAAGGGAATCTCCATAATATTAGCAGCTGATGTTTCAGCAGAAACTCTGCAAGCCAGAAGGCAGTGGCAGGACATACTTAAAGAGATGAAAGGGAAAAACCTACAACCAAGATTACTCTACCCATCAAGGATGTCATTCAGATTCGACCGAGATATTAAAATCTTTACAGACAATCAAAATCTAAGAGAATTCAGCACCACAAAACCAACTTTACAAAAAATGCTAAAGGAACTTCTCTAGGCAGGAAACACAAGAAAAGGAAGAGACCTACAGTAACAAACCCAAAACAATCAAGAAAATGGTAATAGGAACATACATATAGATAATGACCTTAAATGTAAATGGATTAAATGTTCCAACCAAAAGACACAGACTGGTGGAAAGGATACAAAAACAAGAACTGTATATATGCTGTCTACAAGAGAACAACTTCAGACCTAGGGACACACACAGACTGCAAGTGAGGGGATGGAAAAAGATATTCCATGTAAATGGAATCAAAAGAGAGCTGGAGAAGCAATTCGCATATCAGACAACATAGACTGTAAAATAAAGAATATTACAAAACAGAAAGAAGGACTCTACATAATGATCAAGGAATCAATCCAAGAAGAAGATATATCAATTGTAAATATTTATGCATCAACATAAGAGAACCTCAATATATAAGGCAAATGCTAACAGTCAAAAAAAGGGAAATTGACAGTAACACAATCATAGTAGGGGACTTTAACACCAAAGTTTCACCAACGGAAAGATCATCCAAAATGAAAATCAATAAAGAAACACAAGCTTTAAATGACACATTAAACAAGATGAAATTAATTAATAGTTATAGGACATTCCAGCCAAAAACAACAGAATACACTTTCTTCTCAAGTGCTCATGGAACATTCTCCAGGATAGATCATATCTTGGGTCACAAATCAGGCCTTGGTAAACTTAAGAAAATTGAAATCATATCATGTATCTTTTCCGACCACAACACTATGAGACTAGATATCAATTAAAGGAAAAAAGCTGTAAATAATACAAACACATGGGGGCTAAACAATACACTAATAAATAACCAAATGATCACTGAAGAAATCACAGAGGAAGTCAAAAAACACCTAGAAAGAAATGACAATGAAAACACTATGACCCAAAACCTATGGGTTTCAGCAAAAGCAGTTCTAAGAGGGAAGTTTATAGCAATACAATCCTACCTCAAGAAACAAGAAAAATCTCAAATAAACAACCTAACCTTACACCTAAAGCAATTAGAGAAAGAAGAACAAAAAACCCCAATGTTAGCAGAAGGAAAGAAATCATAAAAATCAGATCAGAAAGAAATGAAAAAGAAATGATAGAAGCAATAGGAAAGATCAGTAAAACTAAAACCTGGTTCTTTGAGAAGATACACAAAATTAATAAACCATTAGCCAGACTCATCAAGAAAAAAAGGGAGAAGACTCAAACCAACATAATTAGTAACGGAAAAGAAGTAACAACTGACACTGCAGAAATAGAAAGGATCAGGAGAGATTACTACAACCAACTATATGTCAATAAAATGGACCACCTGGAGGAAATGGACAAATTCTTAGAAAAGCACAATCTTCTGAGACTGAATCAGGTAGAAATAGAGAAGATAAATAGACCAATCACAAGCACTGAAATTGAAACTGTGATTAAAAATCTTCCAACAAACAAAAGCCCAAGAGCAGATGGCTTCACAGGCAAATACTATCAAACCTTTACAGAAGAGCTAACACCTATGCTTCTCAAACTCTTCCAAAATATAGCAGAAGGAGGAACACCCCCAAACTCATTCTACGAGGCCAAAATCACCCTGATACCAAAACCAGACAAAGATGTCACACAAAAAGAAAACTACAGACCAATATCACTGATGAACATAGATGCAAAAATCCTCAACAAAATACTAGCAAAGAGAATCCAACAGAACAATAAAAGGATCATACACCATGATCAAGTAGGGTTTATCCCAGGAATGCAAGGAGTCTTCAATATATGCAAATCAATGTGATAAACCATATTAACAAATTGAAGGATAAAAACCATATGAGGATCTCAATAGATGCAGAAAAAGCTTTTGACAAAAGTCAACACCTTTTTATGATAAAAACCTCCAGAAAGTAGGCATAGAGGGAACTTACCTCAACATAATAAATGCCATAAATGACAAACACACAGACAACATCTTCCTCAATGGTGAAATACTGAAACCATTTCCACTAAGATCAGGAACAAGACAAGGTTGCCCACTCTCACCACTATTATACAACACAGTTTTGGAAGTTTTAGCCACAGCAGTCAGAGAAGAAAAAGAAATTAAATGCATCCAAATCAGAAAAGAAGAAATAAAACTTTCACTGTTTGCACATGACATGATACTATACATAGAGAATCCTAAAGATGCTACAAGAAAACTACTAGAGCTAAACAATGAATTTTGTAAAGTAGCAGGATACAAAATTCATGCAGAAATGCAACACAAAGCAACAGAAATCTCTTGCATTCCTATACACTAATGATGAAAAATTTGAAAGAGAAATTAAGGAAACACTCCCATTTACCATTTCAAAAAAAAGAATACAATAGCTAGGAATAAACCTACCTAGGGACAAAAAAGACCTGTATGCAGGAAACTATAAGACACTGATGAAAGAAATTAAAGATGATACAAACAGATGGAGAGATATATCATGTTCTTGGATTGGACGAATCAACTTTGTGAAAATGGCTATACTCCAAAGCAATCCCTATCAAACTACCAATGGCATTTTTCACAGAACTAGAACAAAAAAGTTCACAATTCGTATGACAACACAAAATACACCAAATAGCCAAAGTAATAATGAGAATGAAAAGTGGAGCTGGAGAAATCAGGCTCCCTGACTTCAGACTATATTACATAGCTACAGTAATCAAGACAGTATGGTACTGGCACAAACACATAAATATAGATCAATGAAACAGGATAGAAAGCCCAGAGATAAACCCATGCACATATGGTCACCTTATCTTTGATAAAGGAGACAAGGATATACAGTGAAGAAAAGACAGTCTCTTCAATAAGTGGTGCTGGGAAAACTGTACAACTACATGTAAAAGAATGAAATTATAACACTCCCTAACACCATACACAAAAATAAACTCAAAATGGATTAAAGACCTAAATGTAAGACCAGACACTATTAAACTCCTAGAGGAAAACATAGGCAGAACCCTCCATGACATAAATCACAGCAAGATCCTTTTTGACCCACCTCTTAGAGAAATGGAAATAAAAACAAAAATAAACAAATGGGACTTAATGAAACTTAAAATCTTTTGCACAACAATGGAAACCATAAATAAGACGAAAAGATAATCCTCTGAATGGGAGAAAATATTTGCAAATGAAGCAACTGACAAAGGATTAATCTCCAAAATTTACAAGCAGCTCATGCAGCTCAATATCAAAAAGACAAACAACCCAATCCAAAAATGGGCAGAAGCCTTAAATAGACATTTCCCCAAAGAAGATATACAGATTGCCAACAAACTCATGAAAGAATGCTCAGCGTCATTAATCATTAGAGAAATGCAAATCAAAACTACAATGAGATATCATCTCATATCAGTTAGAATGGCCATCATCAAAAAATCTACAAACAATAAATGCTGGAGAGGGTGTGGAGAAAAGGAAACCCTCTTGCACTGTTGGTGGGAATGTAAATTGATACAGCTAGTATGAAGAATAGTATGGTGGTTCCTTAAAAAACTAAAAATAGAACTTCCATACAACCCAGCAATCCCACTACTGGGCATATACCCTGAGAAAACCATAATTCAAAAACAGTCATGTACCACAATGTTCACTGTAACTCTATGTACAATAGCCAGGACATGTCAGCAACCTAAGTGTCCATCAACAGATGAATGGATAAAGAAGATGTAGTACATATATACAATGGAATATTACTCAGCCATAGAAAGAAATGAAATTGTGTTATTTGTAACGAGGTGGATGGACCTAGAGTCTGTCATACAGAGTGAAGTAAGTCAGAAAGAGAAAAACAAATACTGTATGCTAACACATATATATGTTATCTAAAAGAAAAAAGTGGTCTGAAGAACCTAGTGCCAGGACAGGAATAATGACTCAGATGTGGAGAATGGACTTGAGGACACGGAGGGGAAAGGGTAAGCTAGGATGAAGTGAGAGAGTGGCATTGACATATAGGGACTACCAAATGTAACATAGATAGCTAGTGGGAAGCAGCTGCATAGTACAGGGAGTTCACCTCCATGCTTTGTGACCACCTAGAGGGGTGGGATAGGGAGAGTTGTAGGGATACACGAGAGAGGGGATATGGGGATATATGTATATATAGAGCTGTTTCATTTTTTATACAGCAGAAACTAACACAACATTGTAAAGCAATTATACTCCAATAAAAATGTTAAAAAAATAATAGTTCTGTGATCCACTTAAGAACAATAATTCTCAAGCTTAATTCCACAGGGCACCTTTGTTGGAATCAGCAGAGTGTTTGTTATAATGTTAGATTAGAGGAGGAATCAGTGTCAGGGTTCATTTTGCAGGCATGGCTTTCCTTAATAAAAAGTTTACCAGTAGGTTATTGTGTAGCTCACAAAGTTGACATAGAGGCCAGAAACAAAGGCTTGGAGAACAGGCAAGAGTTAATGATAGTTGGGGAGCAGAGTCATGCTGTGGTGATGGGCATGTTGGGTTCCATTTCTGGCACCACTGTTATTGTACTCCTGTCACTGCCACCACTCTATTCCTGATGCCATCTCTTCTACTGTCTCTGAGAATTACTTCTCAGTCAGTTTTGTGTTTTTCTGAATTCATTCTTGGATCACTTCAAATTATTGTCTTAAGTTAGTGCATCCATTGGCTAAGTACCTGTGTCTTAATTTCCTCCAAGTTTGAATAATGGATTACACATCCATTTGGAAACCAGTAGGAAAAAAAGAGAAAATAGCTGCCAACTACACTGGTCCCACCCTAGTGAGACCCATCCAACCTCTTGTAATAGGGAAAAATCTTTGTATTTTATTACAAGTTAATCACTAAAGAGATATTGCCAATAAGCTTAAATTGTACATAATGGCCCATCTCTGGGAACCGTTTCTCTCAGGTACAGAGCATTAAGCTAAAACACCTTTGTTTAGCTCACAGGAAGCATCCTGACCAGACCTACCTGTGAATGACTGCAGGAAGGCAGAAATTAACACATCCCACCAGAGGCTGACCAGAACCAGGAAAAGTATGACTTTACTCTCTTCACTTTTAGTATAAAAGAAGCCTGCATTCTAATTCAGGCAAGATAGTTATTTGGGACATGAGTCCACCGTCTTCTTGGTCTGTTGGTTTTCTGAATAAAGTCGCTAACCCTTACTCCAACAAAATGTCTCTTGATTTATTGGCAAGAATGATGAGATTTAGCATTTTTAAACAAATACAGTCAGTTCTGCTATAATGTGACATAAATGTTCCTGTAATTCACTGTACTATACAAAACCACACAATAATAAGTTCAAGGACTTATAAGGAAAGCGAAGAAAGGAATACAGCACTAAAAAGTTCATTAGTGATGCACTGGGAAAAGATAGGACACTAATGAACACAGCAGTACAGTGTGACACAAGTTAAATGGCGAAGAAATACATAAATGCTACAACAGAAATGGTCATTTACCCTTAACAAGACCTGAAGTTGGCTTGTAGAAGTTGCGTCAGGAGGGTTGTAGCTTGTGTTATTGGTAAGTAATGGAAGGAAGGTTATCTGAAATCAAGTGGAGAGTTGTAATACCAGATGTGCAGGAGTTTGGCTCAAAACACGTGTGCTGAATTGAGGTAGCCGGTAGAAGTTTCAGGCCTGTGGTTGTGTGTCTTTTGTGTATTTCACTGTGGCTCAGTTCAGTTGGGTGCATTTTTGGGAACTCACCTGTGCTTCTCCAGGTGAAATCTCACATAAGCAAAGGCGAAATTTGTGTTATGCTCAAATGGTTACCTAATATACCAATAATTTGGAACAAATTCACACTTTGAAACAGATTTTCTAGCAACATTGACTGTACTCCTGTGTGATTTTTGTGTAAATCAAAGCATTCAGATCTTTAGAGGTTTGGGTCTTCTCTGACTATGCCATGTACTTTTCCTATTAAATGCCCTCTAAGAGGTAGGGGCCATGATTTCTCATTCCCTCTCATTGGGCTAGCGTAGATATGGGAGAAGGGACACTTTCACCTTTTCTCTCCTGCATAACTCCTTGCTTTTCAAGAGTTGATTTACAAGTCTTCCCTGTAGACTTTGGAGTCACTGCAGCTATAATCTTGTATTTGCTCTCATCCAAAAGGACCCATTTCCCCAACATCGATGACTTCAGTACCTGACTTATATTTTTTTCTTTCCCTTCCACCACCTATCATCATCTTCAGTGATGTTTTAACTTCTTTTGTGGGGTCTCCATTGATAACTTGATCTCTTAGATCTTAACACTGAGAAGCTACCAATCTTCATCTTCTTTTCATGGCAGACACTCCCACACTCCTCATCACCCTAGCCTTTTCATCAGTATCTCTGCTGCATATTAGTAGGCCTGAATCAAGTGTGTGTCATTTTCTCATTTTTCTCTATTTTCAGGTGAAATTTAAGCATAAGAACATTGTTTAGCAATGCATTTCCTATTTGGTCTATCTCATTTGCCTATGTGCAAGCCATTAATATAACCATCAGAGCCTACACCTGGCCACATCATTGACTTGCTTTACCAAATGTGAATAAGAGCAGAATGTTGAGATTCAACTAGTGCTAGGAATGCTGCAACCTTATATCTTCTCCAAGTAAAAACTATATGAATTTTCTTTTAATACAAAGATTTTTCTTCTGTATTTCAGTCCCTGCTGCTGTGTTTTTAACTTTCCATTTTGTTGGAGAGATTAAAGAAAGAGGATCATTATGAGTCTTTGAAGAAGCCAAGGGATGGCAGTTAGATTAAAAGCTTTTTATTCTGCACTTTGTATTTTCTTTGGTCCTTATTTTCATATTGAACATAAGGTATCTGCTGCACAGATTGCTTTCAGAAAGATGAATTTGACTAAAAATCATACTATGCATTCATTCAATAAACATTTATTTTTGAATGCCTCCTATAATTCAGGGTCTCTGCTAGCTCAGGGCACATAAAAATGAATGAGAAAAAATTTTTGCCTTTAGGGAGTTGTAGTGGATTTCATGGTGCTCTGCCCATATAACATCATCTCAGCAGATGCAAATGCTGGTGCTTGCCAGTTTTTAGCTGAGTCTCTCTTTGGTCCTCGTCCATAACTCACTTAAGGAAGCCTACCTCCCAGAGGAAGCCTGCATCTAATGACTGGTAAATATGGGGATTATTTCTCTTGCCCTAATTTGTGACAACTCTGAAGGGCCATCCCAGCTTCAGAGCTCCCATAAGATTGGCTGAGGCTTTTGTTGTCATTGCATCAATTCACAGCACAATTTCTCCCCCCTGTTTCCTCCACTCTCCCCCACAATCCTTGATCCTGAGAACATAAGAACACATTCCAGTGACCTTCCTGTATGCACATCGGTATTTCAGAGTCTGATTCCTGGGGAGCCTGCCTGCAATGAGAATTCACTGTCTGTCTGGAGGATTAGTAACTGTGATAATGTTCGTCACCTTTTATTTCATGTTCTTCTTCTTTTTTTTTTTTTTTTTTTTTTTTAATTTCCCTTGGAATATCAATGTCTTTGTTACTGGTTTCTAAAAACTCATTTATGACTAAGGATGTTAACCATTTGTCATGCAATGCAAATGAAATACTATGTTTTATTACCATCAATTTACTCTGATGTTTTGTATTTTGGTTGTGTTTTAAAATATAATCATGTTGTATTTAAAAAAATAGAAAATTAGTATAGATACCCCATGTCACCAACAGCATTAGCAATTGTGATCATATTTTGAAAATTACTCTAGTAGAGGTTACCCCATGTCATTAGGATTGGGATGGAAGTGGGGTCAGGAAAGGTTTTCTAGAGAAGGTGACTTCTAAATTTAGATTTTTGTTATCAATAAGAGTTAAACAGAGATATGAGCAGGGAGGAGTGAAAGAGAAGGCCTTTCTGGACAGAGAAAACATTATGTGCAAAGGCAGACCTATAAGTGGGCTTGGCACATTCAGGAAACTTCTGGTAGGCCAGTATGAATTGAGCTTACTGGCAAGAGAGAAAGTGGGGAGATGTGATGATGAAGTGGAACTCAAGACCCAGTTCATGAGGGCCTTGCATCTCATGCTGAGGAATTTGCATTTTATAATGAAAACGTGGACTTTTGAAGTTTTAAGCAAAAAAACTTAGAAGGTTGTATTGACAATAATGTGAACATGAGTTGGAATGAGGTGAGGGTGAGATGAGACATGGAGGCCCTTTAAGAAGATGTGGAAAACCAAGTAGAGAAAGTGGATAATATCAGGGCAGACAATAGGATGCAATGAGAGGATCTGGGGATTCATTGGATGTAAGGGATAAGGATGAGGAGATCTATCATTCTAGGGTGAACTTGTAGGGAGCATAAAAGAAGGGATTTGAGGGACAAATATGTTAATTTTAGTGTTGTACACATTGAGTTTGAAGTATTTATGGGGTATCTGAGAGGATAGATTCAAGAGAAAAAGAGACAAAAGGAGAGAGAGAGACAGAGACATATAGGTTGTACTTGAAGCTGTGACTTGGGCTGCAGGGAAGAATGGACAGCATAAGGAGAGAGAAAACGCAGTCGCTTTGGGGAAATCAGCGTGTTAAAATAAGATGAAGGCAGGAGGTCACAGAGACAAGCTTCTAGAATTGGCGCTGTTGACATGGTTACTATCTACTTCATAACAAGGTGAAGACGTTTTTTTAAGTTTTCAAGTGTTTTATACTCTGTGTATTTAAGTATTTTTCACAATATTTTTTTTGGGGGGGCGGGACAATTACCTTTAAACTATAACTGAGGAAACTAACTTTAAGAAGGGTTCTGTGATACTACTCGTATTATATAGTAAGTTGATGGCTTGGCCAGGCTATTTATTTGAAAGATGAGTGGAAAGTAAAGACCTAGGGAGAGTTCAAGTTAGTTTACAAGTTATTTCCTCCCATTTGCAGCAGAATATGACTTTAGTTATCATATCCTCATGAACCAAATTATTCTGAAAATATTTTCAGACATTCACATGTATGATATTTTCAACATCCCAAACTTTCCTTCCTTCACACTTCCTCCCCCCATAACATTTTTTCTGCCCTCTTCTTCTGATTTAAAGTTAACAGCTATATATTGTATAACTATATACAATAAAATGTAAATATTGATGCTATACCTGATCTTTAGTAATTTTTTTAAGTCAAATCTTTTAATAAATGTATTCATAAGGCAGGTTATATAACCTCACATTAAACTACATATTATCTCAAAGTGTGGCATATGACATCATTCATCCTCTAAATTATTTCTGCTTTTTAGCCAGTATGATTCTTAATATGGATGCATATGGCACACCACATATTCCAAACAAGCTGCAGTTCTTATTTTTTTTCTCCTTTTGCTTTTTTCTTTATTTAGAATGAATGATTCATAGTAGCTTTCAGAACTTACAGGTATTTAACAAAGTGTAGGTTGTATGGTACATTTGTGACCATCAAACATTATGTCTTTCAGCAGGCAATTAAAAAGGGCAAAATAGTCTAAATGAATTTTTAAATACCTTCTTCCAATCATTAAGCACAGTGACCACAGCCATATTTTGTAAATGTAGAACACTGGAGTTCTCACAAGTATGCTCATTACAGTTGTTTTTATTGATGATCTATCTGAGCTTCATTTGCTAGCTGAGAAACCTTGTCGGTCAATTTATTCCAACATAACACCGTTTGGTTGGGTAGTTATTAATCCTGTAATTATTCACGACATGTCAGGAATAATTCAGTTAATTATTACAATATGTCTTACTTTGCTATGTTTCTCTATGTCAGAATACCCTTTGCATATATTGTAAGAAAAATCAGATGCTTATTTAAATTCTAGACATAAAAATTGATTACTAACTAAAAATATAAAAGAAAGACCTTTTTTGTTTGCCCTACATAGAATATCTGCTAGCCTAGATGCAGGCTGATGAATTATAACCTCCTGATTTTAATTGATCCATCATCTCTATTTTTTTTAGGAATCTGGAAGAAGGAATTATTTTAACTATTAGTTTCAATTAAATGTCATAGTGTAACAATTCACTCTCGATCATATTAAAAAAAGAATTTAATTTTTTTTCCAACACAATATATGGAAATAGAGCTAATGTCTACAGTTCCATTATGGCCATGAAATTAAATGATGTACAGCTAGGTAAAAAGCATGATGATGTACATAATAACTTTCATGCACAGAATTAAATTTGGTTAAAAGTATTTGGGGTTGGATATGACTGAATGGATTCCAGAATGTAAAACCCTATCAATAAAACATAATAATGTATGGATTATTACATTCTAACACTCACAATAGTTTATTTTAGTTCACTATAGAAATGGAAAATGCAATATTCATTATCTAGTACTGCACTTGCATTAAATCAAGTTCAGCAGGGGTCTTCCGTGAGAGAAAGGTATACAACCACTGAGTTACAGTTAGCTTCTGTAGCTAGCTTCTATCTTTCTATGACCTTGTTAACCAAACTAACGTCCTTTTTTCAGGTCAAAGGAACAACAGTATTAATTGGCTGTGGCCAAAGGACTCTGCAGGAATATAAAGGCAAAGATGATTTCATTCCTGTTGATGACAGTGAAGGAGCATAGAAACAAAATAATAAACACAAAAATGCATTCTATTTCATCAGATAAAAATCACAAGCATTAAAGAAGAAACTGTGATGTTAGCTGGAGATCACTTAATTTGGAGTCATTTCACTCTAGATTTGCTACAGCGTTTTGTGAGTTTAGGCAAGTCATTAAATCTTAATTTACCTATAAAGATGGCATTTTAATACTTACTGGACATAAAAATAGAATGATGTATTATAGTAGAACCTCTTTTTTTAAAAATGTTTAAGCACTGGACACATGTAAAAAATGATGGAGGCTCAAGAAGGAGGGGATATGGGGATATATGTATGCATGTGGCTGATACACTTTGTTGTACAACAGGAACTAACACAGCATTGTGAAGCAATTATACTCCAATAAAGATGTATAAAAAAATAAAAGCTACAGTAAAGGAAAAAAAGATTATAAATTTGCACCTAGAATATTTAGAATTACACACCAGTGCTAATGTATATTAGCAATGAATTAACTTATTCACTACTTCTACTATCTATTGATTTTTCTGAAGTACTTCATAGCTTAACATACTTTATAATATTTTTGGTATACATGATTGTAGTATAATAAAGAATATATCTGGTCCTTGTCCTAGGTTCCTGGCATAGAGCTTCAAAAACCCATGGAATTTTCTGAGTGAAGAGTGTTTTTGTTGAGCTAATGATGTGACTCATTGTTGGGCCTTATATAGCTTCAAGATGGGGAAACTGGTTCCCAGAAAGGCCAGCCACATATTAAAGGTTGGAACTTTGAGTCAGCCCGGCCTCCAGGAAGGGGAGGGGGACTGGAGAATGAGTTCTATCATGTGGCCAGTGATTTAACCAGTCATGCTTACATAATGCAACCCCAATACAAACTAAGGTCAAGAGGCTTAGTGGAGCTTCTTAATGGGTAACCCACGGATATCCAGGGAGGGTGATGCACCTGACTCCTTTGGGAGAAGTCATGGAAGTTCTGCATGTGGGACTGTCCCAGACCTTTCCCTTTGTGTCTCTTTCTTTTTTGGTTGTTTTTGACATATATTTTATAATAAAACTATATTTATAATCAAAGTGCTTTCTTGAATTCTTTGAGCTATTCTAGTGAATTATTGAAGCTGAAGGGGTTGTGAGTAACCCTGGAGTTTTAACTGATCATGCAGAAGTGTGAATTGCCCCTGAGTCTTATAGCTGGCATCTGAAATGAGAGAAGTCTTGTGGAGAACAGAGCCCTTAAACCTATAGAGTCAGACAGTAAGGGTAGTTAGTGCCAAAATAGTATTGCAGTACTGTACTTGGAGTGAAAATGGAATATTTATGATGGAGAAAACAATCAGAATATTTATTTTCCCTAAACATAACAGTATGTTGCAAACTGAAAAAAAGAAATTCCATAAAAGATTACTATAAAAAGTGTACAAGATAGCATATTCAATTTTCAAGGAAATATAAATTATATATAGTGCAAAATGCCTTGATGAAAGTCAGTTGAATTAAGCCATCTAATTAGCTCTGTTAAAATTTGAGAATGTAATTCTATTTTTTAGTTCACTGACTTTCAATAAATAGGTGTGCCAAAATTTTAAGGGACAGTGTGGTGGAATGTAAAACCTGATTATACTACTGCTATAAAAGTCTAGGAATGCTACAAAAATAATTATAAAATACTACAAATATTCCTTTAAATGCACACAGAACCTTAAATAAAGTAATTTAAATTTTACGGAGTAAAAACAGAGAAAACTAAAGCCCTGTAAATATCCTATTTGAAGAAAGAGGGTGAGAATGATGGGAGGATGTTGGCTTAGGCCAAAGTGTGCTGAGGCTAGAGCTGGGAAAAATGTGTGAAGGCCACATATTTGAGAGCTGGAATATTTGGGGCTGCCTCCTTAAAGCTGTATCCTTGAGAGGTTCCATGCTCAGTAAAAATTTGTATTAGGAAGAAAAATCTGCCATTTTTTCCCCTGATAGTCTCGTAAATTTTGTTATCTGATCTTCCCTCTTATTAAATATATTAAAATGCATTAACGGACTAACAAGAATATAAAGCATACTCAGAGGCCAAAAACTAAGTAAATGCAAATCCTTTGGAGTAAACAGCAGTGGAGCTGGCTTAGGCCTTGAGATTATTTGCCTCATGTGGTGAAAAATGCCATGGAATGCCCTAAAGGATTATTCTAGCAGAGTGCAGGTGATGATCAATAAACCTGTCACCTATGAGACTCCACTGTAGGAAAGATTTCTGTCTTGGTTCTGGATAGAGATGAAAAAAAATCTTTGAAACTTCCTATCTAAAAACTGGATCTTGGGGCTTCCCTGGTGGCTCAGTGGTTAAGAATCTGCCTGCCAATGCAGGGGACACGGGTTCGATCCCTGGTCTGGGAAGATCCCACATACCGTGGAGCAACTAAGCCCGTGCACCACAGCTACTGAGCCTGTGCTCTAGAGCCCACGAGCCACAACTACTGAGCTCACGAGCCACAACTACTGAAGCCCGCGTGCCTAGAGCCTGTGCTCCACAACAAGAGAAGCCACCGCAATGAGAAGCCCATGCACCGCAACGAAGAGCAGCCCCTACTCGCTGCAACTAGAGAAAGCCCGCACACAGCAATGAAGACCCAGTGCAGCCAAAAATAAAATAAATAAATTTATTAAAAAATAATAATAAATAAAAAATAAAAACTGGATCTCAGGTGGTTTTGCAACTCAAAGTCACATTATGTGGCAGGTCTGATAAACTCAAGACAGATACCTGGCAGATAAAAAAATAATAATAATCCTCTCTGGAGGGATAAACATTGCATAGCAGAACTCAGATAATTTTCACAGATAAAGTTTTAAGAAATATGAAGTCTCAGGTGAAAAATTTCAAAACATTCAAGCAAACAAGTCATCACTGATTGTATTCAGCAGAAATAATAGATAACAGAATTAGACCTGCTAAGAATTCACATATAGGAAATATAGAGACTAAGGAATTTATGGGACATCATCAAGCAGACCAATGTAAACTATATGGAACCACAGAAAGAGAAGAAAAAAATGAAAGGGGGATAGGACTTATTTGAAGATATAATGGCCCCAAACTTGAAGATATAATGGTCCCAAAAGTCCCAAATCTAGGATAAGAAATGGACATCCAAACTTAAGAAGTTCAAAGGGCTTAAAATATTTGGAACCTAAAGTGGTTCACACCAATACACATTATAATCCAAATATCAAAAGTCAAGGACAATTTTGAAAGCAGCAAGAGAAAAGTGACCCATTATGTACAAGTGTTCTCTCATAAGATTATAAGCAGATTTCTCAGCAGAAAAAGTAAAGCCAAAAGAGATTGGATGATATATTCAAAGTGTTGAAAGAAAAAAAAATCTGACAACCGAGAATACTGTATCTGACAAAACTGTATTACAAAAATAAAGGAGAAATATGGATCTTCCCAGATAAACTAAACTAGGAAAAGTTTATTACTACTAGTCTATCTAAAGTACTGCTAAAGAGAGTCCTTCAAATTGAAATAAAAGGCAGCTAGAAAGCAACATGAAAACATATGAAAATATAAAGATATCTGGTAATGGAAAATATATGTTTAGACAAATACATATGCAGAACTCTGTAATACTCTAATGGTTGTGCATAAATCACCTTTAATTCTGGCATAGAATTTAAAGGTAAAAGCATAAAATAACTAAAACAATAAAACTGTGTTAGTGGATACAAATTATTTTAAAAAATGTAGTTTGTGACATCAATAACATAAGGTGAGGGCAGAGAGATGTAAAGGAGTAGAGCTTATGTCTGTGATTGAAGTTAAGTTGCTATCAGTTTAAAACAATTTACAAAATAACAATGGTAAGTTCTTTCCTAACAGTAATTACTTTAAGTGAGAATGGATTAAATTCCACAATCAAGAGACACAGAGTAACTGACTGGATGAAAAACAAGACCCAACTAAATGATATCTACAAGACACTCACTTTAGGTATAGGGAAATATATAGACTGAAAGTAAAAGAATTATAAAAGATATTCCATGCAAATGGTAACCAAAAGACAGCAGGGGTGGCCACACTTATATCAGATAAAATAGACTTTAAGTCAAAAACTGTTTTAAGAGAAAAGGAAGGAGATTATATAACAAATAATCAATTCTCTCAGAAATATAGCAATTATAAATAAATATACACCTAACAAGAAAGAATCCATATATCTGAAGAAAATATTGAGAGCATTAAAGGGAGAAATAGACAATAATATAATTATAGTAGGAGATTTCAATACCCCACTTTCAATAAAGGATGTATCAACAGACAGAAGATCAATAAGAAAACAGAGGACTTGAACAACTCTATAGACCAATTGAGCTTAACAGATATATAGATAATATACATTCTTCTCTGGTGTGCATGGGACATTCTCCAGGATAGATCACATATTAGGCCACAAAAAGTCTTCTTTTTTAATTTTTATTTATTTATTTTTTTAATTGAAATACAGTTGATTTACAATTCTGTGTTTGTTTCAGGTGTACAGCAAACTGATTATATTGATATATACATATTCTATTTCAAATTCTTTTCCTTTATAGGTTATTACAAAATATTGCACATAGTTCCCTCTACTATACAGTAGGTCCTTATTGGTTATATATTTTATATATAATAGTATGTATCTGTTAATTCCAAAGTCCTAACTTATCCTTCTCTGCCTTTTCCCTTTGGTAACCATAAGTTTGTTTTCTATGTCTGTGGGCCTATTTCTGTTTTGTAAATAAGTTTATTTATATCATTTTTTTTAGATTCCACATATAAGCAATATCATATGATATTTGTCTTTCTCTGTCTGACTTACTTTACCTAGTATGATAATCTCTAGGTCCATCCATGTTGATGCAAATGACATTATTTCATTTTTTTTTATGACTGAGAAATATTCCATTGCATATATATACCACATCTTCTTTATCCATTCATCTGTCGATGGATATTTATGTTGCTTCCATGTCTTGGCTATATAAATAGTGCTGCTATGAACATTGGGGTGAATGTCTCTTTTTGTATTATAGTTTTCCCCGGATATATGCCCACGAATAGGATTAAAAGATCATATGGTAACTCTATTTGTATTTTTTTAAGTAACCTCCATAGTGTTCTCCATAGCAGCTATACCGATTTACATTCCCACCAACAGTGTAGGAGGGTTCCTTTTTCTACACACCCTCTCCAGCATTTATTATTTGTAGACATTTTGATGATGGCCATTCTGACCAGTGTGAAATTTAGAAGACTAAAATCACATCAAGTATGTTTTCCAATCACAATGGAATTAAACTAGCAAAAGAAAAACTGGAAAATTCACAAGTGTGAGGAAATTGAGCAACACACTCTTGAAAAACTTATGAGTCAAAGAAATTACAGGGTAAATAGAAAATGTATTTAGACAAATGAAACTACAACATACCAAAACATATGAGGTGTAGTAAAAGCAGTACAGAGAGGAAGTTTATAGTGATAAATTTCTACATTTAAGTAGAAGAAAGATCTCAAATCAACAACCTGAATTTACACCACCAGAACCAGAAAAAGAATAACAAACTAAACCTAAAGTTAGCATAAGGAAGGGAGTAATAAAGATTAGGAAAGAAATAAACAAAATAGAGAATAGAAAAACAAAAGAAAAAAAAAGACAAAATGAAAAGATCAACAAAATTGATAAACTCTTAAGTACACCAAGAAAAACAGAGATAAGTTTAAAATAAAAAAAGTCAGAAATGAAAGAGACATCACAGTTGATGGTACACAACTAAAAAGATCAAAAGAGACTACCATGAACAAGTATATTCCAATAAAGTAGATAACCTAGGAGAAATGGATAAATTTCTAGAAACATACAACTTACCAAGACAACATCATGAAGAGACAAAAATTTTGAATAGATATATAACCAATAAAGAGATTGAATCAGTAATCAAAAACCTCCTAATAGAGAAAAGCCCAGGACCCAATAGCTTTTTGGTGAAAAGACAATACTTTCTCCATTATGTAGCTTTGGAAGACTTTTTGAAGATGATTTTAACATAACCAAGTATACTGCACACTTAAAAATGGGTATGCTTGTACATGTTATGTTATGTGTTCACCACAATTTTAAAAAAGAGAAAAAAATGATTGAAGACATAATTTAAAGAATAAAAAAGAAAGGAATGAGAATCTAAAAGAATAATATATGTAGAATGATAAGTAAAAGGACCACATAGAACTTTTAAAACTAAAGAATATGGTCATTGAAATTGAAAACACGATGATCGGTTGAGCTGAAGAGTCAATTAGTAAAGCAGAAAACAGATTGTAAAAATTACACAGAATGCAGCAGAGTGAGATATAGAGATGGAAAATATGAAGAGTTCAGAGACATGGAGGAGATAATGAAATGTCTAGCAAATGCCAAAAATAAGTTCCTGAAGGAGCAATAGAGGGAATGAGAGAGGCTCAAGGTTTAAGAGAGAACTTTGAAGAGAATTGCTGAAAGAACTGTTTACTCAGATTTAGGAAATACAAAGAATTCCTAGTGGATTAAATACAAGGAAATTCACACCCTGACACCAGTTATTTAAATTATTTGACTCTAGACTCAAAATAAAGATCTTCTGAGCAAAGAAAAAAAGAGATTGTAAAAGCAAACAGATATCTGCAAAGAAATAATAAAGAAACTTACAGCAGATATCTCTAAAGCAAAATTAAAAACCATAAGAGATACAGTAAGATCTTCAAAGGGCTAAAATAAAAACAAATGAACCTAAAACAAGTTATAAAATCCAAGAATATAATTAAACAAGGAATATTTTAATGTAATTCCTTCTATTCATTTAAAGATGCCATTAAGTGAAAAGGCAAACTGCAGATGAATACTCATACGTGTACTGACATAGGACTTGGATTGAAGTAAAATAATTCCTACAAATACACAAGTAAAAAACAGTCAACCCACTACAATAAAACAACAAATTTCTTCAATAGAACTTTAACACCAAAAGATGGCTAATGGGCCAATTAAAATATGAAAACATGTTCATAGTTGTAAGATTATCAGTGAAAATCCAAATTAAAGCCACAGTGCACAGCCATCAAAATGGTTAAAATTTTAAAAAAGCGACAAGTGTTGGAGAGGCTATGGGTCAATTAGAACCCTCTGTAGAAGAAAAGTAAATATGTTTCAATGAAAAACAATGTGTTATCTAGAGCACAGTCTTGTAAGTCATTTGATTTTAGCTTTTCTTTGTCCTCAAACTATTTTACAACAACGCATTGTCTGTATAGGACACACTCTTTCCAGTAATCTGGCTCTATCTCTGTATATTATCTTTCAGCCATTTTCAACTCTATATAAATATGTTTTTTCTTTGGATTCTCTTTTAAACTGATGATAACTTCAGCCTGCTTCTCTCATTGAATGTGTTAAATAAAATTTTAAGGTGTTCATTTTTATATCTGTATGATATATTATGAGAGCCATAATTCTACCCATTTATGAAAATTATCTTTACTCTCTTACACTGCTGGTGGAAGTATAAAATGGTAGCACTCCTTTAGAAAACTCTTTGGCAATATCTACTTAAGGTGTACATATTCATATACTATGTATGTATCTTTACAAAATATGTGTATATGTGCACTAAAGACAGGTGCAAGAGTGTTCATATTAAGACTTATTTGTAGTAGCCTATGACTGGAAGCAATCTAGATGTCCACAACAGCACAGTGGTGAAATAAATTGTGTTATAATCAAATTATGAAATGTATCCATCAATGATATTTGAAACAAACAACAAAAAGAGAAACCCTCTATAAAACATGAATGGATATTACCATCATAATGTAGAATGAAAAAAGCCCAAACAAAACACTACATGTATAATTCCATTTATATAAAGTTAAAAAAAAGGAAAATCTAATCTAGAAGTAGTTAACAACTGAGGACTATTGTTATGTTGAGGCAGGGGAATAAGAACTGAATGGGACATGAAGAAAGACTCTGGGGTGAGAGTAAAATTCTATTTCTTGCCCTGGTTTGGGTTTATTGATATGTTCACTGAACAAAAATTTATCAGAATCTGTATGTCAGTTTCATGAGCATTTCTCAATGTATGTTACACTCCAACAAAAATATATACATATTTGTATATATAATGCATATGTCTGTCAAAAAAGAGGATAAAATAAAAACATTTTCAGACAAAGAAAATTATCTGACCCACAGACTCTAGCTAAAAAAAATATTAAAATATATCTCATTAAGAAGAACATCATACTTAGAAGGAAGGCATGAGATGCAAGAAACAATTCTTAGCTGCACTCAAGTGTAAAAAATTAGAAATGCATTTATTTTGTAGGGCAATATTGTCCCACAATATTGTCTTAAAACTATCTTGATAGTAAACACTAAGCGAAAACATGTGTAATTACTATTACACATGCAAGTCTGGATGCAATATTGTCTTAAAACTATCGTGATAGTGAAAACTAAGGGAAAACATTTATAATTACTATTTGACAATTTTGACCTATGAAAACAAAAATTACATATACATTTAGTTCAAGTGAATGAGTGATTATTCAGGTTTTACTCTGACAAAATGATATCATAGTATCATGACAATTTCTATTTTGTTTACATATTCCTGAAATATTTTTCTAACTTTACTTCTCAGAGGGTAGTGGCCAATTTTCAGGTGGGGAGACTCTCTGTGATACGAACTTGAGAGAGAATCAGATTGAGAGAAAGCTTTTACAATTTTTTCTTACAGGGACTTTTGAAAGTTTTATTACTTGTCTCTATGCCTTGACAGATAAGAAAGACAGAGACTTGTCTATTTTTTTCTATTTTGAACCCTCAGAATCGAGAAGAGCTCAGAATGAGTAGGTAGGCATTAAATATTAGCATAAATGCACAAATGAATACTTCTATTTTTATAGCTGGTGTATCAGGAAGGCAAATAGAAACTTTTATTAATTGAACACTTACTGTATTCTTGGCACTTTTAAATTTTTAATATTTATTAGAATTTCTTATAACAAAAGTTATATGTGCTTATTATTAACATCTACAAACATTCTAGAAATATGTAACAGAAAATGAAAATCCACCTAACCCAGTTCCCGAGGTTACAACCATTTATATGTTGTGGATATTCCCCTAGAGTTTTTCTATCATACATATTTACATACTATACATTTAAAGCCATCTTGAAAGGTAAAATCCAAGCCATTGATTTGGGCTTAGTATTTCTTTACTCTTTCATCACTGGAGTTCTTTTCTCTTTGCTCGATAGTGAAGTCCGACCCTTTCTTCTCAGAAATGATATGAAGGATTGAGGACATGTCTTATGAATAAGATCTAGAGAGTTGGTTCTCTCATCCTATCCTCACAATATCCCTATGAGTAGACACCATTAACCCCATTCTTAGTAAGAAACTCAGAGATATTAAGGAGCTTGTCAGAGGTTCACACAGCTAGTTGAACATTTAGTTTTGCTTCACTAAAGTATCTGTGCCCCACGGATCTTGGCTTGTCTTTTCTATACAATAGCCAAACTCAACATGAAAAGACGTCAGTTGCTCTAGACATCCAGAGTTAGTATTACATTGTTCAGTTACATGGAACGGTTAAGTAAAGCTTGTTTTCACACTTGTCATCAACTAAGAATAGTGTTTGAGTTTAAATTCAAATGTCAACATTTTAGTTTCATTTAAAATAATCAAACAAGGGGAAAACAGAAATGGACCAGTTTGATGGGATAAAGGCAGCACCTGGCACCAGTAGAGTAGAGATGTGTGGAGTTGAAAATGTATGTCACACTAGCATAAGATAAAATATTAAAAATTATCTTCAGAAGAGAAAAAACTTAAATTATATGCACTAAGAAAGGATACATTATAAAATCAGTAATAAACTGAATTAAAAATTTAAAGGATGCAAAGAGATTTATCTAGAAACCCAGAGTTTTGCAATTTCCCCTCTAACAGGTTAAAGTTTTATTTCTGTCTTCTTAAAGGATCATGCAAATTCTCTATTAACAATCTGAGTGGGGCTTCCCTGGTGGCACAGTGGTTGAGAGTCCGCCTGCCGATGCAGGGGACAGGGGTTCGTGCCCCGGTCCAGGAAGATCCCACATGCTGTGGAGCGGCTGGGCCTGTGAGCCATGGCCGCTGAACCTGCACGTCCAGAGCCTGTGCTCCACAAAGGGAGAGGTCACAACAGTGAGAGGCCCATGTACCGTGAAAAAAAAAAAAAAAAAAAGCACACACAATCTGAGTGTAAAAAATGTGAAAACACTTATTTGTAAATAAAAATTACTTCATTTGCTCTCTTCGTTATAGCAATGCCTCTTATGCAGAAGTATTTGTATGTTAACGTGAGAGCTAGTTTGATAAAAGAAAGTATGCCTGAGGCCATTACAGAAGAAAAATGGTGACACGTTCTAAACCTTTACAAACAGAAAGCTATAAGAGGCTGTTTAATCATTTGTCTTACAGAGCATATGTTCACATACTGGTGTCTTAGAAACCTGAAGGCATCAACTGCATTTGTCACTAACTCCAACCCAATATTTGTTTTCAATCATTTCTAACCCAAGAGGCCTGGATGATACAAACCCAGTTTAAAGGCTAACAAAATTGTCTTCCCCTCCATGTATTGCAACAAGTTATATACCTCATATAAACGGGGAGGACTTTACTGTCTCTCTGTTCTGGCAGCTCTTATTTTGTTCAGCTTTTCAAAAATGGTCTAAAAACGGTTGTTCCAGAGATTTAGATGTGTCCACAACATCCAGGTAGTAGAATAGGTTTATGTATCCCCCTGTCTAACTTGGACTGTAGTCATTTTTATTTTCTTTGGTGCAAAAAAGAAACCACAAGTGTTTTGCCTGGCATAAAATTAATACATCTGAATTGGTAGTGGGATCCAAGCAGTAGCCCTTTCTGGGAGGTGGCATGGCAGGAGATCCTGGGCATGGGTTTTGCAGATTGAAAGGCCTCGCCAAGGTCCAGACTTGGGCAGGTTATCCAGCCTCTCAGTATCTCATTTATTTATTTTTTCTATGAAATGAGGATACAACTACCTATTCCATGGTGTTGTTGCGAGGATTAAATTGAGGAATATCACACATGTGAATGAAAAAATTGCCTGCCATAACAGTAAACAAAGGATGTTGTAGCCATCAAGCCATCACATTACAGCTGCCCAATGGTGAGCCCTGAAGGAACTCGGGATAGAACCAGGATGCCCACCATCAAGCCATCAGCCACTGCAGCCACCCCACAATAATGCACCATGAGGAGACTCAGGATGAGAAAGCACAAGATACTGGCCCCAGATAGCTGAAGTGCATATTAAAGGAATGATTTCAGTGATCCCAGACTCTTGCATCTTCCCATAAATAGAAAAGTGCTAAATTCCTTAACTTGAGATATCTGGTTTTCTTTAATTAACAGTAATCTTTTGATATGCTGCCTAGCTGGTCTTTGTTGCAAAAACTCCTATACATCCTGGCTCGCCTTCTTCCTCTTTGGAACAGTTTCTCAGTGTTATCTGAGATGTTGTGTCTCAGGCTTAATCCTCAGTTTTGTCCAATGAGTAAAACATAACTCTCAACATTTAGGTTGTGCAATTTTTTCAGTCGACACACACAAAATAATTTCATCATACATGTAAACTCCTTTCCCCTCCATAGATGTCGATTTGATTAGCTTCCCCTTGACAAAAATACAATGTTGACCTTTTCCTTACCAAGTAGGATATAGAGTAGAATCTCCTAGAGTTCAGCCTACCAGGTTTTTATGCTTGCCAAAATGACATATAGAGATGGTTTGACTCTATGTTGAAGATAGAGCACTAAGAAATTGGGTCCATCGCTGTCATTTTCCTCTCAGATTCCTCTCACCTGTCACAACACAGTAGTCATGAAAAATGAAACCATAAATTCAATTTAGAGGGCAATTTGCAGCTAATCTTTGGAGTAATTCCAGTGTGAATAATGCAACAATTTGAATGTATGGTCAGTCAATTCAGCCCTGATTTATTAGTATTTAAGAAAGTTTTCTTTCATTAATGATAATTACTGAGCAAGAGAAAATAATTTCTCCAAAAGTATTTACCTTCATATCAGTGTTTTCAGTTTTGAAAAAAAAAGGTTACATTTTTTCTTAAAATTATGACAACTACAAGCTTGTGTATTGCTATTTAAACACATAAGACGATTTGTTTAGATTTTGAACAATAATTCTTTCCAGCTCTTGTGTGAACTGCTCAGTCCTAGGTTATATCAGCCTTTTTTTTTTCTGATATGGCTCAGGTATTTTGAATACCTCAACAGCAGGACCCTGGGATTTGCTATTGATTTCCCACACTCCTTACACCTTGAAGGATGTATTAAAATCTAGCTGCAAAAAGAATGACATTTCTGTTCATATCTTAGAGTCAAGTTTATCTGAGATTTTTTTCCTAGTTATTAAAACTCTACATTCTGACATGTTCAATATACTCTGAGCCAGTGAACTTACAAGAGCATGTTTAAATAGAGGGTAACATCACATTAAAATCTGTAAAGAGTAGTTCTCAGAAAAGGTTTACATACATTTCCTTTTCTGTATTTTATTGTATGGGCTTTAACTGTTATGTGCTTAACTATGGAAACAGATATTTCAAAACAAAGCGAAACAAAACAGAAAGATAGAACGCCTTCTCTTAAAATTTTTTTTGCTTCATTCCAAGAAAAAAAACATTATTTTCTATTTATTCTTCCCTCTCCATTTAGTCTACCTAAAAGTCAGGGTCATGAATTGTCCAGATTTTTTATTATTCCATTAAACAAGGACAGTACTTGCAGTCCTAGGTGTATAAAATCCTCTTCAGTTTTGGCGTTCATTAAAATGAAGTAAATAAACAAAAGGTGAATGATAGCCCCAAGGTCGTAGTGGTGACACATGTCATTGCAGGTGGTCTATAACACAAGGATGGGAAGGCATATACTTGAAAGATGCCATTGTGGTGCCGAACCAATTGCTTTGTGGATACGATGGTATTCCATTCCATGCAATGTAATCTAAATTGCAAACTGATCAACATTACCATGGAGTTGCCCAGAGATTTTATATTTGTAAACTTTAATGTATAGTAGGTATTCAGTCAACACTGAACAGAATTGAAAGTGAATGGACACATCAACATGCTATTTATGGTTTGACTTTAAGTGACAGGGGTTGACAGTGCTAAGTCCCAATGATTCCTGTAAAAAAGTGAATTAGTTCTAGGGTGCTTATGGCACTTGTTAAACTCATGGGCAGAGGGTGGGTGTACTTCTCTCTTTGTGGGAACCATGCTCTTGAATGTATATTCAAAATTCTCCATCTAAAGAGATAGAAGACCCTTAAACTTGAACTCTCCACACATTTTGCTATGTTGCTTCAATCCTTTTTAGGTTGCTGTCTCCTGACTTTCTAAAATGAGGTCTGGGGTTGAGGTTAAAGGCCCTGGCAGGGAGGAGAGGAAGAGGTGAAGAGTGTGTTTGGAAGTGATTCAGCCTCTGCTCCAGCCATTTCTCACCTGCCAGGAGTTCAAGGTCAATTCTCTTATCAGATGACATTGTGAGGCTGGAACGACCCTATCTTCTTTTTCCTACTCCAAAGAGCACTGCTTTAAAGAAATGCTCCATACACAATGGCATCTTTATTCTATTCACTTTCATACTCTGAAAATGACATGCAATTCTATCAGAAACCATTTTTTATAGTGCTGGTTCAATTATATTTAACTGTTTGCATGAATGTTTTAAGTTTTAACTTAAAACTTATACGTTGTTTTTCTGTTTAGAAAGAAAACAATTTTGTCGTCATTTTTGCTTGTTTTGTTTTCATTTTCTACTGCCCACAAAAAGACTGGTGACTGCAAACTTGGGGAATTTACACTTTCCATTATATCAAAAGAAAATACTTCTTCAGAAGCCTTTCAGTTTTACAGGAGTCAACTGTCTACAGCACCCTGAAGCTGAAGATCCCCTATTAGGACAGGGAATGTTTGGAGGTAGAGGTCTCCTGGCCCATCAGAGCACTGGTAAGGTTTCAGATTTGGTCCAGGCACCTCAGAGGGGCCTTCTCATGGTCCTGTAAGAAGCTGCTGTGTCTTTGTTTGGTTTGATCTGTGTTATTTGCATTAACTTAAATCTGTGGGTATCTGAGTAATTTTGTGAAGCATTATTTACCTTACCTGAAATAACTGTGGGCTTATTTTATTTGCTTATTTATTTTATTTTATTTTAAAAGTGGGCTTAACATGTCTGCTTGTTTGGTTAGCTAAGTTTAAATTCTTTTAAAGTGAAAATGGTTGTTTCCTTGGTCTAACTATTTAGAGTAGTGTTTTTTTGTCTTCTTGCCTATTCTAGTGTCTGTGTTAATTCAAACAAGTTTAAAATTCTCATATTGCCTCTGAGGTTTAATTTTTCTGAGTCTTTTAGGTTACATAAATTATATTTGCATTTTCTTCAAGAAAAACCTGTCCCTCTGTGCTGTTCCCAGACATTATCCCCTTTTAGTCAGAGCTAATTTTGTGTTTCTGTAGCGCTTTTTACTATACCTTTATCATGATACTTATGTGTTTGTTTAATTTTCTGATTTCCTGTCTAAACTTTATTGAGTTTACAGACAGGGTGTAATTCATTTTAGGACACTAGCAGCTTTTATAGCGTGTGATACATAGTAGGCAATCAATATGTTTGTTCAGTTGAGTTTCAATTTTTCTTGTCTAACAGCTTCCGAGTGATGCCTATGCTGGTCCTTTCTACTCAAAGTGTTCAACCTGTGGATCAGAAATGGCAACATCACCTGGGAGCTGGTTACAAATGCAGCATGGAAAACTCCTCCCCAAGCCTCAGAATGTGCATTTTTCCAAGATCCCCAAGTGATTTCTTTTTTTATTGTATTGTACTGTATTGTATTGTATTATTTTTTATACATCTTTATTGGAGTATAATTGCTTCACAGTGCTGTGTTAGTTTCTGTTGTACAGCAAAGTGAATTAGCCATATGCATACACATATCCCCATATCCCCTCCCTTTTGAGCCTCCCTCCCACCCATCCTATCCCACCCCAAGTGATTTCTGTAAATTAAAGTTTTAGAAACACTGTAACTCAGTGGTTCTGCGAGTGCGGTCCCTAGACCAGCAACATAAACATCACAGGGCGACTTTTTAAGAAGGCAAGTTCTTGGGCCTAATCCCAGATGTACTGAATCAGAGATTCTGGTGGGAGCACAGCAATAGCCACAAGATTTCTAGGTGATTCTAATGCATGCTAATGTGTGAGAGCTGCTGTTCAAAATGTCATCCTCTTTCCCAGCCTCTCTTGGGAAAGTAAAGAAAATCAATCAACACCTGGTCTGAACTATGACTAATGCAAAGTAGAGTCAAGACATCAATTATGTCAGTGACTAAAGTATTTATTTACCTCACATAGCAATAAATATCTGGCCGATAAATTCATTGATACAAATTTGAGAATGGTAATGAAATTACATATGAGTAAATTTTTAAGCATATGTAGCCATTATTTTGATTCAAAATTAATTTCATAGGAATAGTTGATTCATTTAGTCCAAGCTATTCATTTAAATAAGAGCATGGAAGCTGACAGTTTAAATGATTTGCCCCCTATGAGAGAGGTATAACATCTAAGCCAGTTTGTCATTTTGCCTGTAGATGTCTTCAGTTAATTTTATTTTTTCTGACCATTTTATTTTTCCTGAGTGGAGCTATCACATCTACAAAAGCATCATAAGTGGATGGATTTGGGGACTTTATAGCAACACTCTTATTTTACAGATGAGAATACTAAGGCATGGGGAAGCATGATGAACACTTTCATGTTACTGTATGGTTGGGACATTCTGGGCAAAATAACATACATGCTATAAGTAAAGAAAATAATATAAAATTTTCCTAGATCATTCATTTCTCATATTCCAAGGGCATAGAGCCACTCATCTATTGTGGAGCCATTGGCTCTCATTCAAAGGATAATAAAACAGATTTTCTCTGGAGCCAAATACTTGGCTTCCTCCTCCTCTTCCCAGTGAAAATTCCTTTACTTTATGAAGATAAGGTCTTTCTCTCTTCTTTTCTTCTCTGGAGGGTGGTAGTTGAGAGGACATCATGTAGGCTATATAAACTCCCAGATTCAAATTGTGGGGTTCCTCTCCTTTGGTGGTGTTGGGGGGAACCTGTAGTATGCATATGGTTAGCAGTTTCTCTTTCTGTTCCTCTGAATGGGGAAATTGGGCATAAGGAAACAATGTGATTATTGATGTAAGTAATAGTAGTCTGTCCCTGATTCAGAGAACTTGTGTTTGCTTTCAGGGTAGTATAAACACAGTTGATCCTTGAACCTCAGTAGGGTTAGGAGCATGTGCTGTCAAAAATCCACATAGAAATTTAGTGTCAGCCCTCCCTATCTGCTGTTCAGCATCTTTGCATTCAACCAACAATGGATTGTGTGGTACAGTAGTAAGTATTTAGTGAGAAATCTATGGATAAGTGGCCCTGAAAGTTTAAAGGTCAACTGAAAGCATATATAAAGACATATCTCAGAGATACGCAAGTTCAGCTCCAGACCACCCGACTGCAGTAAAGCAAATCTCACAAAAATAGCAAGTCACAAATTTTTTGGTTTCCCAGTGCATATAAAATTTATGTTTACACTATACTGTACTCTAGTAAGTGCACAATAGCATTATGCCTAAAAAAAATGTACATATCTTAATTAAAAACTACTTTATTGCTAAAAAAATGCTAACCATTATCTGAGCCTTCAGTGAGTCATCATCTTTTTGCAATAGTAACATCAGAGATCACTGATCACAGATCACCAAAACAAATATAATAATAATGAAAAAGTTTGAAATATTGTAAGAATTACCAAAATGTGACAGAGAGATACAAAGTGAGCAAACGTGGTTGAAAAAACTGGTGTCAATAGACTAGTTCAGTGCAGGGTTGCCACAAACTTTCAATTTGTAAAAATCACAATATCTGTGAAGAACAATAATGCCAGGCATAATAAAGTATGCCTATATTAAAAATGTATCAGAAGTCTCACAGAGGTGAAGAGACCCAACTGAAACTCATTTTAGAAGTGATGCAAATGGTAAAATTTTCTGTCTTGTTCTAGATTTATTCTATTGTCATTTTGCTTGGACTTTATCTGTAGCCCAGCCTACTTGACAAAGGAGGTAAATAGTTAAGCAAATAGACTATTTAAATCATGCAGTTAGCAAGCCTGGTTAATTTAGAAAAATAGCTTTATCTTTTTTTTTGAACAATTAATGGGTTTCAACTTATCCTGTTGAATTTAAAGTTCAGGCAGACCTAAGTTTTTCCTCTAGTGTCTGCCACCCTTTGACTCATAAGCCTCAGTTTGTTTATATGAAAAATGGGGATACTATTATTTACCTTATATGAGTGTTGTGAAAATTAAATGAGACAACAACTTAGTGTAGTAGCTGGTACATTTTAAACTACCATAATTCTAATTTAATTCCTAATGTTGCAGATAATGTAATTGAGGTCCCAAAGTGGTTTCCCAGGGGGGATATAGATCATAAGAGGGAGAGGAAAGAATAGAACCTACTCTTGGGCTCATGGTTCATTGTTATATTTCCAATGAATTCTTTCTCAATATTACATGAGCTTAACTAACGAAGCCCTCCTTTGGGTTTGCAGGGGAGGAAACAGCTTTCCTTAACCCTCTTAGGATCGCTGGCTGGGTCTGAAAATTGAACTGACAAAGACAGATCAACAGGAGAAAAGCATACAAACTTATTTAATATCAGTTTTATGTGACATGGGAGACTTCAAAAGGAAATGAAGACCTGAAGAAACGGTTAAACCTGAGTATTTTTATGACAGATTTAATAAAGAATGGAGCAATATGATGGGGCAAAGAGTATGGGGTAAGTGTAGCAGTCAGGGCCGCATCCCTCTGTGTTGGAGGTAAATGTGTGTCTTTCCTCTGGGTATAGGGAGGGTACCTCTTACATGAGGATCTTTTGCCCTGCTTCAGGGGAGAAAGGGAGATACTCAGAATGACTTTCCTGTTTCTGTGGTTTTCCCAAAATCCTTCAGCTTAAAATATTTAATTTACCAAGGTGCCATATTGGGTTCTAATATGGTAGAGTAATGGAGAGAGATGTTTAGAAGTACGGTCCAGGATTAAAAATGTAAATGAAATATTCAAATGAGGAAGAGAAAAATGTTTCTTGGCATTTTAGTTAGGGCTAGAGAGGTACTCAGATGAGAAGTGGAAGCAACAGTGGAAATAAAGCCATCTTTGATTGATAAAGTAAGACTTCCTTTTGCCTGAATTGAGATTTGACTATTGACCTTGTAGGCTCCATTTTAATTATCTGAAAGAAAAGTCTGAATTGCATCATTAAATTGTCAATTAAGGAGGTACACCCGTATTTTCTGAATCCTAAATATTGGAGGAAAATTAATTCCTCATATGGTTGATTTTCTTGGGTTAAGATATTAGAGTTAAGGTATTTCTATCCCATTCTATCTTGATGAATGTGGCTGGCTACACAGGCCACAGGGTGGAGTCTGCCCACTGGAGGGCAGGTAAGCCTCCAGCACTAATGGGCTAGAGAAAGGATTTTAAAATCATGCTTATTAGCACCAGTGTCAGTGTGGTAGAATTAACTCCCCAAAATGGCTGTCACCAGCATCTCCATTCCCAGGGGAGTTCCGGTTGCCTTCTGCCTCTCCAGGAGGCTCTCCAAGATCAGCAAGTGGGTCTGATCCAGGCTCCTTTCAAACTGCTGCCTCGATGCTCCTACTTGGAGAAAGTGAGATTTTGTATACACTTCAAGAGTGGAGTCTCTGTGTCCTCGTTCCTTCTTCATGTCTTTATGGAAAATCTTTTATGCTAGTCTTCAGGTCATTCACATTGATGGCTGCTCTGTATGTAGTTGTGATTTTGGTGTGCCTGTGAAAGGAGGTGAGCTCAGGGTCTTCTTTCTCCACCATCTTGGACTCACCTCAGCATTTTATTTTAATAGCTCATCTTTTGGGAAATTTTCCAAGGCATTCATTAGAGTTAGAAAAAAGCAAAATATTTGTATTTTTTCTTATATATCATCAGTTTATATTTATTAAATTACATAATTAAAACTTCCATGAATAGGTCTGAAAACAAAGATAAATGACTTTTGGTAAATATAAAACTCAAGCAGAAAGGACAATCTGTGTACTGGTGCACTAGAGAGACGAGAGAAAGATAATTATGCTTAACTACTTATTTTATTCACTTATATTTTCTTGAGATTTATGAAAAGTCATGGATTTTTCTCACATAAAATTTTTGATGCCAAAATCTAAATATGCTAAATTTTAAAAGAGTCCTCATGGCTGATATTTTAGATTGGCAGCCTTATAAACACATGGATTGCAAACTTCAGCGATCAACCTCATAAGCTCTTTTAAAAGATAATATTGTTGACCTTTGGCATTGAAAAATCTTTCTCTTAGTATTGGTTCTAAAACATGTATGATTTTCATTATGTCCTAGGGTGATTTAAGGAATGATCAAAATTAACCATCATTTAAACCATCAAATTCACATATGAAAACATATTCCCTGATTTGAATACCCCTCAAACTACATTAGTTTCAGGATTATTTTTTTTAAGTTTCCTTATTTTTAAATCATGTAACTATAGAGATAATATTCATTTCATAAAAGCATTGAGATGATTAATCAATGATTTCTAAGTGTATCGCAGATAGAAATTGTAGATCTCAGCGATGAAAATTATAAATTATAATTGTTCTTACCCTTCACCTTTTGGAGACAAATTTGAAATACCAGATGGATGAAGTTTGAGGACTGATTAATAGAAATAGAGAATACATTTTCATGAAGCATCTATGAGCTCATTTTAAAGTGCTTAAAGAAAAAAATATAGCTTTATTCGTTTATAAGGAAAATTTTATATAGAGAGTATATTGTGATTTGCAGCCAAAAGAGTGAGATTCAAGGAGAAACTCTTATTGTAAGACTTTTATTATTTAGTTGTATAACCTCTAAAGCCTAGAGGAGGAAAGAGTATTTCAAGTAAGTTTGGCATTGTATAGAAAATACTCTCTATAAAATTTTTCTTATAAATGAATAAAGCTATACTTTTTCTTTAAGTAAAAACAGAAGTTCAAAACTGGTCTATTGACCCCATTGTAATAATAAGGAAGGCTAATAGGTCACCTAAAGGAAACTGGTGGAGGTAAAATCCTTAGAAGTCTAATCTGAACTGGATACAAAATAGATACCAGGAGGAGAGCATTCTAGAAGGAGGTCCTAATTTTTATTCAGAGGGCAAAATTGTTGGAGGAGTGGGAGATTCAAAATCCGTTATCAGGATTACTGAATATCCAAGGCCTATATACACTATTTACATCTCTTAAAACAGATTAGGGGAAGGATTTTGAAACTGCTTTCAGACAATGTGGGTTCCTTCTGTTATGTATACTGTTGACATTTAAATGAGTCTCAGTAAAACCTGCAAGGTTCTGCTAATAAATTGTGAGGTTGAGTGCTATGTAAAGCTACAATTTGTAGATGAAGGGGTATTATATATTCATGATATTTGCATATATGATGTTTTATGTGCATTTGCCTCCTCTTCTAAGATTTTTGTATGCCTGGACCTAACTACCTCTCACCATGATAATCACCCTGTTCTGTGCAAAGTAAGCAGTAAATAAATAATTAGGGTGTTATTTTCAGGTCCAGGAAATTGCAAATTTTTGGATTTTTTTTTTTTTTTTTTTTGCGGTACTTGGGCCTCTCACTGTTGTGGCCTCTCCTGTTGCGGAGCACAGGCTCTGGACGCGCAGGCTCAGCGGCCATGGCTTACGGGCTCAGCCGCTCCGTGGCATGTGGGATCTTCCCAGATCAGGGCACGAACCCGTGTCCCCTGCATGGGCAGGCGGACTCTCAACCACTGCGCCACCAGGGAAGCCCAAATTTTTGGATTTTTAAAAAATGATCATGGTAACCACATTCAATTGCTTTGCTGTTGTTATAGGTAAACAAATCAGAAAGAAAAATTAGTAAAGATGATTGAATTTTGAGACTTTGGAAAAACTTTCAGTTATTCAATCAAGATATTCTCTTCCATCAAATACTTTTTACACAATTTCTCCAGTTTTAAAATTTGAATTTTGTGAATGTGCGAGACCTAGATACAGAAAGGTTTGAGGAGTTGTTTTTCTTAGTGTTGTTTCCTTGGTACTTCTGTTGATCACCAGCATGACAGTGAGACCACAGTTGAGACGAAAGCTGTTGTACAGTTGAAGGAGGCACATTAGATGTAGAGGAGGTGAGCTGGGGCAAGGCATAGCCCAAGGGAACTAGAAGCTAAAGAGATGACTGATGTTGGTGCTGTAGTCACAAACATATGAATGGAAGTAGCAGCAACAGGCAGCAGTGGCTTAAGAATTTGTACCTTACAGGCAGAGTCTGAAGCGTGTTGGCAGCACACGGCAGAAGTGCTGGGGGAAGAGGTCAAGGGGGTTGAAAGATTGGTGGTTTAGGGAGGCAAAGTGGCATAAAGAAAAGACAAGGAACGCTGTTTGGGGATGATTTTAGCTCACACACATGTTGCTTCTACCCTAGGTTGTGTCATAAAGACTCCAACATTATTTTCATCGTTGGAAATGACTCTTGCCAACAAAGTGTGATTGGCATGCATAAATTGAATAAACAGGTTTTAATGTATGACCTCTTCAATTGCTTCTGGTGAATTCCTTATGTAAGAACAAGGCTATTACACAAGTCAAACTATTTACATTGTTTCATCCTTTTGTTTCATCCTATTGTTACATTGTTACATCCTTTCTCCTTGTCTCCTCCTCATGTCCCACTACCCTTCCCAGTTACTCAAGTTGTTTGTCTCTTTGACAAGACGGATTGAAAACCACTCTTCTATTTCGTGTCTGAATCTGAAAACTATTGGGTGGAAAGCTGACTTCTGCTTGGAAGGTGAATTTTTTCTTCTTTGGTCACAGTCTGATGCATCGTCAGCTACACATTAGGAGATAAAAGCCTTTCCCCCAATTCCAATTAAAGAATTGGAGAAAGGAAGCCTTAGTGAATACAGATCATTCATTCAGTTACCTTTTGTGAGCACCTAGATAAGCCATGGCCAATGAATGTAAGAATTTGCAAGATTTCTCTAAATCTGATTTATTGTTCTTGGATATCCTCTATTTCTTTTTAATAATTAGTAACAAATCCCTTTAAAATGAGAGAGGGTTTGCACAGAAAGAGCAGGTAATTGAGAAGACTCTATGTGGAGTCATGTTCTATAACTGTTCTGGAGTCACACTTCCTTCTCTCTTTGCTTGGAAAATGTTCTGACTCAGTGCCCTGGAAAAGTGGTCTATTGGTATCCCAGGAATACAGTGTTTTATTAAAAGATAGAGAAAGATGCAAAATGTGCTATTCTGAGACACTTTATAACTAATCTATAACCGTTGGAGTTGAGGACATGGGGAGGGGGAAGGGTAAGCTGGGACGAAGTGAGAGAGTAGCATTGACATATATACACTACCAAATGTAAAATAGATAGCAAGTAGGAAGAAGCTGCATAGCACAGGGAGATCAGCTCAGTGCTTTGTGACCATCTAGAATGGTGGGATAGGGAGTGTGGGAGGGAGACGCAAGAGGGAGGGTATATGGGGATATATGTATACATACAGCTGATTCACTTTGTTATAAAGCAGAAACTAACACAACGTTGTAAAGCAATTATACTCCAATAAAGATGTTAAAAAAGTATATACTCGGTAAAGTTATTAATGACTTCAATTTTTTTTTTATTTCTCTAAAGAAACTTTTTGTCAAATAGGAAATGAGAGAAATAAATCTGGTTGCAAAGATTACTCATGCTTTCCTTTCCTATGTGAAGAGTACAAGAACTTCTGGAAAAACAATGTTAATGTCTCTGCTATGTGGTCTCTCAAAAACTGCATCAAGAAAATAACACATTAGTGCAATTTTTAAGGAGTTTTTCAGATCCAAAAGTCCAAAGAAATTCACACAATAATTACTTTTGTTATTTCATCTTTGTTGGTTTCCCTCCAAGTTATTTACGTCCAAGAATGCTTTTTTTTTCTGTCCTGTTTTCTTTCACTGACAGATGTTTTATTTAGGGAATCCTACTTTTTATCATTATTATGAGTCTTGTAACTTTAGAAGTTTATTGTTATGTTTTCCAAAGCCAGTTAGATATTCCTCTGGCATAATTCAGTTATAGACTTTAAGATTTCATATTGCTTAATCCACCTCTTCACCAATCGACTGTGAATTTGATTTGTTTTCACACTAAGCATAGTGCCTGGCACAAAGGCAATGGTTGTGAAATCTTTGGTAAATGGATGACAGTATTATTTGCCAGAATTCTGGACACATTCATGGGATATGAACAATTTTAAACTCTTCAATTAATGAATCCATGTGTAACAATATGATTTTTGCCCTTAAAGTACAATAAATATTTATTGATGATGTTGGCGATGACACAGTTACCAGAATAAAGAATGAAGACCCACAGACCTCCCTGCAAGAGAAGGGTGGATAATAAGCTTCTGTTTCCTATTGAATTGTACAAACACATAACAAATATTGATATTGATATTGATATGACTAGGAAAACAATTTTTCTTGTTTAGACAAGTTAAAATAAGATTTCCTTCATGGTGGAGACATAGTCATTGTTTAGGTAAGATGCATAATGCCCTTGTTTTACTGCCTTAGTTGAATGATGTGCTTTTGTGTTTTTGTTTGGTTTGGTCATGCTTACATTTTATTTCATTTGTGTTTCCAAATGAGCTTCTCTTCAGGACTTCAAATTGATTCATTTGTGTATCCTCCCAGATCTTCCATTGCGCTTCTATTGTTCTGTGATATTTTTGTTGTTTGTTTGTTTGCTTGGTCTTTTTTTTTTTTAAATCTCAGCACTGGAAGAATGCTTTAGCACCAAACCATGGTGGTTATTAATAGGTTGATGGGCTAACTGGGCATTTCATATGTTTATTTTTATACGAAAGAAGGATAACTTTTGTTCTTATTGCTCTGCTTATGTAATTGATGTGCTTAAAGTAAGAATTTTTTTTTTTTACAGTTTTCAAGTTTTGTGAGTTTATCCATTAAACAGATTTGGAACAGGTAATGGGTATTGAAGTGTGATTTGTGCATCCTTCATACCCTGTTGATTTTGAGATATGTCAAGATTTTATTTCCTCATTTGGTGAGCAAGATAAAAATCTGATTTACACAAATAAGCAAAAAAAACTTTACACACAGCATTCTTTCTGTTACACCAGTGAGCTGTTTACATACTAATATTGTAGCTCTCCAAACAGTTCTTATATAAGATTTTAGAACAACTAGCCTACAAAAGCATGCTCAGAATTGCATGCTGCTATGGTTGAAAAAAATGCAAGGCCCATGATGTCAAGGTCTGCACTTGGCTTTTTTATTCCTAGTGCCAACGGGTAGTGTGGTGCATGGTACATATTCAAGAAATGTTTAGTGAAAAATATTGTGCAGCCTGGAATGAATGGTTCTGTAGGGAAATGCATTCTAGTTTGCAGTCTTGAAAATTCTTTTCATTTGTATTTGTACATATATATGAGGCTTCTTTAAGAATGAGAAAATAATAATTATTTTGAACAGCTATTATTCATTAGGCAGTGTGCTAAGTGACATGTATAATTTCCTTAATTTTTCAATTTTATGATATCGACTTTATCCCATTTACAGGATGAGGAAAATGAGGGAGGAAAGTATATCTGGAGTCCTTTAAAAGCAGAAGAGTTTTCTCCATTTGAGTTGATGTAAGAGTGGCTCTGTTTGAAGTCAGGTAAGAGGTAAGATACATTTTTGTACTTTCCGGACCTGTGAAACCACTATTTCAATTAATCTACACCTAACTGTGCCATGTTGACTTAGAAAAATGACTTACCAACTTATATTTTTCAAATAAGTAGATTATAGAATGAAATAAAAATGCATATTTTAGCAATTAAGCAAAAGCACAATAATTTATAATAATATGTTTTTCTCTTAATAGAAACATTTAGGTTTATCACTTTAAAGCACCAACGCAAATAGAAATGTAAGATATGAAAGACTAAAGGCCAAAATAACCACTGTATTATCTATTAATGCAATTTCAAGGCAACTGGCACCATGTTATCTGTTTTCCCTCATAGCAATATTACTATTTAATCTGTTATTATAAATTTAAGAGTAAACATTAATAGTTTGTGCCATTTGATTAAAATGTAAATCACCTCAAATCTTTGGGGATTGTCACCCATTCCTTGTTTACAGATGCATGAAACTAGAACATTTTCCTTTTAATATAAGAGCAGTGACTTTCCTTAGAAATCACATCACTGACCCATAGAGTGTTTGTGCATACTTGTCAGAATGGGATAGATTGAAAAGAGGCAACAGGAAAAAGTACCTTCTTATCAATTATTTGTGTCAATAATTACCTGCTTGTCATGCAGAGGTGAGGATAATGAGGGTAGAAGAAAGAAGGAGGATGGGAAGGGAATAGCCTGTGGTTTTTAAATCCAAGCATCACTATTTTCTTGACCACAATAGAAGTATATTTTTACATAATTCATGCATTACAGAAGCAAGAATGAAAAAAGTAACCAGGAAGCAAAAATGCATTGATTATTGGCTATTTTTGCAATAGAATAAACTTTTCTGAGAATCACAGTATCACTCAATCTCCATCTATTCCCTAGCCTTGAGAGGCATATTTCTCCATGAGCAGGTCTTTGGTAGAAAAACAGTCCTGTGGCATCACCTCAAAGGGCTTTACTGGGTGTGTTTATCAGGGATTCTTTTTCCAGCCAGCCTTAGACATAGCTCATCTTCATATTCATCAGTTGATAAATGAGTTTGGTAGCTTAGTGATAGAAACCTAGAGTCCATTAACAAGAAAACACAAAAATAAGTCTAAGACAATAAAAGAATATCCCAAATATTTGGGAAATTCTATATTTAATGGCTTGTATAAATGTATTTCTATGCTATGTTCTGTATATGAAGGAAGAAAGAAAGGATCCTCCTCAGCAGAGAGCTTTATTTTTAGTGAAATTTATATATATTATCCTTTTATTAACTGTGTAGGTGATGTCTTTTCTGCTATAAAGAGTAGTTCTTCCCATATTAAGAAAGAAACAAGAAGGAAGGAAGGATGGTAGAGAGGTCAAGGTAGGGAGGGAGATTGACATGGAGGTTAATCACTGCACCCCACTTCCCTCTGCAGCTACTTTCCTTGGCAATCTTTTGGTAAGAATTGGTTTCATTTTTCATTATTCATTCCCTTTCTAACACCCTTCATTTTGATTACCACGTTGTATTGCCATCTAATTGTCTGCCAGTGGGTACCACAATAAGCTTGTGGAATGGCATTTTGATTTTATAGGCTAGGTGGGAAACAGGATCAGGGAAGTTCAAGATCACCCCATTTGTCAATGGTAAGCTGAGATTAAAACTGAGGTTTTCAAGGCTAAAATGAGTATTTCAAAATCTCCTAATTTCAGTGTCTTCCTTTGTCTTCATTCATTGGTCTGATATTAAAGCCTTCCATGCTCTCTCCTAAACCTCTATTTTTATCTTTCTCTCTCAGGGATGCTTTACAGAGACATCTTGCATAGCAAATTTAGTTGGATAACAATTCTGAAATTATTGGGAAACACTTATTGGATGGGGTGCTCACTGAGCCCCAAGACTTCATATACAGTTGTCACTTGGTATCTCTGTGGGATATGCAGATACCAAAACCCTAGGATGCTCAAGTCCCTTATATAAAATGGTGTAGTGTTTGCATATAAGTGACACACATTCTCCCGTATATTTTAAATCATCTCTAAATTACTTATAATACCTAATACAATGTAAATGCTATTTACATAGGTGTAAATACAACACAAATGCTATGTAAATAGTTGTTGGTGCGTAGCAAATTCAAGTTTTGTTCTTTGGAACTTTCTGGAATTTAAAAGAATAATTGAATATTTTCTATCCACAGTTGTTTGAATCCTCAAATGTGGAACCCATGGTTACAGAGGGCCAATGGTACATTTAATCTGGACAAAAATGAGACAGTTCAGGGCCATGCTGAAACCTGTGGGTGTTTTAGGAAGGCTAATTTGCTCCCCCCTCAAACAATATTCTTCAAATATTTGTTTAGCATTTAATTATACAGGACAATGAGCCTTGGATAAGGAATAAGCACAGAAGTGATACCCCCTAAGGTGACCACAGCAACACAGCCCACTTTGAGAATAAAAGCTCTACAATTTCTCCTCTGCAAACAGTCAAGTTGTGTTAGTGGCCTTTGACAAGGATGGGGTAGGGAGTTGCTGAGTGCTCACAGGGTCCCTTCCCAGTCCAAATGGCTAATTTAAGTGTTCCTTCTCACCACACACAATAATCTTTCTTCAAGAAGTTTCTAGAAATGTAACTGCCTTTATCTCATACATAAGGGATGCTCTCAGACCCTTACTGATTGGTGCTCTGAATGTCTGACCCAGATAACCTGACTTTATTATTTTTTCCATTTATTTATCTATTATTTATTTATTTATTTTTGGCTGCGTTGGGTCTTCGTTGCTGCATGCGGGCTTCCTCTAGTTGCGGCGAGCAGGGGCTACTCTTCATTGCAGTGCGCAGGCTTCTCATTGCGGTGGCTTCTCTTGTTGCGGAGCATGGGCTCTAGGTGCGCAGGCTTCAGTACTTGTGGCACATGGGCTCAGTAGTTGAGGCATGGAGGCCCTAGAGCACAGGCTCAGTAGTTGTGGCGCATGGGCTTAGTGGCTCCGCCGGCATGTGGGATCTTCCCAGACCAGGGCTCGAACCCATGTCCCCACATTGGTAGGTGGATTCTTAACCACTGTGCCACTAGGGAAATCCCAGAAAACCTGACTTTGTTTTTTGTTTGCTTGTTTGGTGTTTTTTGGTTATTTTTTTAATTTTAGAAATTTATTTTTTTATACAGCAGGTTCTTATTAGTTATCCATTTTATACATATTAGTGTATATATGTCAATCCCAATCTCCCAGTTCAACACACCACCCTCTCCGTCACTCTCCCCCCTTGGTGTCCATACGTTTGTTCTCTATACCAGATAACCTGACTTTAAATTCTCACTGATAACAGCATTATTATTTCCATTTAATGGAAGCATATCAGCATTTAAACCCTGGTGGGAGTTCAAACTCCATGCCCTTTTTGAAGTAATATACCAAATTTTCTACCCTCTTTGCTACCTCAGAGTCCTTACTTGCTCCATTTGACCTTCCAGGAATGCTTTTTACTTGTTACTTGGCCTGCTCCATTGACTTTGGCTACTCTTGTCTACTTGATTATCTTCCCAACTTTGACTGCTGTGATATAATTCTAAGCCAGTTTTATTCATCTCTCTAAGACTACTCTTCTTCAGTCTTACAATTCCTGGTCCCATATTTTAAGTGTTTCTTCTTCAACCATCTACGTTCATGGCAGAAGTTACCTTAGAGATTCAATGGGAATTGTTTGTACCCCTTCCACCTCTTGTCTTCAATATGTTCCCACTGCCTCAGTTTTCCCTCCCTGCCATGGTCTCTAAGATTTTTACTTACATCACTAAGATTTCCTCAAAGATGAAATTCTGCATTTCCAGCTGCTAGTGGATATTTCCACTTCAACACCTACCAAGACATCATTGATTTTTTAAATCAAATTGGCCCCTGCCCTCTCCCCTTTTAAGCCAGATTCCTCTCCATCCATCTTACCACTCCCAGTATAAATGACTTTTTTGTGACTCTTGCTTCCCATGGCTTAATTTCCATCATGGCTGCTTTGTTTCTGTTACCTCTGCTTCCATAAAGCTCATCTCTCACCTCTTAATGCCAAAACCCTTAGGAGAGGTTCTAACTGATCTCTCTGCCTACATCCCCTTTTCCACCAGCACATGTTCTATGTTCCTGTAGGATTAACCTTCTGAAAATCTAATTGGTATCAATATCTGTCACCTGTCTGTTTACAAAACCCCAGTATCTTCTTCTTGTAGGAGATTAAAATCCATACTCCTTAGTACCACCAAGCAGGCCCAAAGTTACTTCACCTTTGTTTTCATTTTGTTCTCTCAAGAGCATATTGCTTCACTTTATTCATCAATCCCCAACAGACCTGCTCTTGGCATCTCCCACTGGCCCAGGATCCCCTTTTCCTGTCTTTATCTACCAAACCCTAGTCATTTTCAAGGCCAAGATTCACTAGTACTTCTTTCATGGATTCTTCTCAGACAACCCCAATGGGAAAGGATCTGACTGTTTCTGGACAACCCGAACTTCAACCAGATCTGTATGTAGTCAGTGAATTCAACCATCACTCAGTAATTTCTAGCTGCCTGTAGGTCAATACCTTTCACAGTGGCAGGTAGAATTGATCAGGGAAACATATCCATCTATCATGAAGACAGCCAAATGACTCGATCATTCATGACCAGTCATGATGCCATCCCTTTGATAGTGAAGAGAGCCCCTGTCACACTGGTCCCCTTTTAGCATCTGCATCCGGCTACAATCTTTAAGGAAGGGGGAAACATGGCAAATTGTGACTACTGTTCCGCTTCATAATTTCTGTTTTAAACTGTGTCACATACATTTTTGGGCATAATTATAAGTCACTAAATTTTATTGGCATAAAGAGAGAACTTTACAGTTTTAAAAAGGCAAATTTATTTTTGGTTGCTGAATCAAATGTGATTTAAAGTTTCAGGATGTTTACATTTTATTAGTGACAAGTTGATAGCACATGGGTTTCTTTCTGTTTCTTACAAAGTCAGCAGCCCTACTTTCACTCTCTATTTTGTTCTGTTATCAGAGGAGTTTTTTGATACATGTATAAGCAAATATTTTCTTATAGTGCAGCAGAACTGGGATGCTCAAATGTTTTAACAAATCAGGTTTTCCAGTTAATTTGGGTTTATTCAAACCCAAGATACTGAATGTCTTTGATTACTCAGGAGTATTTCTAGATATGAGACATCCTAAGATTGTATTTCAGCATATTCATCTGTATATCATGAAGTTTTTGTAAGCATAAACTTCTTCCGAGTTTTACAGAACTGCTAATCTCGATTTAAAATTGGCAAATTTTCTTGTCACCAGTTTGCTTTATCAATTTCTCAAGTAAAAATACAATACAAAATAAGTGAGTAGCTAATATTTATTGAACACCTAGTATGTGATAGGTAGGGTTGCCGTATTTCATGAATAAAAGTACAAGACACGCATTTGAATTTCAGATAACAATAAATAATTTTGTTAGTATATGTATGTCTCATAATATTTGGGGCATATATATGTACTAAAGAATTCTTATTGCTTATCTGAAATGTGATTGGAGGTTCCATATTTTATCTGGCAACCATAAATATATGGATTATATCTTTGTTTTTACCAGTTTATGAGTTAGTTGTCAGAATTAACCCCGTTTCACAGGCGGAAAGACTGAAGCTTAGAGAGTTTAAAGAAATTACCCAAAAGTCATAAGCTAGTAAGTGAAAGGAGTATTTGTTCCCAGGTCTGCTTAAATTCAGAACTGAAGTTCTTCGTCTTATTCCCTCACATTAAATTCCTAGAATTGGAATTTCTGGCTGAGAAGTTACAGATAATTTAAAGGCTTTTGATTAGTATTAACTTGCCATCCAGAATGTGAACAAATTTACACTCCCTGAACCCTCACCAATATTGGTATGATTTTCAAAAATCCTTGCTACTTTAATTAATAAACCATAAAATAACATATTTGCTTATTTAATTTTAGTGAAGTTGTACCCTTTTACACGACTATTTGTATTCTTTTGTGAGGTAAGTTTCTTTAAGGTTGAAAATTTGAAAGCCATCGGGGTGACGTTTCTGCAGCTTGATTCTTAAACTCGAGTGTGAACTAGATCACCTGTAGGGCTTGTTAAGATACATATTTTTGGTCCCCACCTTCAGAACTTCTGATTCAGTAAGTTTTGGGTGAGACCAGATAATTTCCATTTCTAGCAAGTCCCCAGGTGTTGCCAATGCTGCTGTTCTAGAAGCCATACTTTGAGCATCACTGGTCTATAGGAAGGTGCAAGATCATAGTATAAAAAAAAATTGCCATTCACTGTTTAGCATAATTGTTACTGATCTCAAAGTTATAACTCATTGCCATGCAAGAGGATCACTTTAGTAAAAGTCTGAGTACCAAGTTTGATAGAGGACACACTACTTTGATTGCTTTTAAATAATGCAATAAAGTATTTTTTCAACGAATTTGCCAATGATAAAAAATAAAAGCATCAGCTCTTTAGGTTGCGAATGGAACTTGAATGTTTCTCGTTGTGCTACATATAAAAAAAATTCTGAGTCTATTAAGAATATGACACAACTTTCCCTGAGTTCTTCAGAGCAGCTTTCACCAAAAAGGAAAACCTATTTGGTATGCACTTAATTGAGCATAGCAGTTGGTTAAGATTGGTAAATAAGTGGTTAGTGCTGTGGAGTCCTTGACCATCAAGGAACTCTAGACTGTGAAAATGTACCTTTTTAAGCTCTGTGGGCAGGGCCCACGCTTGTCTTGTTCATTATTGTATCCTTAGCACCTAGAACAGTACTGATGTGGTGTCAGTGGTCAGTGCATGGACACTGGGTGAATATAGGAGAGAGTTCCAAGTTCCCTAACACTGTTGCTCAGGATGACTCCAGATTTTACTTATTTCCTAAGAGGTGTTGGGAAGGGAAAAAAAATGATAAAGAGCTAAGTTCCCAAGAATAAAGGATGTAACCAGACTTGGGAACACAGTTCTGGGATGATTTCCTTTAACAGAGTGAAGGGAAGACTTGTTATCTTTATAGAATAACATAAAGTAAGTGAAAAACATCATAATGCCTGACTTGAGGCTGGAAGACTAAGAAGAAATTACTTCTTAGTTAGGAAGGTGAGTCTTAGAGAGAAGGGGCAGGGATAGGTTAAGAGATTTTGCTCTGCATTTTAAGTCATAATAGCAGGGATTTTGCTCATTGATAGTTATAACATAAAGACCCATATAACTATGACTCTGTGTTCATTTCTAAGGCACTGAGCCCTACATTGGAGGACAAACTACTGAGGGATCACTTCAGCAGAGAAACCTGGTCAGTATGATCTGAAGTGAGAACTCTACTACTTTCTTCTGCTCAGCACATTATGTATATGTATGACCCCTGGCTGATTACAATAAAAAAAGAGGCTTAGATCAGGACCCTACAGAGAGGTACTAATATGACCCTAATTGTTTGGCACATTATAGAAAAAGTGATAAGCTCTTTTAATCAGTCAGACAAGAATAAACAAATAACCCTTTAAAAAAAGTCATCATAACATCATCATTCTCTTCATTCCAGCTCGCTTGAGGTCTGTGTCCCAGCCTTAAAGGCTTCAGTTCTCCAATGATTTCCCATTTCTGATATATTCTTCAGTACGGGTCATTGTTTCTGGTTTACCTGTTAGCTTCACTTCACATGCCATTTTATTGTAGCTCAAGTCCTACTGTATACCTTGTAATTCCTCAGGAATGCAATGCTTTTTCTTGGAATTAAGACTTTGTCTATGCTGTCAATCATGTATCTCCACATTTACCCACCCTTACTCATTCTTTATTTTTTAACTTGCAGTTTTCTTTATCTGGTCTTTCTTGAATTTCCCACCTCCTAGCCCTGTGTTAAATGTATTACCCTCCTTTGTGTTCTCCCAGTGACCTGTGCTCACTTTCATCATAACATTAATTGTATGATATCATTGTTTTATACATACTTGTTTCCTAGTTTACTTTTAGTCCTGGAAATTTCTTGAACTCAAGGACGGTTTCAGCCATCATTATTCATTAGATTCTAGACACTCAATAAGCTTATAGATGTTCATTACATCACAGTTGAACGGACACACAAATGAATGAAGCCAGCAGAGCTAAGAAGCCAGGTGCATTTCAAGAAGTGGTTTGAAAGGAAAAAACAGTCATGGGAAAAATTGGCACAGTAGACAAGACCAGAATATAGGCTTTGTTATAATTATCCTGATATATCTTTCAAAAATCAATTGTTTGAAATTTCCATTTAAAGGTAAACATTCTTAATTGCAAAAATTAAAGCCTAGTCTATCTCATTTAAGGTGAAAGGAACTTTACAAAGGACATTAAGAGATATTCACATTCTTCAAGAGGACAAAGAGAAGCTCTGGCTGGGTAGCCAGGAACTACCTAATATTCACATTATAGATCAGGTGCCTCTAGAGGAAACTTTACACCCATAGCTGCCAGGCACAGATGGCTTACACCAGAGCCTCTGAGCCTGAGAGTATCTGCTTAGACCTCTGTTGCTGCTGCCTCTGAGAATTGAACATCCTTCTGCCCTTTGCCACCTTCACATAATTCTGCCCTCTTCACATCACTCTCTTCCTAAAATAAATCTGAGGATCATGTTTCTGACCAGCCCATCTACAGAACCTGAATACATGTGTCCCAGCTGCAAGAGAGGCTGGCAAAAGGCTCTTCTACCTGGGGAAACAGGACTTATTGAATAGAAAGCTATAAAATTTAGAAGGGAATTTCAGAAGGTTCGAATAAAACAAATGTCCACTCTACCACCTTAAGAATGTGCATGGGAGCTGGAGGTTGAATTAAGTAGCTTTTGAAATCCCTTTTCCTATGGGACTCTGTTATATCCATTAGCTTCTCCTGCTGGCCTTGATATGTCCTAAAATGCCTTTGAGTTTTGGGTAGAGCGCTTAGTTACCCAGACTATTACACATTTTTATGGCTCCTAACATTTCAGTGGCAACGTTCTTTTCTCTGCTGTTCTTTGGAAGACACACCAGTAAGTATTTAGCTCTCATTCTGTGATCTTTTGGAATGCCCTGACAACCCAAAGTTTTTTTTGTTTGATTCATTTTGAATAAGTGTTACTGACATTTTAAAAGTGAACAAGTTGACACTGAAATTACATCAAATGATGGCAAATAGAAGAAGTTCATATCTGGTCACCCCAAGCACTTGATGGCTATGCCTGAACCTGAGGTCTTAAGGGAATAAAAGGCCCAAATTAAGGACTGACATAGGAAAAGAAGCATTTGGTGGTAATTTTAGCCTTCAGAGCCTCTCAAGGAGTCATGAAGAGTGTTGAAGATGTCCACTTAAAAGATGAAATTAGAAAATTCCACTAGCTTTGATTTTTACTCAGCTTTCTTCAGGCAGTTTTGTGTGTCTCAGAGTCAGTTGGGTCTCATGATAGGTATTGAAGTCAGCAGAGCTGGGTTACTCTGTGGCACCAATAAACATTTGCTTTAAACACACACGCCATCCTCCAAATCCTTTCTCTCTATGCAGTCAATGTTCTGATAAGGTCGTAAAACTGAATAGAAATTATTTGGCCAAACTCTTCTGTTTTATTAGCTGAAGAGAATAAAGGCTAATGAATAGGGTGGAGAAAAAAAAGGCATTCCCAAATCTCTCAGCAGAACAAGATCTTCTAATGCATTGTCTACAACACCTCATCTTCCCTTATAGATTTATATTCACCATCTCCACTTTATTGTTGCCTACTCATTGATCTCAGGAGTGCTCTCAAACAAGTCACAAGAATATAAAGTATTGTGTTTTCTTAGCACTCAGGCCACTTAACTTTGCAGCATTTAATCTGTGGACCATGTTCCTGTTTTGCCTCTCTTTTACCCCAAATTCTACGGCAAGGCAGGCTTTTGTTTGCCTTGCCTATATTTCCAGTTCTGTCCCTGACTCTGCTTCCTTCCTTTGTTTCTAAAAGTGGATATTTCTATCCCTGGTTCTTTTCCCAGTATTCTGTACACAGTGACAATTGACAGTCAAACATTGAACCCTTTACAAGTCTTCAATAATCACATCTATTTAGATGATTTCCCAAATTTATGCCATACCACAGCTGATCATGGCTGTTCAAGATTCATGGGGTGTGTCTTACCTGAGTGGCTATTTCCCAACTTTAACCCTTATTAATTGCAGGACCTTGGGCAAGGTATTCAACCTCCCTGGGCCTCAGTTCCTCACCTGTAATATGGGAATAAAAATAGTACACCTATCCTATTGAAATGTATATGGATTCAAATGGCTCAATATTTATTAATGCTTAGATAATTATCTGGCAGGATGAAGTGCCATATACATAGATGAAAGAAATAAGACATAGATGCGGAAACCATTAACACATAGGTGGTAATGTGGTGGACATGGAAAGAGGATAAATGAGGAAACCCTCAAAAATACGCGCATTTGTAAGTTCAGGGAGTAGGAGAGGAGACCACATAGAGTGAAACATCCTACCCTGGACCTAACGCTAATGGATTTTCTCATGCTTTCCACCCTCATGATTGCTTAGCTCACTCTGCTTCCTCTTGCTAGATTATCACCTTTCCTCTTGCCCACCTGTCTCACATAATACAAATCTTCCTGGTTCTTCAGAGTTTACTCCAGCTGACTCCTCACTAAAGTACTTTGTATTGAGATCACCATCCCTCTTCTTGAGATGATCTCGTTGTTATTTGAGTATCTTCCAAAATTATATGTAAAATTTCTTTGGGTATAAAATTTGTGTCATACACAAGTTTTTCTTCCTCAGGTCCCCTGATATCCTATCTTCCCTATAGCTGGTATTCACTTTTCAAAACATTGTCGGATAAATGAGCCACATAGTGAATCACTGTAGGTTATGAAGGACAGTGTGTGTGGGTTTAGTGAAGGGGAGGAAGAGAGAGGAAAACTGGAAGGAAAATTAGCGAGTAAGTCCACCAACTTTCTCCACACAGTTCTGTAAGATATATAACACAGTTGTAATAGTTTAGCACAAATATAAATATGTCAGCCAACACTTCCATGTTTTTCTGACAACTATTTCTTATTTCTCATAGAGAGATCTTGGAGTTAAAGCCTTTAGAGTTGGGCTTCCTTGGTGGCGCAGTGGTTGAGAGTCCGCTTGCCGATGCACAGGACACGGGTTCCTGTCCCAGTCTGGGAGGATCCCACATGCCGCGGAGCGGCTGGGCCCATGAGCCATGGCCGCTGAGCCTGCGCGTCCAGAGCCTGTGCTCCGCAACAGGAAAGGCCACAGCAGTGAGAGGCCTGCGTACCGCAAAAAAAAAAAAAAAAAGCCTTTAGAGTTTTTCTGACCCAGTCCTCTGATGAGGACACTGAGCGTAGGGAAGTAGAATACCTGTGTGACGTTCCCCCATAGTTCACTGAGAGGTAGCAGGAGTCATAGAGACTTGGTGTCTCCCATTGTCTCTGCTGATTGGTAACTATGTAATTTGAAGCATCTCCAAGCCTCTTTGTTTTTACCTGTGAAATTAGCTGAATATCTGTCTAGCCTTGTATGTAACTTAATGGAGGTTCAACAAAGAGTGAACATTGCATGTTTTTTTTTTTGTTTTTGTTTTTAGTAATGTGATTCAGCAGCGGTGATGTTGCCCACATGAAGCTCATCTGAAGTGACACCATTGATGCAACTATGGCTGTTTGTGTGGGGAATGGCAGGTCAGGGGCTATAATCTGGGTCTCTTGTTTCTTAATCTGGGGATGTTACTGGTGGCTTGGTACATTTTGTGAAATAAAGATAGGCTACCTGATATAATAAACCCAATATTTCAGTGGCTTTATGTAATATATAATAGAATTGTATTTATCCCCGATGTCACAATCCGATGCAAGAAAAGGGAGAGGGGCTCTGGTCTATTCAGTTCTCTGTGGACCCAGGAACCTCCCAACTTGTCCTCTCAACCCGGCTAGATAACTAGGAAGGACAGCTGAGGATTTGCAGGAATGAGGTGTTCAAGTGGAGGACCTTACTCTATCCTGCATTCCTCTGGCCAGATTTTGGCCCCGTGACTGGATCTGTCTGGAAAGAAATGCAACACAACAGTGTGAATGGGAGGGAAAGGGGAGTTGGTGAATGAATAAGCTGTTTCTATCACAAATGCCATTTTTTTTAAGGTTCCAAAGTACAGTGTCTGTAAATGATTCCGTTTAACCCTATTCTTGAGGAAATTGCAGGTCATGGGAATTGTATTTGCTTACTAAGACTTTCTCTAATGCTCATATCATACATTTCTTTAAACAGAGTTCATAAAACTAGTTGTAACACAATGATATCTTAAGGACTCTGGGGTACATGGCTTTTATTTTTCAATTTTTAATCATGGATACCACATGGCTTTCATGGGGTTCTATTAGGAGGATGACGATTCTACTGTGTCCAACATTTTTTTTTTTGTTTTAATGCAAACATGGAATTAAATTTAAAATGTGTGTCATTTGCTCATGTTCCATTGAGTTAAATGGTTTTAGTTCCAACCAAATTGGTTTAATTTATTAATTAAAAAAATAAATATTAAACATTAAAAAAGCAATAAGTTTGCATGCCATAAATTATCTTGAACGATTAGGTTGATTCTTGAAATCAGTATGCCTGACTATTAGATTAATAATTAATTCCAAGTATGACTTGGAAAATACAGGGGGGAATATAGAAACTTTGACTAAATATCCTGAGCTTCACAGGAGTATCAGAACCACTGTTTAAAAAAAAAAAAAAAAAAAAAAAGTCATCCATATCCTATGTCTGTGTCTGGAAAGGAATTCAGAGTATTTTGTGGTATCATTGGATACACAGACAAGAAACTCACAATTCCTACCTTACTGTTTATGGAGTAAAAGTTTAAAAAAATCAATGAGTAACTCAGGAAATCAAAAGTGTTGCTTTCCAGGAAATGATTTGATTTATTTATTTTTCTTTTTAATTAATTTTTAAAATTTTTATACAATTTAAAGGTTACTTTCCATTTACAGTTATTACAAAATATTGGCTCTATTCCCTGTGTCATACAATACATCCTTGAGCCTATCTTACACGCAATAGTTTATACCTCCCACTCTCACAGCCCTATATTGCCCCTTGCCTCTCCCCACTGGTAACCCCAACTTGTTCTTCATATCTGTGAGTCTGCTTCCTTTTTGTTATATTCACTAGTTTGTTGTATTTTTTATTTTTATTTTATTTATTTATGTTTTTAGCGGTACGCGGGCCTCTCACTCTTGTGGCCTCTCCTGTTGCGGAGCACAGGCTCTGGACGCGCAGGCTCAGCTGCCGTGGCTCATGGGCCCAGCCGCTCCACGGCATGTGGGATCTTCCCGGACCGGGGCACGAACCCGTGTCCCCTGCATCGGCAGGCGGACTCTCAACCACTGCGCCACCAGGGAAGCCCTGTTGTATTTTTTAGATTCCATTTATAAGTGATATCATACAGTATTTGTCTTTCTCTAAGTTGACAAAGTATTTAACTTTGTAAGAAGATGGAATAATTTAGGGCTCATTAAAGGATAATAGATTATTTAAGGAAAAGGTAAGGAATATTATATAAAGACATTATAAGAAAGATACATACAATTACATAAAAATCTTAAACAGTTTTACTAGTAGTCCTGTAAGAGTGACTTTCATTAAAATCCACTGTTGTTATAAGTTTTCTTTTTAAAATATCAAAGAAAATTAGAAAATAGGATATTTGTATTTAGGTATTGGTATTAAGGTAATACTAAGATACACCTAAAATTTTAAAAAGAAGTAAAAATGATGCTTATTAAATATTCTAAGATGAATTTAGCCTTATAGAAAGATATTTGCCTCAGAGAACGAAATGCCTTAGTGGGCTTGGTTATTTCCATAACAACATTCTATTTGGATTTTAAAAGGATGTTAATTCCTTAATGAACAGAAGTTCTTTTGAATGTTATATGGCCTTCATTTTTAGGCTGTTAGGAGCCAAAATATTTTGTTAATACTTTATTAAAACCACTATTCAGAAAGTTATAAAAAGGGTGAGATAACTGTTTGCCTTTCTTTTAACCAACCCAGCACACTCATTACCCACCTCTGAGGTATTTCTTTTTTCTCACTGAAACCAGCTGCCAACCAAGGAGAGCCCATCAATCCACTTCACAACCCTCACAATTGTATTCTTTTTGAATCAATGAGGCAGAGCTTCATGACACGTGTCAGCAGCTATGGATGGACTTAGGCTAAGTAGCCCATTTATCTGTATTCTCCATCAGATATTTTGTGTTTTGGCTTTAAAAATTTAAATCAAAGTAAAACAAACACACAAATCCAAATACATTGTAAAAATACAAATTGTTATAAAGAACCTGTGAAACAAAACAGCAGTCTATTAAACCACCTTCCATAGCTGAAACAATCATTTCTTAATAACTGCAGCTCTGGTAATTGCTTCCATATCTATGAATAAGCAACACTTAATCATATATGTATTCTCCTTTAAGGAAGGTAAAGATTTACCTTACCAATAGTAACCCCATGCACCTCTCCATCTCCTTTACAAATATAAAATTTTAGATTATTATCATTATTCTTTTGGTTTACTAATTCTACTTAAAGTAATATGCATAAACTTGAATTTCTTGTCCCAGCAAATCTAGGTCATTTCTCTTGACTTCCAATGGCGCAGATGAGGATATTAGTAATCCCATCCTTTCTACCACTTTTCATCAATGATCAATATCTATCAGCCGTAACTTTATCTGCATACTGTCAAATTAATACCTTTTAGATTCTATTCTGTTCTTTTTATATTACAAAGTTCAAAACATTTATTTATTATTTACCTGATGATTATGGAAACACTGCTCCCTATGATGCAAATTGGTATGCCATGATTAGATTTTCTCCTTTAACCCCTGTGAACTCTAAGGAGAATACTTCAAACATGAAATTACAGATTTTTACACTGGGTAACTTTTGAACGGAATGAGCTATACCTTCTCTTGAGGATATTTTGCTCATAACTCACTGACTTCCTGTTCTAGTTTGGACCAATATCATTCTAGACCAGCTGTGTGGGCATCTTTTGTAGGTTCTTTTTTTTTTTTAAACCATATTCTTTCTTATATCCTGTCTTTCTCCTTCCTTGAAAAAAGATAAGAGAAGTATATTCTTACATACTGAAATTTCTTTTTTTTATTTTCTTCTAAAATTTATTTATTTTATATTTTATTTTTGGCTGCGTGGGGTCTTTGTTGCTGCATGTGGGCTTTATTTAGTTCTGGTGATTGGGGGCTACTCTCTGCCCTTGTGGTGCATGGGTTTTTCATGGCGGTGGCTTCTCATTGCAGTGGCTTCTCTTGTTGCAGAACACGGGCTCTAGGTGCGTGGGCTTCAGTAGTTGTGGCACACGGGCTTAGTTGCTCCGTGGCATGTGGGATCTTCCTGGACCTGTATCCGCTACACTGGCAGGCAGATTCTTAACCACTGTGCCACCAGGGAAGTCCTGAAATTTCTTTATTGTGATCTTACATTTGGTTGAGAGTTTATATGGATAATAAAATTACAGTTTAAAATTATCTTCTCAGAACTTTCATAGCATATAGTGCTGCTTATTTCAAATTTGATGCCAATTTTATTCACATGCATATGCTTTGGTTTTATCAGAGGAGAAATATTTGAATCATTTGTCTTTTGTTTTCTGAAAATGTACAAGATAGAGTATAGAACTGTCTTTTGGGGTTTTTGTTTTGTTTTGTTTTTTACATTCTTTTGGTCCCTTTCAATGTGAAGATCTGTGTCTTTATTGCTGGGAAGTATTTTTCTAGTTTTTAACTTTATGATTTTCTACCTTCTCTTTCCTCTGTTCTCTCTCGCTGGAATATCTATTAATTGATTATTGGGCCTATTTGGTTGATTCTCAGCCTCTTATTTTTCTTCTGCTTCTTTCTTTTAATTTACAACAGGTTCTTCTTGTTCCTCAATGGTTCCATTTTTAGAATCATATTTTATTTTCTTGAGGATTTACTATGAGATAATTTTTCTTTTTTTTTTTTTCGGTACATGGGCCTCTCACTGCTGTGGCCTCTCCCGTTGCGGAGCACAGGCTCCGGAAGCGCAGGCTCAGCCGCCACGGCTCACGGGCCCAGCCGCTCCACGGCATGTGGGATCTTCCCGGACCGGGGCACGAACCAGCGTCCCCTGCATCGGCAGGCGGACTCTCAACCACTGCACCACCAGGGAAGCCCACAATGAGATAATTTTTTGTTTTCTTTTATTCCATGAAGTTATGTTTGTTTTTTTAGGATTCAGGTGTTTGTCTTTTTTTTTTTTTTTTTTTTGGTTGGTTTTTGTTGCTGTTTTAGTCTTGATTATTCACTTTCTGGTTGCTATTTTCTTCATGTGTCTGGTGATCAGAAATTTTCTATTGATATTTTATGATGATAGAATTGGATTAGTTATTCTCTGTCACTATCCTGAGAGTCCTCTTTTGCTGTGCATGTGAGTTTGCTTACATAATAAGCCTCCTCTGAACAAAGAGCCTGACTAGTGTTCTGTGAGGGGATGAGGTGATCAATTTTGAGGCTTTGCCTGGTGATAAGTGGGCAGTAGGCAGCCAACAGCTTGAAAATTTGGTACATTGTTTTCTCGAACTGAAAATTTATACAGGGGATTATCTCTTATTGTTTGCTTCCAATTTGGCCACTTCTAAACTTAGATTTACAATAGAAAGTGCTTGAAACATCCAGAAATCTGCACACTCTTTATTCCTGAGGAAGATTCCTATATTGTATGAATTCTTTTTCCCTGATATGAGTTGGTTTGAGCAATGTAGAAGAAAACCTCAAAAACAAAACAAGACAAACTTTTGCTGCTCTCTTTTAATAGTTTAATCAAACAACTTCTAATGAGGAGACGAAGGATCCAAATTCTCTCCATTCTCACTTCATGTGCTCTGGGTAGAGATCTATTTCTCCTTAGCTCCTGGAGTAAAGCATGTGACCCAGAGTTGAGGGAATTAATTGATCCCATTTACTTGGCCACATGATTCTTTCTAGAATAAGCATTTATCCATATGGAAAAAAATTTAATTAATTTATGTTATATACAAAAATAGATTTCAGATGGATCAAACCACTAAATATGACAAAGAAATATCTAAAAACTATTGATCTAAAGGAAAATCATTTCATGACCTTGAGCTAGTAAAGAATTATTTTAAGTATATTCCAAAATCACGAACCATCAAAAAGAATATTGAAATACTTGATGACAGTAAAATATAAATCTTTTGTGTTTTTGACAAGCTATAAACTACAAGAAGAAATTGGCAAGACAATTTCTGTTATTAAACTACAGATTTTAATATATATTATCTAAATAACTCCTGTCGAATAGAAAGAAAAAGACAAGAAATCCTGAATAAAAACTCTAGAATATTTATCAAAGTGGATATGTATAAGAATGTTTATTTCAGCTGTGTTGTAGTAGTAAAAATTTGGAAGCGACATGAATGTCCAACAGTCAAATTAGAATATTCTACAGACATCACATATACTAGCGTTAACATAATGAACTAGTTCTACATGTATTTACGTGGATAAGTCTCACAAGTCTCACATATGTTGAGCACAAAAAACAAGTTGCAGAAGCATATATATTCTGAGACTTTTATAAAACATTTGAGGCATGTAATTAAATCGTGTGTGTGTATTTATTTATTTACAGATTAAGTGTACAAACAGTAAAAGCAAACAAGTTAGTGATTATTATTTGGAAGGTGGGAAGAGGAAAGTAAGGGGATAGGATATACATCAAGAATATGTATATAGAGTGATCTTCAATTATAATTGAAATGTTTTGTTTCTTAAGCTAGGCTTTTATTTTAATGTCTAAATATGTTTTCATTAATTAAAAATTAAAAACAGAGAATCTGATCTGGATGACATCATTTGAACTTCTGCATCCAAAAGCCAGCCCTAACCATGAGGGCAATGATGCATTTTTGGTTTGTCAGTTGTAACCTAAAGAATGCCAACTTATACAGGCAGGTACTGCTATTACTGTCACTTTCCAGTTGAAAATCAGAGATTTAAATTTGCGATTGGGAAATACAGAATATCTGAGACTGAATATTGAGATCTTAGAGGCACTTAATATCAGGCAGAGTAGCTTCTTTGAGGATGGGTCCCAAATGGAGATCTCTAAACTTTTCTTAAATGGAAATGGAAGAGTGAGCCAAGTTTTGCAATTCTGAGAAAACTCATTAAAATCTTATCTCATCGATCAGACAAGAAAAGTGGAAATTAATACATTAACCTCTTTTCCTTGTGTGTTTGAAATTTGACACTTGCTTGTTCTGTGAATTGAAGGATTAACCCTTGTAGTCTAATGACTTGTTAAAGTCCAAAGATTCCTCCTAACTAGGTTATATGTTATGTCCCACATGTGCAAAGCTCTGATATTTCTGACTTCTTCAAACTTGTATCACTACCTTGTCTAAGTAAAATCATTATAGTAATAATTTTTTAAAAGTATTTGACAAGCATTCCAGATCATACATAATTTCTCTTTATATTAATCTCATTTTATTTAAATGGTCAATGGCAACTTTGACTAAGTGTTAAAACAGCACTGCATCATAACTACTAATTTTTCAAATGTTTATATGAATAGTATATAATGTTCTCAAATCTACCCCAAATCCCTGAATCATAATCTCAAGGGGGTATAGCCTGGAAATATGTATCTTAAAAAATCTCCCTAGATGGTTCTAGTCATTAGCCATATTTGAAAATAAAAAGAGGTTAAATGGTTTGTATCACTACTCATATTTAGATATTTAGTGACAACTTTATATTTCATTTTTACTTGCATATTGATTTTATGTTGATTATCTGATGTATTTGCATTGCTTGATTACAAGGTATGTCATTCCATACATTGATTTGCTTTACTGTGACACATGATGAGATTAATTTAGTTTTATAAGCAATCATAAACTCCAAAAATATATATCTATAGTTACAAGCAATGTCTTCTTTCACAACCCATAACCAGTGATCAGCATTTGCTATTTTCATTCCCCTAGTAAAATACTTTTATTATTTAAAAAACTGAAGCAGGGTCTAGATTAAGTGCAGCCGAACCAGATGGAGCTGAGATATTTAAACTTAGGAATATAAAAATATTACAGTTTGTCAGATCAAAGGTGCATCTTAATTTTCTTTATCTGACAGGGGCATCTGGAAGGTTAAATTGGATTAGTTGGTAGTTATACTTCATGACATGAACCTCTAAAGTTACAGGATAGATCTTGAACCTTATTCTTTGTTAGGTGCTAGTTATGGATTAATTTTATTCACATATTTTTCAAATCCCTCTTAATTTGTTCTATTTCTTAGGTCATCTGTTCTGTGTTCTTAGTGAATTCTGTATTTTTATTAGCTGCTCTATAAAATAATAGGACTTGATTTTTATCCTATTTTGTTTTCTTTAGCTTCAAAGTATATTCTTTCTTGTAAACATCCTGGATAATTGGGCAGGTTTGTGTCCACTTTTATCTTACTCTAATGATGTCGTAGATACCGACACAGCCTTTTCAGACAATTTCCGGATAGAAGAAAATTTTTTAGAAATGGAAGCTACTGCATCTCTTTGGCTATTTTAATGTTCTAGTCTGTAGATTTTTCTAAATCATGTGCTTCCTTGTTAAAACACTTATGCAACAGGTACATTAGGTCTTTTGTGTAAGGACTATACTTTTGGTTTTATTTTCTAAACCTCTCATGATTAATGTGATTAACATATTATAAACAGTTTATATTTTCTATCTATTTAATCAAGAAACTAACTGGCTATGGTTTTTGCCTCCTAGAAGCTCTCAATAGAAGACTATGGTAGAGAATCTAAAATTGTCTTTTTTTACTAGGAAAAGAACCATTCATTCATTCATTTGTCATTCAACACGTGTTTTTTTTGAGTGTCTACCCTGTGTCAGGCACACTTCTAGGTGCTGAAGATATAACAATGTGGGGGGGGGAATCTCTGTCCTCATAGATGTAGCTTACATTCCATGTGTGTAGGAGATGTGAAATAAAATAATTAGACAAGTAAATAATAGTGTGGTAGGTAATGAGATGCACTAAGGAGAAAAAAGTAAAGCGGGTCACAGGGAGATAACATTGGGACTTCTATGTAATACACAAAAAAATTTTGTCTTTTACTCTGAGTGAGAAGGGAGATCATTGGAGGGTTTGAAAAAAACATAATCTAGCCTATTTTTAATGGTATCAACCAAGCAGTCACATTCAGATAAGATTCCAGGAAGGCAAGGTGAGTAGCAGGAAGGGTGACGTGAAACCTATTGCTTTAATCCAGGAGAGAGATGATGATGGTTTGGGCAAGTGTAGGGTCAGTGACACATGGTTAGAATGTGGGTGTATTTAGAAAGCCAAACCACATAAACTTGTTGAGAAAAAGAGAAGTTTCAAAGGAATTATCATGTCTTTTGGCCAAAGCAAATAGAAATAAATTATGTCAACTGAGATAGCGAAGACTAAGAATTTACTGGTTTGAGGGAAAATTTCAAGAGTTACTGTATTCAAACCATAGCCTAACTGCAATTTAGTAGGTAGTTTGAAATCCAGATGAGAATCCTATTCTATAGACTTTTGTTGGTTCCAGTTAGAATGTGGGTCTAAGCAGACTCATCAAAAAGTGAACTCTAAGACTCACCAGAACATCAGATCAGTTCCTAGAAATGACCTGGAGGTATTTAGGGAGACGTCTTTTCATATCCATTTATCTCCAACTGCTCTGATGTGAGAAGACTTTCTTTAGAGTCATTCCATAGCGTCCCAGGAAAGTGAGACTCAGTGAGTCCTTAATATGCTCTAAGACCCTTTCATGAATGGCTGCTGAACTGCCTTCTCCAGGGAGGCCTTGTGCTGCCTGCAGAGACAGGCTTCGAAAGAGGGTCTGCTCTCTGGCCACAGATTCTTATACCATGTAAGTGTTTCTCCTGAAAGGTCTGTTGCCGACCCTAGCCACAGCAACCAGCAACCTGAAGGCCATGTGGGCAGCCACAGCCTTAGTTCCTGACAATAACAAGTATGACAATACATTGGGTGTCATTCTGGCCTTTCCTGCATTGAGACAATAATAAAACTCCATACACAATATTTTACTTTCTCATAAGAATATATTTTATATTTCCTTTAGGACTTCCTCTATTAATATGCAAATATTAATCCTTAGGTGTTTGGCTTCACAAATATAAACTGGCTCTGGGTAAATGAAGGAAAGAAGAAATTTTTTAAGAATTTGGGGATCCCAGAGGGGAACTGTATGGTGAAGAGTGAGTTCACTAGGGAAAGGAAGCTGATTGCTCCGTCAGTGCAAGAAGTAGCACAAAGTTGAGCCTCTCATGGGGTCACAGCTGAAATAAATGAACTCCAGTGATTTTCAGTTTGTCGTCTGCCTCCTCAAGAGTCTAAATCTCAGAGAAAGAATACCCAATTCATTGGCTCCATTGGCTGGGCCAGACCTACGCCCAACCATTGGGTGCATGACTGACATTTGCCCACCAAAATGTACTTAATGTAATGGTGTGACCAGGAAAAGGAGGAATAAAAGCAAATATCACGTGTCTACAATGAGGGATATTTTGAATCAGGGAAGAAAAGAATAGTTATTTAACATATTATTGAGGGCTCTTCGAAAAAAAAAATCATGTAATAAATCAGAAGAGTTAGAATTCTACTTTCCACCAATAGGCATTCCAGAGGAAATAGAGTGAAGCATTCAAACTAAATTTTTTAAAAAAAATCAGGGTAAGGAAATACACCCAAATAAAGTGAAAATCAAGGAAAAATAATAAAGAAAGAAAATTGGAAGAATTTATTGCTTTATATATGAGGAGCATTCCATTTGTCAAAAAACGGACCAGAATAATTAGAAGTCATATTATAAAGTTGGGAAATTCATATTATACTTAGCGCACACAGAGTTAATATTTTTAATAACTTTTATAAATCAATATGAAAAAGTGAACACCCCAATAGAAATATTGAGCAGAGAACTTTAACTGACAGTTTACAGAGAAGAAATGTAAATGGCCAAAGGATATGCGAAAATACATTCAATCTCCCTAGCATTCAAAGAAATAAAACGAAAATAACAATGAGATGTCATTTTCACCTACTAAATTGTCAATGATATTAAAAATCATTATACCAGGTATTTAGGCGACTACAGTGAAAGGGAAGCTCCCCTGATAACGGTTAGAGGTTTTCTGAGCTGATTGTAAGTACATGCCTTTTTCAGTTGAGGTTTGATAGTAAAGATTTTATTGGCAGTTTGTTGTTTTTGCTGAAAGTAAAAGAAGCCAACTCTGGTAGGCTTAAGTAAAAGAAAGCATTGTTGTCAGGGGATTATGGTATCTCAAGGAATCTAAAATGGTGTCGAGCAGCCAGGAATTGATGATAGCATGAATCTTGTAGCTCTAGGAAACTGATCAATAGAGGTCTTGACAATGGGAAGAATCAAGGCAGCTCTTGGAATTACCTCTCTCTAGTGCACTGCCAATGTCATACTGCCATGGCAAGTGTGCTTATTACGTCTATAGCTCAGCTGTTTTCAGACTATACTATAGGAGCCTATATTGAAGCCTTGTCAAGTGTGATGAAGTATAGTTCTAGAGAGCTGAGCTGACTCACATGTCATTTTTATGTAAACTAAAATAGAGATATGGAAAAGAAAGGAATCCAGTGAGAATGATCCATGGTCCTGCCACTGATATTAACTCACATCATAGAGCCAACCACTCTGTATTCATTTGGTTCTTACTATATGTTGAGAATTATGCTAGGTACTAGAAATTAATGCACCCCATCTTTCATTATGGATAGTTTACTCTTTAAGAAAATTACACCTTGAGATCTTGCTAGCTCCGTTCTTTAGATGCCTTCATGCATGCTTTTCGGTGTCCTGTTTATGTGGTGGTTATGCATGATTTTGCTTGCAATTTATAAATAATATCTTGCTAAGCTTCATACTCCACAAATTCTATGCTTGTAATTTTTTAAAGAAAAATAGTGTTTGGAGTTTTATGTTTGCTTGTATATGTTAGAAAAGTTTCAAGTGCCTTCAGTAAACTTTGAAATCCCTACTTATATAAAAATGTAAATTACAAATCATTCTCTAATAAAGGAAGCCATTTGGTAGAGTTCAGTCTATAGGCAACACATATTACTGGTTAAGTCTAAGTTACTTATTCAAATGTATGGGGTAAGCCTATTTTTAAAATATATATATATATTTTAATTTTTTTATTAATGAAAACTGCCCTATATCTCAATTTTTAATGAGACATACCAGAACAATATTAGAAAAGAAGAATGATGCAATAAATTATATATGAGAAATTATATATGGAAGTAAGCACAATAATTAAAATCATGGACTCTGACATTTAATGACTGGATGAGCAATAGTAAATGATAAAATTTCTCTGGGTCTAATTTTTATTATAATGGAAACATTAATAGTTTATACCTCATAGTTTTATGTGAGGATAAATGAGCTAATAAGTGTGAAGTACTTAGCAAAGTAGCTCACAAATAACATTAGTCAACGTTCAGATTATTATCAATGTAAATATCAGATATATTGGAGCAGTGATACACACAAACAGATGGTAAGTAGGAATTATGGAGCATACGTTTTTACCCTAGGTTAATCTATGATCAAGTCATGATTTAAAGAGCTGGATTAATATGTTAATTCAAAAAACTTGAACTTGAAACGTGATCTACAGATAGTTTGATTATTGAACCCAAATAAAGTGAACAGAACATTAATTTTTAAACATTTTAAGACTTTATTATATTTTTAGAGCAGTTTTACCTTCACAGAAGAATTGAGAGGAAGTTGCAGGGATTTCCCATATACCCCTCGTCCCCACATATACCCCATAGCCTTCCCCATTATAACCAGAGTGGTACATTTGTTACAGTTGATGGAACTACATTGACACATCATAATCATCCAAAATTCATAGTTTATCTTAGGGTTCACTCTTGCTGTTGTATATTCTATGGGTGCGGACAAATATATAATGGCATGCATACATAACATTGATTTTTTTTTTTTTTTTTTTTGTGGTACATGGGCCTCTCACTGCCATGGCCTCTCCCGTTGCAGAGCACAGGCTCCGGATGCGCAGGCCCAGTGGCCATGGCTCACGGGCCCAGCCGTTCCACGGCACGCTGTATCTTCCCGGACTGGGGCAACGAACCCGCGTCCCCTGCATCGGCGGGTGGACTCCCAACCACTGCGTCACCAGGGAAGCCCCATAACATTGATTTTTTTAAGAAGTGTTAGTTTGTATTTTAAACGGTTAAAATATTGTCTAGAATTGACTGTCGATCATATTATTGAAATGCACTTTCTGGACTTTGAACGTATTAGTTTCCAGCATGAATAGCGTTTGCAATGACAGTTATAGAGCCTTAAGGATAAATTATTGAAAAGGTAAAAATGTATTTATTCAGGCTTTATTTATTTAAGGGCAGCTGTTGACTGTGTTTTACAGCATTACCTTGAAGAAAAGCATAGCAAACAAACTTGGAAAGGGAAGAGGAAAATCTTCTGAACAGAACAGCGAGGTTATGAATTTAAAAGTAAAGAATAGGAAGAACTAAAGATTGAATAGATGAATTTTCAAAGGACCAACTTGAGGGAAAAATGTAAAATTATATGAGATGGCATATTCTGATTTAAATGTATATGCTGAAGTTCTTTTGACAGGAAAGAAATATAATAGAAAAGAAAAAGCAAAAATTCCATCACACATCAACTAATTTGATACTCAAGGTATTCATCTGAATTCCCATTTAGATGTTGAGCTTAAAAACTATCAGCAACAGCAAAACAAACAAACAGATGGGAGGTAGAGAAATTAAATAAAAATATTAAATATCCTAAATTGAGTGAATTCATATAGTTATAAGGTAGGCTTCAGCCCACTTATCAATTATACAGTTACATTGGAGGTAAGGGATTGCAGCAGCTCACACACCTTTGTATCCCCCAAATCACTAAGAACAGTGACTTGCATATAGCAAATATTTCATCAAATATTTGTTGAAAGAAGAATTCATGGAATGCAAAATTGGTGTAAGACATAGTCCTTTTGTTTATAGAACTTCCACTTTTCAGGGACAGACTAAATAACAAACGTCCATTTACTGACTAATATTTATAAAATGCAAAACACATGAAATGTTAGGTGACAGTCACATAATAAAATAGTATATGCTGTAATTTTGTAGAGTCAACAAAAAGAATTTTTAAAAATCCATGTGATTCTTAGTGTGTATAGAAGACTATACAAGAGGAAACGATGGAGGAGAGACATTGATTCGGCCTTTGAAGAATGGAGAAATTTCTGAAAGGTGGAATGAGAAAACATAGAGAAAATGCTGTTTTAAAACTATCAGCTTTGGGGGGACCTTCAAGATGGTGGAGGACTATGACATGGAGATCACCTTCCTCCCCACAAACACATCAAAAATACATCTAAATGTAGAACAACTCCTACAGAATACCTATTGAATGCTGGCAGAAGACATCAGACTTCCCAAAGAATGCCTGAGGGCGACCTACATTCAGTGGTGTGGCCAAAACCAAAGCTGAACCCCAGTAGCTGTGGGAACAAAGCAGAAAGGAGAACTTACTCTGTGCAGCCTCAAGAGCAGTGGATGAGATCCCCACAATCAACCTGATGTACCCTGCATCTGTGGAATACCGGAATAGACAATGAATCATCCTAAAATTGAGGCAGTGGACTTTGGGAGCAATTGTAGAAGTGGGGTTTGCTGTCTGCGACTGACTTGTTTATGATTTTTATGTTTATATTAGTATAGTTTTTAGCACTTGTTATCATTGGTGGATTTGTATATTGGTTTGGTTGCTCTTTTTTATTAATATTAGTTTTTAAATCTTTTTCATTTTAATAATTTTCTCATTTTTCCATTATAATAATTTTTTTTAATTTATTATTTCTTTCTTTCTTTTTTTCTCCCTTTTCTTCTGAGCCATGTAGCTGGCAGTGACTTGGTGCTCTGGCCTGGTGTCAGGCTTGAGCCTCTGAGGTGGGAGAGCTGAATTCAGTGCTCTCCAGCCCCATGTAATATCAAACATAAAGAACTCTCCCAGAGATCTCTGTCTCGGTGCTAAGACACAGCTCCACCCAATAGCCAGCAAGATCCAGTGCTGGATGCCCCATGCCAAACAATTGACAAAACAGGAACACAATACCACCCATTAGCAGAGAGCTGCCTAAAATCACACTAAGTTCACAGACACCGCAAAACACACCACCAGACATGGTTCTGCCCACCAGAAAGACAAGATACAGTCCCACACAGAAGAACACAGTCACCAGTACCTCCACCAGGAAGCCTACACAACCCACTGAACCAAACTCACCAACTGGGGGTAGATATCAAACACAACGGGGAGTATGAACTTGCAGCCTGAGAAAAAGAGACCCCAAACTCAGTAAGTTGAGCAAAAGGAGAAGACAGATAAAAATACAGCAGATGAAGGAGCAAGGTAAAACCCAACAGACCAAACAAATGAAGAGGAAATATGCAGTCTACCTGAAAAAGAATTCATAGTAATAATAGTAAATATGATCCAAAATCTTGGAAATAGAATGGAGAAAATACAAGAACCATTTAACAAGGACCTAGAAGAACTAAAGAGCAAACAAACAACGATGAACAGCACAATAAATGAAATTAAAAATTCTCCAGGAGGATTTAATACGAGGAGAACTGAGGCAGAGAATGGATAAGTGACCTGGAAGATAAAATAGGGTAAATAACTATCATGGAAAAGAGTAAAGAAAAAAGAATGAAAAGAATTGAGGACACTCTCAGAGACCTCTGGGACAACATTAATTGCACCAATATTCAAATAATAGGGGTCCCAGAAGAAGAAAAAAATAAAGGGTCTGAGAAAATATTTGAAGAGATTATAGTTGAAAACTTCCCAAACATGGGAAAGGAAATAGTCAAGTCCAGGAAGTGCAGAGAGTCCCATAAAGGATAAATCCAAGGAAAAACACGCCAAGACACATATTAATCAAACTATCAAAAATTAAATGCAAAGAAACAATATTAAAAGCAGCAAGGGAAATGCAACAAATAACATACAAGGGAATCCACATAAGATTAACAGCTGATCTTTCAGCAGAAACTCTGCAAGCCAGAAGGGAGTGGCAGGACATAATTAAAGTGATGAAAGGTAAAAATCCTACAACCAAGATTACTCTACACTTGGGCTTCCCTGGTGGCGCAGTGGTTGAGAGTCTGCCTGCCAATGCAGGGGACATGGGTTCGTGCCCCGGTCTGGGAGGATTCCACATGCCGCGGAGTGGCTGGGCCCATAAGCCTGCACGTCCGGAGCCTGTGCACCACAACGGGAGAGGCCCGTGTACAGCAAAAAAACAAACAAACAAAAAAAAACAGATTACTCTACCCAGGAAGGTTCTCATTCAGATTCAACAGAGAAATTTAAAACTTTACAGACAAGCAAAAGCTAAGAGAATTCAGCACCATCAAACCAGTTTTACAACATATGCTAAAGGAACTTCTCTAGGCAGGAAACACAGGAGAAGGAAAAGACCTACAAAAACAAACCCAAAATAATTAAGAAAAGTAATAGGAACATACATATCAATAATTACACTAAATGTAATTGAATTAAATCTTTCAACCAAAGACATAGACTAGCTGAATGGATACAAAACAAGAACCATATATACGCAGTCTACAAGAGACCCACTTAGGACCTAGGGAAGCATACAGACTGAAAGTGAGGGGATGGAAAAAGATATTCCACGCAAATGGAAATCAAAAGAAAGTAGGAGTAGCAATTCTCATATCAGACAAAATAGACTTTAAAATAAAGAGTACTACAAGAGAAAAAGAATGACAGTACATAATGATCATAGGATCAATTCAAGAGGAATACATAACAATTGTAAATATTTATGCACCCAACATAGGAGCACCTCAATACATAAGGCAAATGCTAACAGTCATAAAAGGGGAAATTGACAGTAACACAATCATAGTAGGGGACTTTAACACCACACTTTCACCAATGGAGAGGTCATCCAAAATGAAAATAAATAAGGAAACAGAAACTTTAAATGACACATTAAACAAGATGGACTTAATTGATATTTACAGGACATTCCATTCAAAAACAACAGAATACACTTTCAAGTGCTCATGGAACATTATCCAGGAGAGATCATATCTTGGGTCACAAATCAAGCCTTGGTAAATTTAAGAAAACTGAATTTGTATCATGTATCTTTTCTGCCCACAACATTATGAGACTAGATATCAATTACAGGAAAAAAAAAACTGTAAAAAATACAAACACATGGATGCTAAACAATACACTACTAAATAACCAAGGGATTACTGAAGAAATCAAAGAGGAAATCAAAAAAATACCTAGAAGCAAATGACAATGAAAACACAATGCCCCAAAACCTATGGGATGCATCAAAAGCAGTTCTAAGAGGGAAGTTTATAGCAATACAATCCTACTTAAAGAAATAAGAAAAGTCTTAAATAAACAACCTAAACTTACACCTAAAGCAATTAGAGAAAGAAGAACAAAAATACCCCAAAGTTAGCAGAAGGAAAGAAATCATAAAAATCAGATCAGAAATAAATGAAAAAAAAATGAAGGGCACAATAGCAAAGATCAATTAAATGGTTCTTTGAGGAGATAAAAAAAAAATGATAAACCATTAGCCAGACTCATCAAGAAAAAAAGGGAGAAGACTCAAATCAACAGAATTAGAGATGAAAAAGAAGTAACAACTGACACTGCAGAAATACAAAGGATCATGAGAGATTACTACAAGCAGCTATATGCCAATAAAATGGACAAACTGCAAGAAATCAACAAATTCGTAGAAAAGCACAACCTTCTGAGACTGAACCAGGAAGAAATAGAAAATATAAAAAGACCAATTAGCAAGCACTGAAATTGAAACTGTGATTAAAAATCTTCCAACAAACAAAAGCCCAGGACCAGATGGCTTCACAGGGGAATTCTATCGAACATTTAGAGAAGAGCTAACACCTATGCTTCTCAAACTCTTCCAAAATATAGCAGAGGGAGGAACACTCCCAAACTCATCCTACAAGGCAATCATTACCCTGATACAAAAATCAGACAAAGATGTCACAGAACAAGAAAACTACAGGCCAATATCACTGATGAACATAGACACAAAAATCCTCAACAAAATACTAGCAAACGGAATCCAACAGCACATTAAAAGGGTCATACACCATGATCAGTGAGGTTTACCCCAGGAATGCAAGGAGTCTTCAATATATGCAAATAATCAATGTGATACACCATATTAACAAACTGAAGGATAAAAACCATATGATAATCTCAATAGTTGCAGAAAAAGCTTTTGAGAAAATTCAACACCCATTTACAATAAAAACCCTCCAGAAAATAGACATAGAGGGAACTTACCTTAACATAATAAAGGCCATATATAACATACCCACAGCCAACATCACTCTCAGTAGTGAAAAACTGAAATAATTTCCTATAATATCAGGAACAAGACAAGGTTGCCCTCTCTCACCACTATAATTCAACATGTTTGGAAGTATTAATCACAGCAATCAAAGAAGAAAAAGAAATAAAAGGAATCCTAACTGGAAAAGAAGAGTTAAAACCATCACTGTTTGCAGATGACAGGATACTATACATAGAAAATCCTAAAGATGCTAACAAAAAACTACTAGAGCTAATCAATGAATTTGCTAAAGTAACAGGATACAAAATTAATGCAGAGAAATCTCTTGCATTCCTATACACTAATGGTGAAAAACCCTGAAAGAGAGATTAAGGAAACAATCACATTCACTACTGCAACAAAAATAATAAAATACCTAGGAATAAACCTACCTAAGGAGACAAAAGACCTGTATGTAGAAAATTATAAGACACTGATGAAAGAAATTAAAGTTAATACAAACAGATGGAGAGATTTACCATGCTCTTGGATTGGAAGAATCAACATTGTGAAAATGATTATACTACGCAAAGCAGTCTACAGATTCAATACAATCCCTATCAAACTACCAATGACATTTTTCAAAGAACTAGAACAAAAAATTTCACAATTTGTAAGGAAACACAAAAGACTCTGAATAGCTAAAGCAATCTTGAGAAAGAAAAACGGAGCTGGAGGAATCAGGCTCCCTGACTTCAGACTATACTACAAAGCTTCAGTAATCAAGACAGTATGGTACTGGCACAAAAACAGAAAGATAGATCAATGGAACAGGATTGAAAGCCCAGAGATAAACCCACGCACATATGGTCACCTTATTTTTGATTAAGGAGCCAATATATACAATGGAGAAAAGACAGCCTCTTCAGTAAGTGGTGGTAGGAAAACTTGACAGCTACATGTGAAAGAATGAAATTAGAACACTCCCTTACACCATACACAAAAGTAAACTCAAAATGGATTACAGACCTAAATGTAAGGCCAGATACTATCAAACTCTTAGAGGTAAATCTAGGCAGAACACTCTATGACATAAATCACAGCAAGATCCTTTTTGACCCACCTCTTAGAGAAATGGAAATAAAAACAAAAATAAACAAATGGGACCTAATGAAACTTAAAGGCTTTTGCACAGCAAAGCAAACCATAAACAAGATGAAAAGACAACACTTGGAATGGGAAAAACTATTTGCAAATGAAGCAACTGACAAAGGATTAATCTCCAAAATATACAAGCAGCTCATGCAGCTCAATATCAAAAAAACAAACAATGAAAAATGGGTAGAAAACCTTAATTGACATTTCTCCAAAGATATGCAGATTGCCAACAAACACATGAAAGGATGCTCAGCATCACTAATTATTAGAGAAATGCAGATCAAAACTACAATGAGGTATCACCTCACACTGCTTAGAATTGTCAGCATCAAAAAATCTACAAACAACAAATATTGGAGAGGGTGAGGAGAAAAGGGAACCCTCTAGCACTGTTGGTGGGAATGTAAATTGATACAGCCACTATGGAGAACAGTATGGAGGTTCCTTAAAAAACTAAAAATAGAACTACCACATGACCCAGCAATCCCACTACTGGGCATGTACCCTGAGAAACCCATCATTCAAAAAGAGTCATGTACCACAATGTTCATTGCAGCACTATTTACAATAGCCAGGACATGGAAGTACCCTAAGTGTCCATTAACAGATGAATGGATAAAGAAGATGAGGCACATATATACGATGGAATATTAGCCATAAAAAGAAAAGAAATTGAGTTATTTGTAGTGAGATGTATGGACCTAGAGTCTGTCATATAGAGTGAAGTAAGTCAGAAAGAGAAAAAAAATTACCAATGCTAACACATATATATGGAATCTAAAAAAAAAAAATTTTTCTAATAAACCTAGGGGAAGGACAGGAATAAAGATGCAGATGTAGAGAATGGATTTGAGAACATGGGGAGGGGGAAGGGTAAGCTGGGATAAAGTGAGAGAGTAGCACTGACATATATGCACTACCAAATATAAAATAGATAGCTAGTGGGAAGGAGTCACATAGCACAGGGAGATCAGTCAGTGCTTTGTGACCACCCGAAGGAGTGGGATAAGGAGGGTGGGAGGGAGAAACAAGAGGGAAGGGATACGGGGATATATGTATACATATAGTTGATTCACTTTGTTATACAGCAGAAATTAGCACAACATTGTCAAGCAATTATACTCCAATAAAGATGTTAAATTCAAAACCAAATAAAACTATCAACTTCAAGGTAAATTACAAGAAACATTATTAATACTTATGGTATTGGTGTGAACACAAAGGCAACAAAGAAACTGTAATGAATGGATATGGGGGAGTTTATTCTTAACCTATTTTATCAATTCCATATGAAGCTGCTATTTAAAGGCATCATAATTTATTTCCACATGATGAAACTAGGAACTGTCACAGTGCTAGATCTATTAGAAGGAAATATGTCTTTTGGTTCAGTTAATTCAATTCCACAAGTATTTATTAAGCACTTATCTGAGCAAAGCACTATAGAATCATCCATGTACAAGCAATTAAAATTTAACTGGTTCAGAGAATATTTGCTACATCATTTCACTTTAAAAAGTTAACTGTTACCATATCCCTTCTTGGTCTTCTTATAGAAGTGCCTTAATTTAGAGGCTTGAGATTAGAATAAATGTGATATCACCCAAGCTGAGTATCTTAATTTTCATATTCAAACTGGGTTTAGAGAAGTAGCATCATTAAAATAATAGTGTGCCTCTTTTGAATGCTATTTATAATATACTTTCACATTTATTAATGTGAAACCTGGGGCAAACCATCAAAGTTGATTGGACAGATATAATTTTTATTTTGCATATCAGGAAACTGAGGCTGAGATGTTTACATGATTTTCCAAGAGCTTTCTACTGGCTGACTATTTGGAAACCACACCTTGGACACAAGATATTTAGGAGAAAAATCAAATGTTCTTTCTAACTGTACAATGATGCAACAGAAGTAGTCATGCTGTCATGCAATCCAGTGAGGAATTTAGTTCACAAAGACTTTTCCACCCTCTCTGAAGAGACTGAAGAGTCATTTGTAAGAAAAGCTTGTTGAGGTGGTCATCTGAATGGCCTGCTAGTGTTGTGGGTCTAACTACACAAAGATATATGTAGGCGAGTAAAATGGGGAAAATTATACAAAATTTTCAAAAAATGTGATCAGTGTAGACTAGTTGTTCTTGCCCAGGAACTTTTGTCTTTCTTCCCCCACAGAATAATCGGCAAAATCTGTAACATTTTTGATTGTCACAACTGGGAGTGTAGGTGCAACTGGTAAGGAAAGACCAGGGATGCTGTTAGATATCCTACAATGCATAGCACAGCACGCCACCACCACCACCACACACACACACACACACGCACACACACACACACACACACACACACACACAAAACAAAGAACTATTTAGTATGAACTATAAATAGTGCTGAGGTTGAAATAAAACCTAGTATGGACAACCAAGAAAATTCAGGTAAAAATAAAATGACATTTAAAAAAAATATGTGAGTCTTCCACATAGCACAGGGAGATCAGCTCGGTGCTTTGTGACTGCCTGGAGGGGTGGGATAGGGAGGATGGGAGGGAGGGAGATGCAAGAGGAAAGAGATATGGGAAAATATGTATATATATAACTGATTCATTTTGTTGTAAAGCAGAAACTAACACACCATTGTAAAGCAATTATACTCCAATAAAGATGTTAAAAAAAATATATGTGAGTCTTGATGTACTTCTAATGATTACATAATCTATACAACCATCTCAACATTCTTTTGAGTCGAAATCATCTAGATTTCGGAGTTGCTATGTTTACTTATTTCCCTCTGTAAATATTTTCTTTCTCTATGATGGCAGTTTGAAAGATAAATGAAAGAAAAACATCCCCTTATGTGATTCCTGCCCTCACATTATTATTATTATTATTTTAATCAGCAAATAATGCTACAGGCTGAAGTTTCTAAGTGTACAATTCACTTTTGTTTGGTTGAAAGGGGCTTTCAGTGAGATGATTCCAGGTCAGGGGATGGTGAGTCATGGGACTCATGAAACAAAACAAAACAAATGTAACATACAGCTGTCCATGTCAATTCATTACTCCTTGTTTGCACTTCCTGTTGAAATAGCTAAGAGGTCAGTTTGGTTTGGTCAGGCTACTTCTGCTGTAGTGCATGGATACATCTATTAAAATTGGCTAATTTGAGAATCAGCTAACAAGTGATGTTTGTTCCTCTCCATTTAATATTGATAAGTGTAAATTTTGAGGACAAAAGGAAAACATGTGACTAAAAATGAAAGCAGAAACTATTTCATGGAGAATCCTGTAAAACATATCAGGGAGTGTGAACTTTATCCAGTAGATGATAGAAGACATGACTTGGGTATAATCAAGGGTGTGTCCCATGTGGTCAGCTCTGCTTTTTAGATGAATCAATGTGATAGTTCTGTGGATGATGGATTTTACTCATCCAGATGGAAGAGAAGGAGAACAATTAGAGGATTCTGAGTCTATTATTGCACCGATAAATATTTGTGGAATGAAGGTATTCAATGATTAGATTGTGTACAGTAAACTTTCCTGACCAATATATATATAGTACACATACCACTTCAGCTAACTTTTACTCTGTTTATTCATGTAGGCAATATATATTACTGAGTTATACATCTTGTGATAGTCTCTATGCTATAGCTGGATACAACTCATTATGGAAATCTAAAAACTGAGAATAAACAAGTTCTCTTCCCCCTACATTTCCAACACACAGGATAGTCAAGGGACAAGACAACTGCAGTACTCACTCCTATTCAATGACTGGAACAAAGGGAATCACACAGTAACCCACTCGGCTGATACTGTGAGGCCCCTTATTTTGGATTTAGAGGATCTTCCTTGATAGGCTCCACTTCTGGTCCTGCGAGTAGCTCTCAAGTTCATTGTTCTCCAAGGCTTTGACTCTACCTTCTCTGTGTGCTCTCCTGTTCTATGGCATTTCATAACATCTGAGGGAGGCATTGAAGAAAGTCGCTCCTTGCTGGCTGAGCTACATTCTCAGCCTGCCCCTGGTCCCTAGAAATTTTGGGGGCCTGTGATTGTTTAACTTCTTTAACAGTCACAGTCTTCTTGGTCCAGTTTTACTGCACTTTTGGCAATATGACTGTCTCAAAAACATGTTTTTAATAGACATGATTTCAGTCACTACCATGTGCCAGTATATCTATAGACTTACAGACATTTTGAGATTATTAGACTTCTGTAGATTGTGTCTTTAGCCTCTTTTCACTGAGCCATTTTATTGAAAAAAAATTACTGGAAGGCATCTTAATCCAATCAGAGGTCTTAACAAAAGGTGTGACAGTGTTGCCTTAGGCTGGTCTTTCTCCCCAGCTCTCTCTTAATCTGACAATCATTTCCAGGCTGAAGAGGCTGGGAGATGAGAATCAGTTACATCCTGAAACTTTTAAAGTCCAGGCATGTTTTGATTCTCTCTTCCCCTTTTATCCCTTCTTGTAAAAAGGCCAATTCTTTCCTGAGCTCATCTCTCACTCATGATATTTATCAACCGTGGCGTCTAACAAACAACTCATGCTAGTAATATTCTGCCTCAATATCTCCTTGCCCAAACCTACAGATTCATTAGGTATATTTTCTGCCTTCTAAGTTCCTTCAGGTGACCGTTTTGCCAACTATTTGGCCATAAATACTTCCCCATTTGTCTAGACAGAATTAACAGTTTCCATGCTGCCTTCCACTCAGGCTCCAAAGCCACGTGACACATATTTCAGATTTTGGCTTCGCCAGCACACATCTTCTAGGTATCAATGACTATGTTTATACGCTATTGCTGTAATGATGCTATGAAACCATTACTCCCCAAATCTCAGTGGTTTACAAGAATATGTATTGATTTCTCATTCACAAATCTGTGGATTGGCTGCAGCAGCTCCACGCCAGCCTGACCCCATGGTCAGGCTCTGGATTGCACCACATGACCTCTCCATCAAAAGCCTCATTTGATGGAGCAGCTCTAATATAAGTACGCTGTTGTCATGCCAGAGCAAAGAGGGCAGGAGGGCTGCCAGACACTTTTACTGACTCTTAAAGATGTCACTGGAAATTGACACTCCTATACTTTCACCCCTATTCCATTGGTCAGTGCCCATCACGTGGACAAGTCCAACACCAATGGGATGGGGATATATCCTCCTCCCAGGGCAGATGAGCAAGGGAGAGTGAGTGTTACTGAACCCTAATCCTCTATAAGAGGTTAGTATGTCACAGTACTATATATAAAATAGATAACCAACAAGGACCTACAGTATAGCACAGGGAACTATACTCAATATTTTATAATAACCTATAAGGGAAAAGAATTTGAAAAAGAATATTGTTTCTAACATGACATTGTAAATCAACTATACTTCAATAAAAAATAAATTAATTTAGAAAAAAGAAGTTAGTATGTGTCAGGCATGGTATGTATTGGGGTCTATGTGGCTCTACAGGAATAAGTGCTTCCACGGCTTTACGAACATTTATGCTTAACAAAGCAATGGCATTTGTAAAATCAACACTATGGTTTCCTTTCTTCTGAGAATTCATATAAACATATTCTCAAAATAATAAAAATAAGAATAATTTGCCTAATTTGTTTCATACACCCTAAACTATAATTCAGTAGGTGAGGATATATCTATTTTCTGTTAACTGTTTAAAAACTATGGCCCAGGGTTATGGTATGTTCTTTAAGGTCACTTAGATACTGTGAAACTCATAATTAAATTAAACGTTTGGTTTGCTAGCTTAATGCTTATTCCTAATTTAATGAGATTAATTACCTTTCAAAGAGGAGTTTTAAAAAAGACTGTTTTGAGTTATACATGTCCATAAATGTAGCATGTTTGCTATGGAACAAAAATCATAATTTGCAACAGATTTTGAGAATTAATACTTATATTAAAACTTCAAAAAAATGTTCAGGTTAATTCTGATACATCACCTAAGAGAAAAATAGAGTGCTCAAGAATCAGTTTAACATGGGAGAAAGATGACTTTGTCATTAAAGATCAATCAAAAGTAAACTTTCAAAGTTCACAAAAGAAAACTATGTATTAAAATGAAAAATGGCTTTTATCAGTCATTTTACTTTAAAATTTTAATAACTGCACTAAAATAAATATGATTTAATGAATGAGAGAATAACACGGATAGGTTGCCATGGAAAAAGTCTCTTTGGTCCTATAATGATAAAATTTTTTTGACTAAAAGAAAAAATTTAAGAGCAAGATGAAAATGATGCAGGGTTGAGGAAGAAAATACAGTAAGAAACTTATTATCAATAGTAAGTTATTAGTTGCTGTTCCCTAAACATCAGAGGAGGTTGCAGGACTGCATAAGTAAAGCAAGAGACATATCCTAAAGCTGACTGTAGTGAAAAGGGTACTTTTTCTCCAGTTCTCATAAGTGTTGGAATATTGGTCAAGTTTCAAGCTTAGGACTGCAGTACACAAGCAGGTGCCTGTGCAGACTCCTCAGTTTTTTTAGTAGAACATCCACATGAAATAGGCTTGAGCTTCCTCCTCTAGTTTACTATCTACATAAGTGTAGTGAGTTATTTCTTATTTACTGTGCTTTTTACTTATTTTCTTGTACACGATCTCCTCCGTGTTCAGCCTGATGCATCAATCTGCTTCCAAAAGCATGAAGAATGTTATGGCATGAATGCAAAGAGGAAAGGAGAAAAGCTGTATGTAGCTCTGACACCCAAAATACCATTTTAAAGTCCTCAGTAAGACAATATGCTTGGGAGTTGGTTTTACCTAGAGGGAACTGTATTTTCTAAATTTCTTCATTTCCTTCTATAACATTATCAAGAGCCTGGTTTCTTAATCGTAGAATTTTCACCCTTTATTAAAGGAGGAGAAAATAACCTTCCAGACCTGCTTGTCCCAGTTCAACTTGGTGTGGAGAGAGGATGAGGGGGAGTGAGGAAGGGGGGGCTTGTTTAACCTCTGTGAAGGCTTCTGCCTTGTTGGAGTTAAGGGACTTTTATGATATTTGGCAAGGTAGAGGGAACAACGTAGACCAGAGGGACTTTGATCTCATTTCCTTTGGGGACCCTAAGAGAAGAAGTCCCTGCACAGTCTGTGAGGTGGCTGCCTTGGGGTAGAAGAGGTAGTTCATTCTGGGAAGGCAGTGGGAACAAGAGAGTAGGCTTTGCCCCAGAAAGTCCACCTCATCTCCTGGGTTGATAAACACATCCAGCTGGAAGGAACAGAAGGAAGCTTAGTGTGCTGGCTGATAAGCATGATGGAGGGCTGAGGAGTTAGTGTCGCTGAATGGAAAGGACCTGAAGTCAAGAGCTGCCCTATGGCCCAACTGGGTGAGGGACCACATGGGTGTTATTGCTAGAGGTCAGGTGTCCATGGCGCCGGGGGGAGCTAAGGACGAGCTATCTCCTGTCAGCACAGAGATGAAATAGCTTCCCTTTGAGCACTGCTTGAGACAAAAGACACATCACTATTTCACCAGGCAGAATGAATGCCTTCGGGGTGTCCAGTTAACTACACTGGTAAATGGCATCACTGCAGGTGACCAGAGTGCTAGTGAAGAGTATCAGGAAGGAACCAACTGCTCCCCACATAAGCTTCTCCCAGTATATACTCAGATATCCTCTTAGCAAAGAGATGGGGATGAAGAGGTAATCTCTAAGACAGCACTCATCCCCCAAGGAGGAACTGGCTGAAGTGTTTGCTTTGTTAGATTGGAAGACTTCATTTTTTTCTGTACTATCCAGTTGAATGTGCTTCTGTGAGGAAAATTCACACCACAAATGTAGTAAATAAATTTAAAACACCATTACCTTTTTCTTACACATTGGAGTATGTGGGAGTAATTCATGACTCCACTACTTAAAATTATCCAGCTTAGGGCTTCCCTGGGGGCGCAGTTGTTGAGGGTCCTCCTGCCAATGCAGGGGACACGGGTTCGTGCCCCGGTCCGGGAAGATCCCACATGCCGTGGAGCGGCTACCATGAGCCATGGCCACTGAGCCTGCGCGTCCAGAGCCTGTGCTCCGCAACGGGAGAGGCCACAACAGTGAGAGGCCCGTGTACCGCAAAAAACAAACAAACAAACAAACAAACAAAATATCCAGCTTAGTCGATGTGAAATTTAAGAAGTCAGTCTTATCAAAGATGAAAGATAATAAAACTATTTCAATGGCTTTCCTGGGAGGCCACTACACATGTGCCTGATTCTTTGTTCATACTTTGCCTCATCATTACTGGGCCCAGACAACCAATGAGAGTTGAAAGCTGATGCTGGTACCTGAGTTTGGTCTGCAGAGGTGTCTGTCTTTGTAACACCTTCTCTGTGTGTCTTCTGTGTTTCATTTCTAAGAACACTTGCCATTGGATTTAAGGTCCACCTGGATAATCCAGGACGATCTCCTCATCTCAAGATCTTTGACATAATTACATTTGCAAAGACCCTTTTTTCTAAGTAAGAAAACATTCACGGTTCTTGGAATGAGGACATGGGCATATCACTTTGGGGACCACCATTCATCCATAATGAGGAGCAAGGAACTTAGATTGGATGTAATAACTCCCTTGATTGTGTATTTTAAACTTCCTGAAAAGGAAAAGAGGGCTTGATTGGGTATGACATGTGAAAAAGATGTTGGGATCAAAGGAGTTGGCATTTAGGTGAAGTTGAAAGACTGTCAGAATCATAGTACTAGAAAAAAATGACACAGAATGACTGAAGTGGTAGAAAGACATGTAAGAAATTGTGACACGTTTATTAAAGAAAGATAAATAAGAAAATACTATATAGCATACATTAAAGGAACACTCCCTAATATAAAGTAGTGATTTCTCTTCCTGTACTATTTCATTCCAGCTCACAGAAGCTTCATTTTCCTTGATTGTTACTGCAGCTATACATCTTAGCAACTGTGGTAATAGGAAACCAAGGGCTTTAGCGTTTAGGAGCTTGGAGGCATAAGTTAGATAGGATAGTTTAAAAATACAACTAGAGGCATTCCCACCTGTCTCTCAATAGTTTCTCTCAATAAACTTGTCCTTTAGGCAGTGATGGTTAAGCAGTTTGGGTGATGCCTCAAGAGAGTGTGTTTTCCCAGATCCTTTGTTTTTTTTCCCTCTGCAGTCCCAACAGAAAGGTCCACTGCATTCTCTATGTGAGCTTTAACAACTGCATGAAGAATTATTATTTAGAACCACAGCTCTTTTCTCTCTTCCTCTCTTCTCCTCCCCTTCTCCCCCAAATTTGTTTTCCCCAAAAGGCTGAGGTCAGATGAAATTTATCAAGTGTTTGAGAAAGAGTTTCCATCTCTGGTTATTCGAATGTTATGTCTGAAATGAGTTTGAAATTCATTTCCTCATTCTAATCCTCAATTTAATTGATCCAGTTCTGCATCTATTCAGCAAACAAATATTGAGCACTCATTATGTGCACTAGGGATACTAATACCCCAAAGACACAGATTCTGCATTCAACTTACTGTCTAGTGCAGGGACCAGTAAACTATGACCCATGAGTCAAATCCAGCCCACAGCTGGTTTCTGTACAGCCTTCAAGCTAAAGAAGTTTTTCACATTTTTGAGGGGTTGTAAAAAATGATAAGTAGCATATGTGACAGAGACCATATACAACTCACAAAAGCATAAAATATTGATTTTCTGGTCCTTTATAGAAGAAGTTTCTTGACCCCTAGTCTGGTGAGAAAATATATGGCAATAATAACACCAACCTCACAAATTGTTGGAATTTGTTGCAGGTTATGTGCTATATTTGCCTGGCCAGCCTAAATCTCTTTTCTTCTAATAAGAGATTAACTTTTGGCAACAAACCCTACCCTGATCTCAGGTCTCAACAAACCTACTCAAGATGAGGTAAGGTGGGCCTGACTCCATTACTCTTAGTTTAGGGTTGGGTACTTAGGACTAGTTAGTCTTGCTTTTGAATGTCTCTGATCACAAAAAAAAAAAAAAAAATTATTCACACAGCTCAAGTAGGTCCAGTAAGATTCAAACATAGGATTTTGCAGTAATTATTGGGAAAGAAAAACTATATTTCTTCTGGAGTTATTAGATGAATGATAGTTCAAAACTTGAGCTTTTTCAGGACCACTGTTTCTAAGAGGGCTTATATGAGAAACAGACTAACTCTGAGGAATAAAGAGACAAAAACGAAGAAGAGACCAAGTGCTGAAGATACTGTTTGAGCCCTGGATTCAATTGTACCAGGAGCTAATTCTTGTTTTGGGATTTGTGTTTTGTTTTGTTTTGTGAGGTAATAAAATTACTATTTTTATTTAAAGTAGTTTAAACTAAGTTTCTGTTACTGTAACATAAGGTATCCCACCAATAACAAATTCAATGAGAAAATGAATGTTAAATAATTTATACATAATAAGTGCTTATGAAATCCTCTTCATTAAATCAGTACTTAGTATGCTATAAGAAATATAACATATTTACATTTGGAAGGTATTTTAAGGTTTCATTCAATCTAGCTCCCTTGTTTTGCTGAACTGGAGACTGTAGGACACCAGAACATTTAAAAGAAATTTAAAAACTTCAAAATGGAAAAATCACAATGCTGTATGCTACTTACTAACTGAGATGTATTTAATTTTGTATGGTAATGGCTATGAGCAGCATCTAATACATCTGTGGCAGTCAGAGAAGGCTTCCTGAAAGAGGCAATGGCTTAGTTGGTTTTCAAGGAAGATCATCTTTGCTTAGTCAAAAAAATTAGGGTCAGTTGGTGAGTCTTAGAGGTTAATTATTCTCCGCAAAGGGAATACACTCTGTAAAGGCAGGAATGTGAAAGAAAACACATAACTTTCTGAGAAGTGCAAAGTTAAATTCAGAGGGACATTAAGTAGTGAAGCATAAGTAGAAAGAATGAGGCTATAGAGGTAACCTAGGGTTAGGTCATGACAGTTCTCATATGCCAGTAGGACTATGAGAAGGAATGCAGGTTCTAAATTTAGGTTCTGAAGAGAAAACAACAATGTGGCAGTTCAGCTTCTGCTCTATTATTCCAGGAGAACAATGCGAGAGTCCAAGGTTTGATTGATCTGGGGACAAGAAGATGAAGAAAGGATGGGAGTCCAGGTAGAGCTTTTGAGGAGGTGGGAGGTATTTAAGAGGTATGTAACAGACAAGCTGTGATGAATAATTCTATGTGGGAAGTGAAACAGATGGAAGAGTTGCTGAATGGGTGGAGTTTGGGGCTGCTAGATGGATGGATGCTGGTTATATTCTCTGATAACAGAGAATAAGGAAGAAAAACCTGGAAAAAGTTTTACTCATTCAGTTTTGTTGTGAAGTGTAGGCGTGGGAGAAACATGACGAGTTCTGTTTTTGACATTTCGAGTTTGATGTGCTCACGGTCATTAAGTAGTGTTGATCATTAAATAGTGAGGGCTGGGGTACAGAAGGGAGATTTGGGTTGGAGATTCAGTTTTCAATAATCACCATGTGGATGGGAGTGGAAAACATGTGACACAATGAGATGTTATAAGGAGAGATAGTTGCTTCTCTTGATTTATTCCAGGTCTTTCTCTTTATTAAAATTGAATATAATGAGCAAAATATTTATTTTAAATATAGAATGTAGCAATGAATTTTAAACAAGTCATCAATATAGTTCATGTCTACATACCTCAGCACTCCTGGGAATTCTAGAATTTCTCTAAGGAATGCTAGATATTATAACAATTTTTTCATAGAAATTTTGAATCCTGTAAACTCTACAACAAAATTATTCTCCTCTTATTGAAGAATGAGGAAATAGCGTGGTATTATGCATAGAATCTCAGACTGGAAATCAGTACGAATGTGTGCTCATCCTGCTTCTAACTGGCTGTGCTACTCTGAGAAAGTTGCCTAATGTCAGTGGAGCCCTTCTCCCCATCTATAAAATAAGGCGGTTAAAGCAAACGTTCTATAGGCATCCTCGCTGCTCAAACATTCTAAAAGTCTAAGTATCTATGGATCAATGAGTAATTTGCCTTTCCTTAATTTCATTCTCGTGACACTCTTGACATTAAGAGATGGCAGCAGATCTGATGAGCTCAGAGGTTGTCCTTTAAAAAGCAAACTAGAGATATGTAGAAATTACAATTTTAGACCCAAAATTAATCAAGCTGCAACCTGTGGCTGTTTATCATTTCAATATTTACCGTTGAATTACCCTTCCTGATCCTTTCAGCTAGGGGAGCCAGGGTTAGCACGGCCAGAGTAACCAGAGCCCCCATTTACTCCATGATCCCTTGTTGTCAATGGCTCAACACAAAGAGTTTGGTTTTAGGACTATCCATTTAGTGAGCCTGCCTTGATATTTAGTGTTATGTAAGTTCATTGATGCCAACGTTATAAATTATTCAGAATATTGAAAGTGGCATGTACTTGTGTCTTTTGCAGGCAGCTTTTTCAATTTAGCCAAAACATTTCACATTTAACTATAAAAATTTTTCTGATAACTAGGTGATTGGGTATACAGAACCAAAGTAATTCAATTAGAAAATGTATTTTAATCATGGAAAACTGACAACATAATGGATAGAACTTGTTTAAGTGAATGAACACATTATCAAATAAAGAATGATTGACTTTTCAGGAGTCACAGAACCTGAAAAATATAAAACATTATAGATAAAATGTGTCATTCACCTGTGATTTTGAAAGTAGGCAAGCAGATCCAGTTTGAATATTTTACTCAAATATGTTTAAAACTCTCCTTAGTAAAGTAAAATAACAAATTTTTATTAAAAAACATATGTGTAAACTCTCAAAAGACAGACAAGCACGACTCATAGGTATCCTATATAGAGCACCTATTTGTTTCTAGGTCTTGATAGAACCACAGCCTAAATGAATAAAGGCCACATAACAGGTGTCATGAGTATTGATTTTAGTGAGGCATTTGATATAGTGTTTAATGAAATCTTATTCCCCAAATAATGAGCAATCACATGTGTTGAAAACTGGCTGAAGGAACATGAACAAAAGGTGGTATGAAATGCCTACCTGTTTGTAAACTACAATTTCAGAAGTTTTACTGTGAGGCCCTGGAAGGAAACAAAGGAGAATGGAGGAACAAATTTTGGAAAACCTTCCAGAAATAAAAATGAACATTTGGCTCATTGGTATACAGAATGCATTAAAAATAATACAATGTTCTGATCCAATATTTTTTTCTTTAACATTTATATTAATATCCTTTCACCTGTGTTGTAATGCAGACTGTAATGAGAGCTTGCATAACAAACTTATGGTTACCAAAGGGGAAGGGGGTGGGGGAAGAATAAATTAGGAGTTTAGCATTAGCAGATACACACTACTGTATATAAAATAAACAACAAGGTCCTACTGTATAGCACAGGGAACTATATTCAATATCCTGTGATAAATGATAATGGAAAGTAATCTGATTTAACTGAATCACTTCACTGTACACCAGAAACTAACACAATATTATAAATCAACTATACTTCAACTTAAAAAAAAAGCTAAAAGACAAATAAAAGGATTTTTCATTCACAGTTTTGAGGCATTTAGGACATAGTTTGTGTTTATCTTTTTGCATATATCATAATCTTAAGACAATGTTTTATCATCGTCTTATCTCTATATTTTTCCCCTTATTCATGGCAGGTACTTATTAGTTATTCTTTAAATTGATCACAACTCTTTTCTTCCCTCATTTGTACCTTTTCTTTACTTGAACTTACAAGTAACCTCAAAAAAATAAAAATAAAAAACAAACAAAAAAAACCCCAGAAAAAACTTACCAAATTGTCTTATAATCTTGAGCATGTTTTTAGTGGAAAAATTGGTGGGGGGAGGAGTAAGGAATCTGTTTTAATTTATTACATGAACATGCTGTATAAAACTTAATTTTAAAATATGGAAAGGTAATTTTTTCATTTAAAAAAATCCTTCAGGCTTCCCTGGTGGCGCAATGGTTGAGAGTCCGCCTGCCGATGCAGAGGACACGGGTTCGTGCCCCGGTCCGGGAAGATCCCACATGCCGCGGAGCGGCTGGGCCCATAAGCCATGGCCGCTGAGCCTGCACTTCCGGAGCCTGTGCTCTGCAACGGGAGAGGCCACAACAGTGAGAGGCCCGCAAACTGCAAAAAAAAAAAAAAAAAAAATCCTTCAACCTAAATATGTATTACTAATATTCTCTCCTCTTTTTGGATACATTATAAGAAAAAAATGCTTGAAACAATTGTTAAGGACACATGTTCTGGTAATAACATTCATAAGATTGAAATATAATTGTTAATACAATGAAGATCTTATCATTTATGTAGAATAAAGTCTATGTGGAGTATTTTCGGAATCAGGGCTGAATTATTCATGGTGTTAATGTATTGTATGTTTTCCTAAAATAATTTTTACACAGAAGACTCATAGCTGTTTTCAATCTATATATTTTTTTATTTCATTTAAATGTATCAGTGTTATTCTTTCCATTTAATAGAGAAAATGGGGGCATGGTCAGGATGAGTAAGTGCAGCAGGTACTGAGAAAGATAGGAAAATAAGGTCTGAAACTCATGTATCATAGTCTGTAATTTTCTGATATTGTCAGGAAACTAATCCTTCAGAATTAGTAGGTGTGTTTCTCCATCAATAGCCACTTTAATTGAAATGTAGTGTATTTTTAAATATTTGAATTCTACCTCTTTGTCATAGTAGCTCAGTATAAATTGCTATAAAGTTACTGTAATACTTGTTTTCAAACAATAAAATAAAATTATCTGTCTTTGTTTATTTTGATCCTTTGAAGGGGTATTTAACTGTTGGTTAATTTACACTGTTTTATTCCTGGCAAAATTCCAGACGATCCTCAAAGTCATAGGAACTATTATTACAGCATAAGACATAAAATAAAATGCTGTTGTCTTAGAAACAGACTTTCCTTTATTACCTTCCTGTAGTGGCACACGGGCTGCCAGTTACATATAGCATTTGCATGGGGCTGGGAGATCACTTTGTAAGCTACAAGAACATTCTATTCTTTTAACTTCTATCATCATGCTTTGTATCTCAGAGGATAAATAATTTTTTTAAAGCAGTGAGATAAAATGTGGAATTATTAATTTTCTTTTAGGTTTTATCAACTGTGTATCCCCACCTATGAGATCCTGCATTGGAAATTGTAGATTCCAAAGGGCACACTTGAGAAGATTTCTGAATAATACCATTGATACTAGGATATCATGATATGTTTAAAAAAAAAAAGTGTCAAGAGAACAAAGCAGGTCGCAGGTCACAGAATATAAAGGTCCTTTTCTGAGAAAGCTCCATACTGTTTTCCACAGAGGCTGCACCAATTTACATTCCCATCAACAGTGTAGGAGGGTTCCCATTTCTCCACAGCTTGGCCAACATTTGTTATTTGTGTTCTTTTTGATGATAGCCATTCTGACAGGTGTGAGGTGATATCTCATTGTGGTTAATAAATCAGACAGAGAAAGAAAAATACTCTATGTTGTCGCTTATATGTGGAATCTCAAAAATAAAACAAACAACTGTATATAACAAAACAGAAGCAGACTCACTGATATAGAGAACAAACTAGTGGTTACCAGTGGGGAGAGGGAAGGGGGAGGGGAAAGATAGGGGTAGGGGATCAAGAGGTACAAACTACTATGTATAAAATAAATAAGCTACATGGATGTATTGCACACACATGGATATATATGCTGCACTGCACAGCATAAACATAGTCATTATTTTGTAAAAACGTTAAATGGTGTATAATCTATAAAAATACTGAATCAATATGATGTACCCCTGAAACTAATATAATATTGTGAATCAATTATATTCCAATAAAAAATTAAAACAATAAAAATATTTTTGTGGAAAAAAGGTCCTTTTATGAGAGAATCTCCAAAGTGAAATGATTTCTTCAGCATAAGATACTCGTTATCCCAGCACTTATTTACTGAGTACCTCCTACTTGCTAGATGCTGTTCTGGGCACTGGTAATGGGGCATGAAGAAACCTGCTTCTGCCCTCCTGAGACTTACCTTCTGGTGGAAAGAGACAGGCATGGAGTCAAAAAACAAGTAAAGGATGTGTCAAAGTAAAATAAATGGTGTGTCATCTAGTGTTGTGATACAGGGATGAAAAGGCAGCAGGAAAGCATGACAGTAAAGAAAATATGGAGAGAGGGAAGGAGGGAGAGAGAGAGAGAATGTGTGTGTGTTGGAGGGCACAGGGGTGGGGTGGGGTGCCGTTTTAAATAGAACAGTTGAGAGAGGCTCCCTGATACTAACATTTGAGGAGATAACTAAGGAAGATGAGAAATGAGTCTGTTTTAGAGAGTTTTAATCTACATAGCAACGTAACTCTGATCATTCTTAAAATATTCAGAAATGCAACTCAGATTTCACTTCATTACAACTATTATGAATTTTTCCCCATAGAACCATTGTATTTAAACTGCCACATACTGAGTAGAATCAAAATGCACAGCATTTCAGGGTTTAAACATAGAATTGATTAAATGCATTGAAATATAACATGTTACAGGGTCAAGGGCTTGCTGCCTGATACATAAACACATAGTGAAATAGAAAGATGTTGAACTCCACTTTGTAATGCAGAAAGGTATGTACAGATGATGCACTGTGGTTCTTTTGTTTGTCTCATATTCCTTTCTCAGAAACTATAGGAAAAATGTACTCCGTGCTGTACTATGGTTGAATTTCTCGTATTCAGTAAATACACAGAAGGATATAACGAACCAAAAAAGAGTACAAGGATATTCTTTTTGAGTCCTAGCCTTGCCTTTAATCATTTCCATGGGTATTGGTTTCACTGACCCTTACATTAATCATTCCTTGGCAAAAAGAGATGAGCAATACTATTGCCCCTGTTTTGTAAATAAGAAAGAGGATGATAGGAAGGCTAAAAGATCTGCTTGAAGCAATTCTAACTATAAGGCTCTGGTAAAGCCCTTTGAAGAAGCTATTTGTCTTAAATGAGAGTTCTAAGTTTTAACCGCTAGGGTCCAGAGTAAACTAAATCTGAAACAGTATATTGAAATAAAAAGACCTCTCAATTCTATTTGCATTTGCAACACTATTTAGCCCTGTGCCTTTTAGAATCGTTACTTTGTAACTTGGGAAGCCATTAGATATTGTCATTTATCAGAAATTTTTTATTGAGAGTTTTTTCTAGACCAGGCATGGTATGAAGTTTTGGTAAAGTTATGCGCTGAGTTCTGAAAGAGCTCCTTTACTAGTAGAGAAATTCATAAACAAAACAAATGACATAACAGTGTGTTCAGCATTATGTAACAGGTGAGGACAGTGTGAGATGGGAAGTGGAAGAGGGACACACAAACAAAACAGAAGTTAGGATGGGAGAGCTGGCTTCTCAGAGACTTGACAACAAAGTAACTAGCTGAAGCAAACTAGAGTTGGGGTTGATTGATGAGGAAGGCATCACAGGCAGAGGGAGCCAGTGCAAAGGCCCAGGGGCAAGAAATAGCAAGATTTTAGATGCATAATTATTTCAGTACAGCTGGGAGGTAGAGGATAAAGAGGAGAAGGGTAGGAAAGCTGAATTTCCAATGATGATCAAGAAGAAGTGCTTATTTGTTAATCCCAATCTCCTAATTTATCCTTTCCCCCCACGTTTCCCCTTGGGTATCCATGAGTTTGATTTCGAGATCTGTGAGTCTATTTCTGTTTAGTAGATAACTAATAAGGACCTACTGTATTGCACAAAAAACTCTACTCAATATTCTGTAATAACCTACATGGGAAAAGAATCTGAGAAAGAATGGATATATGTGTATGTATAACAGATTGACTTTGCTGTACACCTGAAACTAACATAACATTGTAAATCAACTATACTTCAATGAAAATTTTTTAAAAATCTAGCATAGGGCAAGCAGGAAAAGCAAACCAAAAAAAAAGTGCTTATTGATCACAGAAAAGGGTTTTTCTTTGAACCTGAATACAGAGGGACATTTTGACATGCATTGAAGCATAGAGAATGACCTACTGTATTTGAAATTTATAAGATCATTCTAGACAGAACAAAGGATTTATTTGAATAGAGGAGTTATGAGGCTGTACCAAGACTCCAAAAGAAAAGTTATGAGGGAGTGAACTAAAATAGCAAATGTGGAATAGATTAGGAAAGGTCGAATCAAGAGATATTTACAAAGTGAAATCTATAGGATTCAATAGGAAACTGTATGTGAAGGAGGAAAGAATGGATAATTAGAATATTCAGGGTAATTTTCAGTAGTAATGCAGACAAGATCAAGGTTTTAGAATTGAAAGTATGGAAAGAGAAGGAGCCATCTGTAGTCTTCACAGTTGCTGGCCATTGGGCAAAGGAATAAATAAGGGTCCATTTGGCCAAAGTACACTAACTTTTATTTACAGGTCAGGGGCTTTGGTATTAGTGGACCCAGGGGCCAAAGTCATCACAGACTCAAATTCCATTCATCCTCTACAGTCATCCTAAAGGCTGCTTTCCTTCAGAGATGTAAGATGGATACGACCATTTCAAGAGAAACATTTAAAAAGAGCCATGTCCGGAGGGAAAAAGGAAGACTATTTCTGGGTTTGTTGTTGTAGGAATTCAGAGTCATCCTCTGAATTCCTCAGCACACCTCCCATGATATTGGGGAGACCTAGGTCACATGCTCACCAACTAATATAATGAGGTGATGATGATTTATTTTGCATATTGGGGTTTAGTGCTAGATAAAGGCTCAGTCTCTCTGAGTCAAGTGTGAGAAGAGTAGAAAAAGGGAACAAAATCAGAGCTCTGCCCATAAAAGGAGGGGAAATTAACGTTATGACACAGCACTTATCTAGTGTGGCTTGAGAATACCTACCCTGAATGTATATGAAAATAGGGGAAGTAAACATGATTTTCCTAAATAAAAAGATGGAGCAAGATTTCGTATGCATATTAGGGGGGTGTTGCAGAGAGGAGGAGATGAAAAGAGAGTATAAGATGAAAAACTAAAAATTTTGGAGATTATTTAATGCAAATTAAATATACCTATGCTTTATTCATCTTCCTTCCCCACTGAACACTCATATTTGTGGCATTACTATTTCCTAGGATTATTGCTTTAAAATTTATTTGATTGTTCTCCTTTGTCTTTTTCTTCCTCATTTCTCTAAAACAGAAGGAAAGCAGCATTTCCGGTTTTTATTCTAAATGCCATGAAGAGATCTCTGAGTGTGAAGCAGACCCAAGGGAAAAATAACCTTCTTAGATATAGATGTTATTGCCATTAAATTACTACCTTAAGTAGATGTACATATAGGAGATACAGTTAATTTCACATGAAGATGGGAAGGACCACGAAGATAATGAACTTTGAGAGTACTTTAAATCCCATAATGCACATTTGAGAAGCTTTCTATGCAGGGAAGACCACTGAGTTGATAAAAGAAGCATTTAGTTAGCAAATGCCTTTGTGCTTCCCTGCTCACTGATATATTTGCTTTAGAAATGAGTGCTACTCACTTGGTAGATACAGACATCTCTTTTTAACAGACTTGTCTCAGAAATAAAGTGTGTGTGCATTGAGGGGAGGGGAATGCCATCAGTGTCATGAAGTAACTAAGGAATATAGTAAGCAACGTTTCATGGATGTGTGGATTGCATAATTTAAGACTAACCTGGGGCATCCATAAATTATGCATAGTTTTGTTTTTTTATTTTACATCTTTAGAGGGGAGAAAGATACTTGATTTTGCAGTTTACACCTTTAGCATTATCTAAATCTCTCTCACTGTTGAAAGCTGAGTATCCATAAGGAGACATACCATCTGCTGTTTGGACTGTTCTCCTAAAATCCTTTCAGAATACTCATTCTTTCTCAAATGCTGTTGTCTTTTGAAAAGGAATCAACCCCTCAGTACTTACACAACGATTCCATTACATATGACATTGACTTCTGTTAAAACAGTGGCAGAGACCCACTCAGCAGCAATTTGGAAATGATTTAATAATTGGTGTATTTTGCAGTATTTATATATTGTGTTGTTTAAAGCCATGTGAAGATAGGATTCAATAATGACTGTATTCAATCATGAGTTATATACATCCTGAATGTTCCCTCTTTTCCATTGTTTTAGGATGAGTGGCATCTTCTGTGGCTGTACATACTCTGTACTAAGACATGAGCTATTTTTTTCTCCAAGTTAATAATCTCCTTGCCTGAATTTTGGAACAGTATATAGCTAAACAAAAGATGGCAAAAAAAAACCCAAAAAAACACAAAACAAACAAACAAAAAACACTGAGACTCTGGAGAAAAAATTCAGTACAATGATTTCATTTGCTTGGGTCACTTCGTTTTATAAATCAACAATTGGGAACACTGTAATTAGTTACCAGCATAGGGTATTTTGTTTAGTCGTTTACTGCTGAAAGATCTGGCATCATTAAAACATTACTTTTAGGTCACTTTTAATTACTGCACTTGAGGACGTGGGGTATATGCTTTGTCTCCTTTGAAACCGAAGCTAAAGTCTAACAAGTTGATTTTCCCTGGCCCTATAGACGCATTTACATTTTCCGATGAGTGCAGCTTTGGCTGCACCGCTAGGTGGCAGAAGTGTTTTACCGTTTCTGGCTCTGAGCTCCGAAGCCACTAAGTCCCCTCTCGGCTCATTCCTGCAGCAGCTGAGGCTGATATAAATGTAAAAACAAGCAGAAGCTATATGTGACACTCACCACCTTTATTAAAGCAAAAAGCAACGACGCCAAGCCATGTTCTTGGCTTCTGTTGGTCTTGTGAAGGCAAGGCTTTGCTGAAGGGCTGAAGTAAAGGAAGGAATCCTGAGGGAATGACTGTTTGCTGAGGTTTAGCTGTGTGTGTGTGTGTGTGTGTGTGTGTGTGTGTGTGTGTGTGTGTGT
>NW_021703785.1:48621404-48905374 GCF_005190385.1 Monodon monoceros | reverse complement strand
GTGTGTGTGTGTGTGTGTGTGTGTGTGTGTGTGTGTGTGTGTGTGTGATTTTGTACCACTGTCCAGGACTAGTGCATCCAAGGGAAACAACTGGCAGCTCCCAGATCCACTGCTTCTGGAAGGACCACTGGTACTTCCACCCAACTCTGCTATGGGTATTATTGCTTGACTCCTTTTGGAAGAGGAGCTAAACACATAAAAACTCAATCTGTTAGACTGAAAAGCAGTCAGCTTCGAGGCTTCTTGATAGGGAGAGGTTAGTTATAGAGTTGAATAGGAGTAGAATCCGATCGGGAAACATTTTATTTGTCTATAAAAAGATTTGCTAAGTTGATGTTCAGGATATTACCCAGGATATATATGAAGTCTTGCAACATATGGAATATTACCAGTCAGTTCAGGGAGATGCTCGGGTCACATAAAAAAGAAGGTACTTGTATTCATAGACTATGTATTTATGTATTTTGGAGAAATAATAGGTTTCTTTTCTTTCTTTCTTTTTTTTTTTTGAATGAGACTATTGTATTCCAGACTAATAAAACCTTTCCGCTTAGGAAAGCACAAGAGGTGGTAAAAGAAAGGGAAGGGTGTGTGTTCCCATAAGTAGGGGAGAAACACAGCAGCTGCCTTATTCTGGAAAGGTACTCCTCTGTAGGTTGGATTCTAAGCTGATCCACCTACACCTACATCTGCCATCACAGCCGGCACCTGGTGCAGGGTGAATGACACACAATACTCCCCAACTGTCACTGTCCAGCCGTGTCCACCAATTAAAACTAATAAACATTCCTCCCTACACCAAGGATGCGCCTCCAGCTCAGTGAGCAGCAGGGTGGGTGATGGCAGAGCATAATGACAGCAGTAGCAGCCAGAGCCCTGGGCAGCAGGTGTACTAGGCTGGGAGCAGGGAAGGGCACAGTGAGGCACTGCCATCACCGGCTCACACATTATGCAGGCAGAGTTGAGTTGTTTACAAATTGAGAGCAGAGGGGATTTGGTTGGAGAGAGAGCTGAGCTCACTGCATTCAGGGCTCGAGACACCTGAGCGGGGTTCCGTGCTGGTGGGTTTGGTGCCGTTCCTTGTAGAAAAAAAAAAAACCTCCCTCCACCCCTCAACACACATCCTGACCGGGTAGCAGAGGCCCAGTTCTCCATGCAGGCAAAAAACACCTGATGAGAAACCCAAGAATCTCCAACATTGAGTGCCAGGAAGTCTCTCTTTCTCACAAGTTTATCTCTTCCAGGTGACATGGATATGGCAGATGCCTGAGCAGACAGTCCGGACAGAGCTTGCAAACTGGAAAAAGAAAAGATAAAGAATCAGGAAGGGTCATTAAATGGGAAGAAAATAAACCCCCAAGAAGGTAAGGGACCTGTGGAAAGTTCTCAGCATTCAGTCAGAGTTGGGGAGCTTACACCCTCCTCCATGCTGGACTTATCTGGGAAGGAGTTGGACAATCCTGAGGGGCAGTAGCGGGGAGTGTGTGTGTGTGTGTGTGTGTGTGTGTGTGTGTGGTGTGTGCACACATGTTGGAGTCGGGGGTGCAGAGCTCTGGAACACCAAGCATCCCTGGGATGGGATATGGAGGGAGCAGGATTGCACATGTGTCCTTATTCACACTCAGGAGTGAGCCATCATGAGTGCGACTTTTCTGGTTTCAGTGTTATTTCTGCCGAAGGCAGGAAGAATGTATCCTTTTTCCCTCTTGTCAGCAGTGCAGCAACCTATGTCAGTCTTTGTTTTCACCTCTGCTGGTTTCAACTCTGCTGTCTGGCGGTGTCAGTGCTGTCAATTTAAAATCCTGCTTCTCTCTGTGAGTGCTGTGATGATACAGGACACCTGAAGGTGTCATTTTCCTGTGGTTAATTAACCTTGAGACCAGAGGCACACCAGCATAGCCCCTTAATTACATTTACGTGTGATCCTGCAAACATGGGGTGACGAGGGGCCACCAGCACTGCTGTCAACGTGCAGTCCCACCTGTCTGACCCATAATCTGGGGATTGTTATACAATACTGACTTCTGTCCTTGACATGGGTTGTCCTGCCTTCTGAGTTCAGATGACAAAGCTTTCAGTGTATCAGTGAAACCTTTTGGCAGGCATATGCAGCCACTGGTAGTGGAGAATTTCTTTTGCAATTAAAAAAGAAGAGTCAAAGCAGCCTCCTCTGCCTCTGCCTGCCATGGTTGCGTGACCAAAAGCTGGACCTGAGATTATGACTGTGGTTGTGAAAAGCTGTGGAGTGTATGTTTCTGCTATCAATGCTTTCCTAGTTTCTCAAATTGAGTCATTTCTCTAATTGATACCTTAGTTGCGCCCTTTTCCATGATTGGAGTGAACAGGAGTTGGAACATTCTCCAGTGTCAGCTGCCAAAGTCATTGACTCCAGCACGTGGGGTCCTGGGCTACACAGATGAGCTGGTTTGAGGCTGGGGCTTGGAGTGATGTGGAGGAAAAAGAGAGAGTAACAGACGGCTGTGTTGTCAAATGGGAAAAAGTGGAAAAGAGGAGGAAGGAAGCAGAGGATACAGACCTGGAAGTTCAAAACATAACCAGGGGACATGATCCAGCCTAGTAACCAAGAGAGCTAGAGCCAAGCTGAGGTTTCAGATCACAAGGAGACAGGAACGTGAGCCAAGAACCCGCACATCGCGGTTGGTTTGAACCTGGTTGAGGAAACAAGAAAACTAAAGAGTGAAGTAGAAAGAAACAACATTAGAGACTGATACTATCACAGTGCATGGTCTCCTTATGCCCATCCCTGTCACACTGAAAGCAGGCTCATCATTCGTTTATTTAAAAACAAAGCAGGGCTTCCCTGGTGGCGCAGTGGTTGAGAGTCTGCCTGCCGATGCAGGGAACACGGGTTCGTGCCCCGGTCCGGGAAGATCCCACATGCCGCGGAGCGGCTGGGCCCGTGAGCCATGGCCGCTGGACCTGTGCATCCGGAGCCTGTGCTCCACAACGGGAGAGGCCACAACAGTGAGAGGCCTGCGTACCGCAGAAAAATAAATAAATAAATGAAAATAAAGCAAAACACTCATCATTGCATGCTTGCTGCATGTGTAGGAAATAGGAAACAACAAAAAAAGAAATTCCATGTAGTACAAACCAATCTGATTTTTGGATTTCTCTCTATAGCATTGCTCCCAAATTGTTCTTCTTTTTCTTCTTAGATGCATCCAGTGACCAGCTCCTTTGCAGTTATACGTGATGTCTATATAGTATTTCTGGTTGTTTCCTTTGTGTATTCCAGTGTGGCCTCTGCAGAGCTTCTACTTATGGAACTCTCTTCCGATTCTGGAGCTCTGGAAAGTAAGCCCATCACTCCATCATGTAGAAGTATTTTAAATAATTGAAAAGAGGGCTCATGGTCCATCATTTAACTCATTAAGTACCTCAGAAATGCCAAGTACTTTTCTAAAGTCTGGAAATACATGGGAAAGTTAAGATGGGGCCTTGGTTCTCATGCAATGTGTACTCTTGCTCTGGAGAAAGGAATGTAGATGTATTCACATCACTGAATGCACTGCTGCCAATAAGCACGGGTGAGTCCATAGGAAGTGCGTGGAGGACATAGAGAAGGGCAGGCATAACAATGGAGAGTTTAAATATCTGGGGTTGGCAGGGAGAGAGAAGGAGAAACGCCCCTCTTCTTGAGCAGGAACAGAAAAACAGTTCCTGGATCTCTTCTTAAAGACACTAATGCTGTGAGCTGCACAGTTTTCCCAGGGGGACTTCAGACTCTACACTTCTTTTGGCTTTTGAAATATATTTAAAGTATAGCAATTACAGTTGGCTGTGTGGCATAAAATGAGGTTTATTAAATCAGTTTAACATTAGCTCTGCTCTAAGAGAAAGTCTAGGAAGAAGGCAGAGAGAGGCTTCTGGTAATTTGTTAGTTTTGTTTTTTTTTGACTCTGGTTTGATGGAGCCCAGGGGAGAGAGTAAAAGGAACTTGTAAAGATTTTTCGTCTACATATTTTGAGGATAGGAGAGATATCTTAGATACTTTTATGTTTCCTGCTGTACCTGACAAATGACGCACAAAATAATCAACAAAAATATTTGTTGAATGGATGCCTGTTATTATTATAATGGCAAAGTTAATGCTATCATGTCTCTTTTATGAATTGAATTGGCTTTTCTTAAAACTGTAGTTTTATTATATGAATTATTACTATAAAACACATATCCTGCTCTTTACGTGTCTTTGTGATTTAACCTTCAAATCTACTCCTCTCTGTGTTGCAAATAGATCACGTAGATAGTAATGCTGGTTAATTTCAAGAGTATAGGATGTCAAACTCCACATAGTTTATCCCAAGGAGTCATAAATCACCATGTGACATAGCCCATTGTGGTCATTAGGGGGACACAGTACTGTAGACCTTTTGTAATGATTTGCAATCTCCCAAATGAATTGTCATATTGACACAACTAGGGCTGCAGCAGAGAGTATCTGTTCTCAACAGTTATGTGTCCCCTAGAACAGAGGTGAAATCTTATACTGAAAGCTCAAACCACACTAACTCTACTGTCAGCTCTTAGATTGTTTAATAGTTTTTTTTTTTTTTTTTTTTTTCGGTACGCGGGCCTCTCACTGTTGTGGCCTCTCCCGTTGCGGAGCACAGGCTCCGGACGCGCAGGCTCAGCGGCTGTGGCTCACGGGCCCAGCCGCTCCGCGGCATGTGGGATCTTCCCGGACCGGGGCACGAACCCGTGTCCCCTGCATCGGCAGGCGGACTCTCAACTACTGAGCCACCAGGGGAACCCTGTTTAATAGTTTTAAAAGAGAAATAACATCCATACCCCCAGGGATTCTAAAGTAAGATTTTCCTTTATAATTAGATGATACAGTTTATACATTTTAAACAATCCTAATTTGGACTTTCAAAACACTTCTATTCTGATGATCCTTAGGTTCTTAAACATTAAAATTATATTAAGTCTGGACCCTCTGATGAGCATCAAATCACAGTAGCTCCATTTCAAAGACAGCAAAGCTGAGGAAATTTGTCTCTAAAAATGGTGCTTTGTATCTTCCAATTGTTTCCCGAAAATACACTTAGTACCTTTTAATAACAGTGAGTTTCTTTTAGTTCTCCAGCCATTCATTCACAATGGAAAGTTTTCAGTTTCTAGAAATTCAAGGAGATCATAAAAACCAGTTTATCACTGAAAACTTAGCTCATAGTTGGGAGTAAAACATCTTCAATTATTTTAAATTATTAAAATTAAGTAATTCTGTACCAGATACTGAATACCATAGGAAGAAGCAGGGGAGCCCTTCACCTGGAAAATTGTAAAGTTATAGAAATGGTCCTGCATATCTGTTTTAAAGAGAAGAGGTGAGAGAATGGTTATCTTACGTACCAAGTCCTGCAGCCTCAAGTAATCACAGTGGTCCACAAATACAGTTTCACTGTAGCTTATATACAGCTGTTTCCTGGTATCCTTTGGAATTATTTTACCTCTTTAATAATGCAAGGTACTCCTGGGACCTACTTTCTGCCTTAAATAATTCATAATGCATGCTTTGTATTAAATGAACAATTTTAATGAGAAAACCATATCTATTTGACTGGGGAATAACTGTTGATTCAATTTGAATGTTATTTTGAACGAACTAGCATTGGATTAACAAGATTTTACTATATTGCTTTCTCATTTATATCCTAGCCTTATTGTTTAGCCGTAATTATTTATCTTACATCATAGCAAGTTGAGAAAATGACAAGAAATCAAGAGAATGAACTTTGGACTAAATGATGGAAAATGTACAGGGGGCAATCACTGAAGAGACTAAACAACATACAAATACATACTTGTTTAATTGGGTATCTTTTCAGTTCTCTCTGACCTTGAGATCCTGTGGATGATAGCTATGTATCAGGTCTATTCCTCAATATGAAAAACAATGAAGTCCATAGCATTAACCAGCTCTTCTTTGAATCATCTATCAGTCAAAATAGTACATCTTATTTGTGAGTATATTTGCATAATGGAGTTAATACAGTAATACAATAGAACTGTATAGAATGGAAATACAATAGAGAATGCATAATGCAGAATTAAGAGTAACAATAGAAATAGAGTAACTGTAAAATCCATGAGAATAGAGATGTATGCTTTTGTACAACTAGCACTTAGGACACTGCTTCTTACATAGCTGGTACCCAATAAATATCTGTTAAATGAGTGAATAGTAAACTATCAAAGGGAGCATTAATAATATTATAAAACTCTGAGTACTATTGCCAGGTACTATTGAATGACAAGTAACCATGTGCAGACACTGGTCAAAGTGTTGTACATGCATTAATGTATAATCCTTATCAAACATATCCAATAAGGTAGGTGCTCTTTTGTCCCCATTCTACGGGTAGAAGAGACTGAGAACTAAATTATTGAAGTAAATTGCTTAAGTTCACATAGGAAAGTTTGAATATGAACCAAGTTTCCATAACTTTAAATATTGTATTCTTAACCATCGGAAAACACTGTTTATCTTAGAGGCCTGTAAGACTTGGTTTTTGCATGAAATCTGCCATACAAATACTGAAAGGTGCAAATCTACTCAGCACTCATGATTGAAGCTGGGCATGTTCTGGATGGTACAAATGTAGATATGATTCCTATTTAATACCAGACCATGACTAAAAGGCTCTTCTGCTTAGCTCTTGACTTCACAGTTTAAAGTATGAGGAGAACATGAAGACAACCAACTGAAGTGTCTGTGAGACGTTAAAAACCTACACAATCAGGAAGCCATATTTCACTAAGATGTCACTGTTTGCATCTCTCAATACTTATATCATGAGGTATCACAAAAAAACCATGGTCTGCATCATGAAGCTGTTTACACACTATTAGAAATACAGAATGAAGCATGCAGAAAAGACTTCAGAACACTTACAAAGCACCTTGCAGATGAGTTTCAGTCTCCTATCTGGTTTATGCTGATTGGGGTTTGAAATTTTTGTACATTTCTCAAAGTTGACAATTTAAATATGGAAAATAGAGGGTGAAAGTATGTCTATATTGAATTCTAAAAATATATGTCTTAATTACATAAAGATAAACCAAAATCTTAACTATTAGATATGAAAACAATTAGTTTGGACTTCCCTGGTGGCGCAGTTGTTAAGAATCCACCTGCCAATGCAGGGACACGGGTTTGATCCCTGGTCCAGGAAGATCCCACATGCTGTGGAGCAACTAAGGCCATGCTCAGCAGCTACCAAGCCTGTACTCTAGAGCCCATAAACCACAATTACTGAGCCTGCGCTCTGGAGCCTGGGGGCCACAACTATAGAAGCCCGCACACCTAGAGCCCATGCTCCGCAACAAGAGAAGCTACTGCAATGAGAAGCCCCTGCACCGCAATGAAGAGTGGCCCCCGCTTGCCATAACTAGAGAAAGCCTGCGTGCAGCAATGAAGACCCAAATGCTGCCAAAAATAAATAAATTAGAATAAGACAATTAGTTTGTATTATGTATGCGTGTATATATATATACATACATACATACAAAGTGTTATTCCACTCTCTAAAATTCTTATTACTTCAAGTGAATCTCTGATTTTTTTTTACTGTAAATTAAATGGGAAAATATAATATGGAAATAACTTAGGACATATAGACAGAAGCCCTGAGTTCCTGTCCCAAGTCCCTTGCTGTCTTCTGAATCTCAATTAAAATATAATAGAGTTTTTGTATAAATTAAATCATATAATACACAAACGTATACATATATATATATATATACATTTATATACTATAAATTACTATGCTCATCTTACTATGGTTATAATACTAAATAAAATAATGACTAATGTCATTTCCAGAGTTTTGATTTAAATGGCAATGTCACAGATTATCTGTTTCTATTTTCAAGTCACAGCAAAGGAAAAAAGCATCCCTCCTACTTCATTTCTGCCTTCAAAGGCTCGCAGGAAATTTAAAAAAAAGAAAAGCGTTCTGAGTAGTATTTCTGACAGCAAATTTCTCAGAATCCAGAAATACTTATTTTCTCTGTAATAAGTTGCCACAGATACAAAGGAGCACTTATGATTGATGACTATCTCCGTTTGCATGAGTGATAATTCCTGAACACACAGTTCTTGATTAAAATACAAATGCATTTTCAACTGCATATTTCTTTATCTGTGTTTTATTCTTACAGGACAAAATATGAAAAGAATCAGGTAAAGTTGGGCTCTAGTATATTGCAAGAGAGAAACTGAAGCTGAGAGGATTTTCAGGTGGGGCGGGAAGATCTTTTGCCACCACCTGGCTCACAGGACTGGGTCTAGATGTGGTTGTATTGGCTGAACCTTTGAAGGTGAGATTTTTTTATATTGAAGTATCCTATTTCCCAAATTGCCTTTTAAAAAACGGACAATCTATATTAGAGTGAAAGCAACTTAAAGGATATTTTCTTTTGAGAATAAAATTAATGGTATGTGTGCCTTTAAGGACATTACCCAGAGGACAGGCATCACATCCTACATTATAGTGCACTGTGGGTGCTGAGCTTTATACAAACTTGGCACTTGATACACCTGAATGACAGTGGTGTCTTTCTCGAGGAAATCAGATTTACTTTTAGCACGTATACATGATACACTAGAGGTGAGATAAAACAGAGAAATGAATGTGGAAGAGATTACCAAGACATTAAATATATCATTCCCATGTGAATGGTCAAGCTGGTGATTCTTACAGGTAAGGATCTTATACTTTTGGATCTAATAATCCTTTTAAGAACATGTAGGCTATTATGCTATCATTTGAAAGGGGAAAATTAAACCCAGACCTGATGAGTAAATTGCCAAGATTCCATTGCTAGGAAGTGTCAGAACTGAGACTAGAGGGGACACTGTATGCCAGATATTGGGTTAAGCATGTCTGCCCCCACCATCTCATTCAACTGTTACAAGAGCCTTGTGAGTTTACTTACTGTTCCATAGGTGAGAAACTGAGGCTCACAGAAGTGAAAGAGCCTAGCCACAAAGCTAGTAAGTGGCAGACTTAGGAGGAATGAGTCTGTTTGACCCTGTGAATCATAGTATTCCCAGGGCAACAGGCTGCCTCTCAGATTCACAGCACTTGGCTTAGTGGCCCTGCTCAAATATGGAACATGCATTAAGGGCTACTCAAAACTAAGTAGGAGGGCTTCCCTGGTGGCGCAGTGGTTGGGAGTCTGCCTGCCGATGCAGGGGACACGGGTTCGTGCCCCGGTCCAGGGAGATCCCTCATGCCGCGGAGAGGCTGGGCCCGTGAGCCATGGCCTCTGAGCCTGTGCATCTGGAGCCTGTGCTCCACAACGGGAGAGGCCACAACAGTGAGAGGCCCGCATACCGAAAAAAAAAAAAAAAAAAAAAAAGTAGGAGATCCAAGGTGATGAAAAAAAGGGATAAATGTGAAGTTGAGACAGTACTTCTGAAATTTCAGGTTAAGAAATAGCTTCTGTGAACCGAGAAAGGAAAGAAAGAGAACACAGTTTGATATCATTTGGGTTCCTTTGAATTCTGGGGGAACAGCCCCTCTGTGGTGGACAGCCCCTCCATGTCTCCTGACCTTTTATGAGGTAATTTAGCTCATTGGTAGATAGGCTCAAGCCTTTGCAAGCTTGCTCACTCTCATGTGTGGAGCATATGCTACCTGCTTGAAAACACAATAGAGGCAAAAATCAAAATATAAATTATCTTCTTATTCACTTTTCAATTCTGAAAGATAATTATTTGTTTAAGTAACACATTCTGCCTTGCTTAGAGGACATTAATACTCATTCATTATTAAAAATATATTTATATGTTCAAATATGTTTGCGTTTCACAAGTCTCATCAAGAAACCAGGCTCCGTGAACCCTGTCTTTTGGTCATGCTTGCAATTCTAGTTTACTTCTTTAATAAGCATTCCATGAACAAATGTAAATAAGAATTCAGAAAAGTACAATGAGTAAAACTTTATTCCACAAGTCTACATAAAACAGTATGAGAAAATAATCTATTAACCTATTTTAAAACATATAGGTGATATATAATAAAACTTTATATTTTAACCTTTGGATTTATGATAAAAACGTTTATGACATAGGTTTTTCTTCTTCTTTATTTCTTATTATATCTTTTCTTACAGGTCCCTTTCATTCATTCACCCATTCAAAAAAAAACTCATTGATTACTATCGCATGCTATGAATAGTCCCAAGCACTGGTCATAGCAAGAAAACAACACAATAGGTTCCTTGTGCTCATGGAGCTTATACATTAAGTGGTAGAGACAGACAGTAACCAAGTAAAAGAAGCAAGATCATGTCAGATAATAAACTTAATGGCAAAAGCAAAAAAGAGTGACAGATAATGACTTAGAGATGAGTGAGTTGAATGACTTAGAAAAGAATTCTGGGATAGGTCCCTAGGAAAATGCCTTTGAGAGAGGACCTACCTGGGCAGAGAAGCCAGCCATGCAAAGATGTAGGAATGGTGAGAACTACTTGGTAAGAACAAGTTTCAAATATTCAAAGAAGATGAAAAAGGCCAGTACTGTCAGGGAAAAGTACTAGATAGACAGTGAAGCTGGGACCAGACCTCAAAAAGCAGGAAAGCCATGATAAACAGTATGGATTTTCATGTTAGTGCTGTGCAGAGGGTGGACAGTAGTGAGGCAGTAATCAACAAAGAGACCAGATGAAGGCCATCCGGGCCAGCAATGGTAGTGCTTTGGGCACTCCTGGCAGCAGTGTAGGTGGCATGACCAAGATTCAGAAGTTATAACTGACGGGGCTTTAAGAATTTGATGGATGATATGACAGGAATCGAGATGGACTTAACTTTTTGGATAGGATGACTTGGTGGAAGATAATGCTATTTGTTAAGATGGGGAAGTCTCCTTTTATAATTAAAAATTCTTTGACAATGACTAATAAGTCCAGTTTTTCTTTTTTGGTATAACAGCTCTAGAGTATTATTAAAAGGTTTTCAATGACTACAGTTGTCCTTGTTCATGATTTTGAAGATTTTGGCATCGTAGCTAGTGATTCACTTTTTATGTAGAGCATTGTGTGGGAGGTTCTTGGAATGCATATCTATGAGAGATGATATTGGCAATGAATCATATGATATCACTAGCTTGTCACAATCAGATTATGAAGATATTCTACTTTTTGTTGCTTGGCTCCATAAATGGTAAAGCATTGATGAATAAACCAAAGAATAAATCAGAGGTAAGAAATATGCTATTAGTCACTTAAGGCATTGCTGCCATACAATGGGAGCCTCCCTTTCTGTTTAGAATTGCTATCTATATCCTTCTGGATGTAGTGAAAGCCAAGGATATTATAGGATAAATTTATAAGAAAGCATAAGATGCATGTACCACATAATTTTATAAGGTAGAAAACCATCTGTTTGTGGAAAAATGTTCAGTGCTTTGTAGCCATGATTCCAAGACTGACGGCCCCCTCAGGCTGCTGTTCACAGCTATTTACAGTTCCTCAAGGCTACTTAATTGTAGTTTCCAGTGCCCTTGTTACTTGACTGTCCCACTCAAAATTCGTCAAGGACCCTTATCTCTTCACCTTTTAAACTCTGCTCTGTGTTATGGATCATTTTGAAAATCAGTCCAGCATTTGAGATGAAATATTCAGGGTGAATAAGACAGAAGTCAGCAAATGAGTTGACCCCACCATAACACAATCTCAAGAAAAACAAGACATCTAGCTGATAAAAGTAAGCTTGTGCTCTGATCAGAACGGAGGTGTGAAAGTTTAGTTTTCTTTTTGTTTTCAACGCAATAAGGTTTTTAAATCTTTCCTCTAGCTGTTGCTCTATCTCTTGCCCACCCAATATTTCAGTCTAGTACTCCAGCTTGAGTTCTGAAAAGTACGTGAGTGAGACAGTGATACAGAAAATTTTAAAGACTGCACTTTGTGAATCAGGGTCTTATTTGACACACTATGTGCCCCCTGTTGTCTTCGAGGCCTATACAGAGACAGCTTCAGCAAATCCTTGGCGTGCAGTCATTATGCCCAAAGCAAGGGTGTAGCACTCCAGTGGGCTGAGCTGATTGTAGGGGAAAGACAAGGGAGCAAGCATTGTGTACCATAGATGTGTGAATGAAAGCACATCCATCACAAAGAAGGGCAGGAAAAAAAATAATGTGAGTGAGATTATACTGATGCATCCCTGAGAAGAATATCAATATATCAGGACTGCGAATAAGCATGTGATGCTTTAAACTGGAATGTTTGCTATAAAATAGATAAATAACAAGGACCTACTCTATAGCACAGGGAACTATGTTCAGTGTCTTGTAATAGCCTATAATGAAAAAGAATATACATATATAAGAATATCTATATAGATATATAAATAATATCTATCTATCTATGTATCTAAAACTGAATCACTTTGCTGTACACCTGAAACTAACAAAACATTGTAAATCAACTATACTTCAATTAAAAAAGAAACACAACCCTTTCAGTTGAATAAACTTGACTTCCTATATAAAAAAAAAAAACTGAAATGTTTGAGACACATTTCTCTTTCTGTTTTTTCTGTTTTGAGATTAGTTATTATGGCAATAGTGGCAGCTTCATTCCTGTTCTGATTCTGCTAGTAGTGACATGAGTCATCTTGGAAAAGTTACTTCAGTTCCTTGAGCTTCAATTTTTTCATCTCTGAACTTAAGCTAGTAAGAATATCCAGCAGCTAGGTTTAGGGTGAAGGTTAATATGATAAAGCATGTGAAAATACTTGTAAAGTGCTCAAAGTAGTGGCAATTGTCCATATTAGTCATTAGAAGATATTGGCTCTACATACTGATATTATATTATTGAGGACATATATAGTAACTTTAAAAATATAGGATTAAAAGGTAATATTTCTTTGGGTCAAGAACATGAATCATCTCACTTAACCCTCACCACAACCCATTGGATAGATACTATTATTGTCTACCTTTGACAGAGGACAAAATCAAGGCTCAGAGAGGTTAAGTAACTTGATCATGGTCACACAACTAGTTTATGGCTGAGCTAGCACTTGGTTTCATGTATATCCAATTTCAGTGCAAAGATTTTAGCTCTGCATGCTATTTAGAATTGTAGCTCCAAGTATACTATAAAGTAACACTCAGAATGTAAAGCTATAAAATCCTTCTAACATTTAAAAAATAAACTATGATAACTCAGAACATGGATTTTAATGCTCCTAAGATAGATTATACTGCTAACACTGTACTTTACTACAGAATTACTCAATATGGCTACTTCCTCTACACAAATCATTTGACTGTATAGCAACTGTTGAGTGTATGTACCAATTCACCTCAAGGTTGCCAATTTTTAATTTGAAACAGAAGTAGCCATGTTTGTGGGGAACACCATTCAAATTTTATTTGGAAGAAGAATTTAAGTTAAGGTGAAGTATGCATGCTTTTAAGTAGCTGGGAAAATAGCATTATTACTAACAAAAATCATCAGAATGCCATAATGTTCAACATAGTTGAACTATCTCCAAAGAGTAGACAAGGAAAGTTCTCTGAGTACTAAGCTACTAAATGGCATTTGCAAGATGTGGGGAGTTGTCTTATATCTAAAAACAGTTGAGTGTCATTCTCACTTGCCCACCTCTATTCCTGAGAGAGCATCGCTTAGTTTCAGCATCGTTAGGTTCAGCATCAGTTTCAGTATCCAAAATTGATAAATTACCTGGATGGCATTTGAAATATACAACCGACTTTATTCTGTGCTTGTAGAGATGGAAGGAGATAATACAGCACATATGCAAACAATCTGAAGTTGAATTTTAGACATTAGCCTGTTTTATTATTTTTATGTTTGGGGTCATTTTGTTATTTTGCTTTGGATTATGCCCCTCCACTCCTTCCCCTTCCCCAAAGTTCTCAGTTTCCTCACTCTCAGAAGCAAAACCCCTCATTTCTTCCATTTCTTTTATGGAACAGTTTCAGCTGGCTTCAGCCCTGTTTAGCATGGCCAAAACATGAAGGTCTGCCTTCCCTTTAAAGACCCAACCAAGCCCTAAGATGTGGAAGTACACACTGGTGTCTACTCAGATGCAATTTCATTACGCTGGTTACATGATCTTCTGTTTTCTTTGTCAACAGTATGTCGTATTTTATGCCAAGAAATGACTACAAATTTAATTACAGAATGCTATATCATTTTATTCCTAAGAATATTATAATAATTATATGTGGTATGCTGCCATACTTATAATATTCCCCCCCCAACAAAATAACTTGCTTTGTAGCTTTAGAATATGAGGAATAATAGATGGGAAAATAATATTGGCAATAGAGATATAATTTATTCATTCAGTTCAGTTTTCCAGGTATATTAAAAAGGGCACCAGGAAAAGGTCTGTGTCTTTCCTCACCAAATGTTTTATTACTCTTTACAAAAATTATGCTTGAAAGAGAATTTCAGAAAACAGACATTTATTACAGAAGGTGATAATATTTTTCCTCGTTTTCTTCTTTTATTATTATTACTATTAGAAATTATTGGGGACAGAGAATGGAAGGATGGTATATAAGTGCATGTAGTTCATGTAAATATGTTAATAAACATCTGCTTTTTATTGAGCATCTACTCTGACCAAGTTTTAAAACATGCTTTCTAATCCTCACAAGTTGACTGAATTGTGATGTATTAGTTATCTATTGCTACATTAAAAATCGCCACAAAATTTAATGGTTTAAAACAATAAGAATACTTTATTACCTCTCATGGTCTCTGTGGGTTAAGAATTCAAGAACAGCTTGGCTGGGAGGTTCTGGCCTGTCTCATGAGGACACAGTCTGAAGACATTCTCCATTCTCATACCTGGTGCCTTGCTAGGGAAGATTCAATAGCTCTTTCTCTAGGTGGCCTTTCCACATGGTTTCCTTCTCATGGTGGACTCAAGAGAGCTAGACTTTGTACACAATGGCCCAGGGAACTGCAAGTTCATGTCCTGAAGGAGAGAGCCAGGTGACAGCTGTATCACCTTTCAGGACCTGACCTCTGACCTCAGAGTCACATGGTATTACCTGCACCACTCTATCTGGAAGGGCAGTTAGAAAGTCCTGTTCAAGTTTAAGAGAAGGATAAAGAGATTGCCTCTTTATTGGCTACGACAAAATTCTAGAAGTGCATGTGGGACCAGAAATATTGCTGTATCGATTTTGGAAAATATAATCTGTCACAGGTAGGCGTTCTTACCTCTAATTTAAAGATAAGGAAACCTAGGTTCAGTGAGCTTGGGAGACCCAAAGTCACCTGGTAATATTTGGTCAAAATATCTTGCACTTACAGTGCTATATGTTATTAACGCTATCACTAGTGCTTTGGTCTATACTCCATGGATCACTGAAATCCTTTTCTCACAAGAATCACCCTAAACAGCATAAAAACTTTCCCCACCTCTCACCTTACAGAAGAACACCTTTGGAGTAACCAGGTGACTTCCCTCTACCCTTCTGGCCTTTATCTGAGCCAGAGGTCTTGCCTATTTTGCCACCTTCCTGCTGGTTTGGCTAATGGAGAGGAGAGAGAAAAAATGTCTTTCTTAAAATTTTTAACTTCTTGTGTGTACCCTCGCATTTACATTGACAGTGTGTACAACAGGCTTATGTAGAGGGATTATCTGGTGAGTGCACCATGGTCTAATGAAGGATGCTAATGCTCTTTGGTGAAGTTGAAATAAAAAGAGGATATAAGAAGAAGAATGAGAGTCAATAAGGAACAAAACAGAAATTAATTTTTAAGGGATGACACATTCTACCTTACATGATTATATTTTATTCTAATCTGAAGTAAATGACAAAGCTTATATATTTTCTGAAAATAGATCTTTTAACAGTAAATATTCTTGTGAACTCTGCCAAGCTATTTGTGTTTTATTTTAAAAGCTTTTGTACCTTCCTAAGGTAAACAAAATACTTCAGAGATTATGTGGACATTTCAGAACACTGTTCTTAAAAATAGAAGCAAAATGAAAATCAAGAATTGATTCAAATGAATTGATATTGAATTCAAATAACATTCAAATATGATTTTAATTTTTGACGATACTATACAGATCTTCACAGTCTAAAAACAAAAATAATATTGTTAATGACTTCTACCTAAAAGCGAATTTTGTAGTATTGTTTTCATCCCAAAGTTCAGTTGACTGCTCCTATGTAGGTAATGAGTAAGAGGAATAAATTCTATCCCATCCTTTCCAGAAACTCCATCAGAATGGAAGACGTTTATAAACTATAGGAATGATTTAATAATTTATAATTATTGATTTTTCATTTTATGACCAGAGTAATGAAAACTTCTGAAAACCACAGATTATTTGTTGAGTGTTCAAAGTGTGCAGAGTTTAATAAGAAGTGTCATTGTTTGGAAAGGAGAATAGTATTAAAGAAATAGCCAACACATTACCCTTTCTTGAGAAGTTCACCAATGAACTGAGCCACCAGATAAAACTCTAATTTCCTATTACTAGACCTCAGGGTTTCACATACCTGCCCACACACCTGCTCTCTGCCTCATGCTATAAGAAAGCACTTGTGTAACCTCTGACCTAAAGTCAATCTATTCACTTCTGCTCTGGAAACTTGAGATAAGTTACAGAACACAGTGAAAGAATAGATATTGGAATATGTGTATCCAAGGTGTTCTATGAATTCACACTTCAGAAAATGCATCATCTCTCATACAGATAACACACACTGATATTATGTATTATTATCTTCAATGCATATCACTGTATTCAATATACTACTGTATTCAATACAATACTGCACCTAATGCAGTGTACCAGCTTATGTGGAGCCTAGATCTCTGCCTTTATTTGTTAGTTCTGGTTGACACTATCACTGGAGTCTGAGAGGTCCCTTCCCATATCAGGTGAGATACATAAACAATGGTATTTAGAATATATAATAGTATATACTGTGCGTGCAATTCTGTCTAAGCATCTTCCTGGTATGATGCCACATAAACTTGCCAACAACCCTATGAAATAGGTACTATTATCCCCATTCTATCAATGAAGAAATGGTGGCACATAAAGTTTCAATAATTTTCAAAAAATGGGAAGCTATTGGTAAAGCCAGTTTTTGAAACCATGCACTTCAGAACTCATGCTCTCAGTTACTACATAAACTATACGCAAAGTCAAGATGGCAAGAAAAAACAATGATTATTGATTATTATCAATATGTCAGTGAGGTGAAAGCACTAAAGAATCTGTTTCACCAGTTGCCCAAGTGTATCTTTTTTCTTTATATAATCAATTGCTCCTAGCTCAAGACTTACTAGGTTTTATGGCTATTTCATAAATTGTTTTATAAAGTAAAATTAAATTATGCTAAACTGTGATGTGATGATGTAGTTTTGCATGATCTCATTGACCATAGTTTTGCATTTCTGATCTCTTTAGTGTGTGCTGATACACTAGGCACACACTGAACCATCTTAATAACAAAATTAACATTTCCCAACATCACCAGGCATTAACAAAGCTCATTTAAACAAAATAAGCTTATTACAGGGTGAGTATAGATGTTGCCTTTGTGCTTCCAGGTCATTGAGAAGAGAGAAAAATATGATTATAATGCTTTAAGCACTTTGACAACTGTCCAGTAGAATTCAACAATACTGTGGTTTATTATGTGCAAAAGTGTTCATAAGCCTATAAGCCAACATTATTAAACAATGGTAGCACAGATTTCTTTGTATGAATAGAAAACATGGAGGTGGATATAGAGGTTTATAATAGTTTAACCTTATTTATAACAGCTACAAAAATCTTCAAACTTTGAGGTGCAAAAAATCAGAGCAAAAAAATCAATATTTGAAGCTATTCTTGGGAGAATTTGGTTTATTATGAGTCCTATAAAGTATCTTATTATTCTAATATATCTGTGAATTAATCTTTGTGTAAATACTCAATTTAGTTGTACTGGAAATACGTTATCAGAAGGACAAAAATGATTCAGCCCCATATCAGATACTTACTTAATAATTTTTAGAGAAAAGGATCATTTCCCCAGTAACTTTTTCTTTCTATTTTTTCCTTATGTCGTGAGGCAAGATTATCTTCTGAGACTGAGTATTGAAGTAAGGGGTAGAATAAATGTGTCAAAGATTTGAGATTTGGGAATGGATATTTATTGAGTTTGAATTATCAATAGTGACATGGTTAGGTTAGGCTTTAAATGGGTACTTTGGGTACAGAGGGGAGGTTGTGTGTAAAAGAAAGGAAGATTAGAGTCCAGAAGAGCAATTAAGTACCTTACTTAATAACCTAGAAGAGAAGAGTGATGCCATTAATTAACTACAAGTTGCAGAAAGAATAGATGACTTTTAGGAGAAAGTGCAGACAAAAAAAGAAGAGGAAGTATAAAGCCAAATGGCAATGAGGATTATGCAGATATGAAGGGAAAACTTCTGCATGTCCCACATCCAACTGTTCAGAAAACACCAGCTCAAATTACTAATGAGAAAACACTCCTTCCCCTGCCCTGGTAGACACGGTTTGGTTTGGCTTCAGGGCTCAGATTATGACTTAGATCTAATATATCATGAGTTAAACTCAGATGGACCTCTGCCTGGGTTGGTCCAGCAATACTCAGTCCCAAGATTTTTCTTTCTCTTACTCTTGGTCTGTAAGCTGAAAGCTGGTAACATAAAAGGTGGGGCTGCTGGAGGCTATGATGTAACAAATGTCTGACAGATTGTAATGTGCAAAGAACTAAATTGAGTACTGGTGACAGTTTTTTAGCTCCTGGATCTAAAGTTTTCTGAAGCCATAATGCCCCGAATATTCCTTTTCTTGTTCTGTTTTCTGAAGGCAGTTTGAATTGGGCTTTTGTCATTCGCAATAGCAGGAATCCTGAATATTCCATGAGGCCTGTAGACTTTATTTCCGAAGCTGCTTATGTAAAGCATTATGGAGAATTTAATAAAATGTAGGACACCAATCTACAATTTAAGATTTTGACAAGTCTTAGGGTTTTCACTTTTGAAATACTGCAGTACACATTATTTCTTTTGAATTTTGCTTAAAGGTTTATAAAATCTCAATTGAAGTTTCTCCTAAGAACTGCCTATACCCATGGTGTTTGAGGCCTTGCTTAACACATTATATGTCTCAATTATAAAATTTTTGGTCAAGTGACTGTAGTCTTTATGATTTTTAAAGCTCTGCATTCATACAAAGCATTCTAAATTTAATGATGATGAGAATAACTGGAGTTATCGCTTAATGTTTTCATTAATTAGGTAAATAAAATGTATATTCAAAAACTGAACAGAGAAATACTAACTGGTAATTTTATTTTTTTGTCTTTGTGGATAAAGGGGTGCCATAGCCATCAGAATTATTTAAATGTGGTGCAACCAAGTAAAATCTTTGTACTGTATTTGACTAAAACCTAGGAGAATGCTTGAAATGACTTTCTGTAATCTCTGTGTTTGCTTTATATTTTAATATATAAAAAATCAATAGGGGTTATGGTTATAATTTGTACTGAAGAGAAAGTTGTTAATATGTTTTCACATTAAAGATTTTCCTCACTTATGACTATTGCTTAGTTATTTAATCCAATAGTTTGCTGGAATAAAAAGAATTTTTTAAAAAAGCAGGTTTTTTAAAAAAAACTAAAGCCAAATTAGATCTTACTTTAAGTTCAAGTGTTCAAAGACACCTTGTTTATAATTATAATGAAGAATCAAATCAAAGAAGAAATTTATGATGTCCATTAAACATAAATTATTTCTACAGAATCCAAAATCCTCAAAATGATATAATCAGTATTTCCTTTTCAAAAACACTTTCTTTTATCAAAGAGCAAAAGGCAATATAAGGCAATCAGAATTCAAGTACAAAGAGAAAAAATATTTTTCAGTGTTTGTTTTCATCTTTATACTGATAGTTTCCACTCCAGCTATTCAGATGATTTATATATATATCAATAAACTACAGAGTATCTGTCCACTGTTATATTTTTCTCTGAGTTGTTGGTCTTATTCCTGTTGATGTCAAGGTGATTTTTACATGTTAAGAAAACAAGATGTTTGCTTTGTCTTTTGACTTTGATTATGATGCACTTTCCAATGCAAAGTGTTTTTATTTTTAGGTAGTATTTAACTTTATGACTTTTGTATCTTTGATGGATTTTTTTTTATTTCATGACATATTTTATTTTATTTTCTGTGTGAATTCCTTTGATGGATCTTTGATCCATCTGGATTTGTGTGTGTGTGTGTGTGTGTGTGTAAGATGTGAGGTTTCAAGTTTATTTTATATTAAATTGTGACTCAATTTTTCTAGTGCTGTTATTAAATAATTTCTCTTTCCCCCACTTATTTGAGAGACCATCTCTTTCATCCCACGAGAGCATGCACATACACATGTGAATATATGCTTCAAGAAGAGAGGAATTTTTTTTAATGCTTTATTACTATCATCCAGGACAGAGCAGTGTCTGACTTATAGAAGATGTTGAATAACTATTAGTTGAATGAATATGTGCTGCTTGTATAGAGTGCTATATAACCTGATATATTCAATTCCCTAAACTTCCTCCTATGCCCCAGAATATTTCCAAATACAGGTTCACGTGAAAAGTATTAAAGGCAACTAATGAGGTGGGTTAACTTTATGGACTTCCAAATGATTGTTTTTAAGTTTACCTTGGATTTTCTCTGTTTCACTTCCTCTGCTGAAATATGCTTCTCATATTTTCCATATCTTTAATAACTTGGAAATTTAAGGGCAATCCTTTTTTCCGAAGCGTTTTCAATCTTTTGAATCCAATACACATGGACAAATGATATATATATCCATTGTGAGTCCTCTCCTTTGGAGGGGACAGGATCTTGGGCAGCTCTCAGTGCAGTAATTGTCACTAAACCCTTTTCATTCTCATTGAAATCAGCATCTTGAAAGTGACTCTCTTATGCCTACACCTTGAGACCTCTCCATTTTGTTATTAAAAATAAAATAATTTACAAGCTTTGATGCATCATCCTTAGAATCAAATTGCACAAACCATACCTGACAACAGAATAAGAGACAAGTGCTGTGAACACAACCATAACAAGAGATTAACCACTCTTAATAGTGAGCTTAGCATCCCCACAACTCCTAGTAGAGCTGTGGAAAACAAGGGGAGTAACGGTGTATTTGGTTAAGTATTTATCGACATCTTATTTAATTCCCACCACAACTCTCACAGGCCAAGATAGATTAAAATCCCCAAGGTAGTTCATTATGAAAAAGATAGAGGCAAGAACTGTAAGGGATATATCTGATTGGAGAGACCAGGCTCTTCCCTACTGGGCTATCCTATAAGCCTTTTCATGTATTGCCAATATTTCTGGAGGTTTCACCCCTTTTTGACTCATAATGTTGTTCTCTCATGGAGATAACAAGAAAAGCTCTGAGAAAGAGAGAGGCTGAGCCCCAGACATATTTCTGCAGTTGATACCATGCATAATTAAAGTGGCATATCAAAGAATAAATAATTTAAGTATTTTGTGACATAGACCATAAATGTAGAAAATCTTCAGTCTTCTGGACTGTGAATTTTATTTGTATTTCTTTGAAGAGTGCACAGGGTTTAGGCCAATGCAGAAAACTCATTTTAATTCTTGAACATGTCCTGTCCTTCCAGCAGAAATCGTTCAAAATGCAGGACCCTTTCTTGGGCTGAGTGTGGAGGCACTCCTTGGAGCCACCTCACATGAGAATTGTGAAATTACAGGTTCAGCTCTCTGTGAGAAGAGAATGCACAAAGGATTAAGAAGCAATAGTAAAGCAAGGATGGTAGACCAAATGTGCCCAAATAACAGTGTTTCTAAAACTAGATGTATATCAGTATTAATTTTTCTGAGAATATATAGATGTTTTTCAAGGAAATTATAATGCAATTATGCACACCTTTAAAAAAGACTACTATTGACACTGAAAGAAATTCAGTGTTTAATTTCCATAAGATATAACAGGATCTTTATGATGTAAACTGTATATTTCCAACCAGAGAAATTTTTAAAAATCCAAGTCTTAAAATGAATAGAATGCATTTATGTAGCATCCATCCTTCCTTAAATAGCTGTAATGTGTATTTATCATTTTTTTCTATACAATTGCCTTTCTGTGTTTCAATAGGAAGAGCTTTTTAAAAAAGTCTACTATAAATGACCCTTTATGAGCACATTACTGAAACACTTCTTTTCAAATCTTTTGTGGTAGGCACATTATCTTTGACTAGGTCTATTCAACATTGATGAGAATACCTTTTCCATCTACTTTATTCTGTTTCTATGAAAACATTTCATCACTGAGCAGTGCATTCACATACATCAGTAATTACTTGTACACCGTCCAATTTGTATCCTGTGAAGGCTTATGGGAGAATAATTGCTACAGTATGTCAAGAGAAGGATATAGGCAAGGTTAGCTTAGAAAATTCACACATTCTCCCACTCACAAAATGACCCTGATATTCTTATTGGCTTTAAAATATCTAATTATATCACTGCCTTTCTATACAGATCAAGTGAAAATTATTCATTTATTTAATCCAGGTTCACATAATTATCCCATTTTCATACCTGCCCTCACTTCATTCTGCTCACCTCTTGCTTGTAGTCGCTGTGATATCTTTGGTAACTTGAAGAAAGCAGTCAGGCCAGCCATTCAGAAGCCCCAAAGGAACTTCACTCTCTCTTCTGCTATTTTAGTTTCATTAAATTATGTTCTTATTATGTTGGAGGAATATTATTCAAGTTAAGGAATAGCATCACAATAAACTTTCTTTTTTCTTTAGTGTGAGATGCTTAATCACCTGAAAAAGCCATTTACTGTTTTATATATACCCTTCCCTATGAGCATAATCCTTTAATTATTAATTGAATTCATAATTTGGGACTTAAATATGGCTTTGTGTTTGACTGCACCTAATGTTTTGGAGTATATTTCTTCATTGCAAAGAATTATGTATAAATTTCTGTTGTCTTTAAAAATAATTTTGAGAGTATATTAGATTAACTAGTTAATGTTCTTTATGGATAATCAGTAATTTATTCCTGTATATTGCTGAATTTATTTTATAGAATTTAATTAGTAATCCAAAATTACATTTTCATATTTGTATAAAAATACACCTTGCATTATACTATAGACTGTCTACAGAGTCAAATGAAATGCCCTCTTTCCTGATGAACTTTTGGAAAATTTTGGAAATAAGAAAAACACGTCAGCAAGTGAATTACCTGAACATCACCTCAACAGCCAGTGAAGGGTAAATTGGAGGAATTAGGGAGAGTGCCTCCATGAGCATGCCTTCAAGCTCCATTTCTCCCAACTGTCCAAATTGGCATAGTCCTCCCAAAGACAAAATTTGAGTTTTCAGAGTGACAACACCAATTCACATCATTGCTTCTTGTTGGACCAAGTGGAGAGGAAGAGAAAAAAAGGAAATCTCTGTGCTTAGAATTTTTGACAGCTTAATCTCTCTCAGAAAAGAAACATGGACTAATAGTTATTACCTTCAACCAACTGACCCTTCACTCAACCTCCACTGGAGGATCAAGATACAGGTTTGGAAGCCAGGAGTGGTTAAGGAGCATCATATCTCAAGGAAACAAAATAAGTTTAGCGAAGCATTTCCCTCTAACAAAGGCTTGTTTTGTAAAATTTTTATTGAATCAATGTTGCATTATATAGTAAGGGTAGAATGTAAAATATTTCTCTCATGTGTGAATGTTTTCGATGGATTATCTTTGGGGAAAGCTAATGAATTCTCTACAAATTTGACTTTCTGTGAAGTCAGATTGTTTCTACTCATAGTGGAACCATTGATCCTTGCTTTTTTTTTTTGAACTCCATTGTTATCAACATGGCAGCACAAAAATGCCCTGCAACTTATGTAAATATGTACATCCAAGCTTTATCAGTCACAACTCAAGGCTTTATAAGTCACAACTTACAACTTAAAACATATATATTTTTTTCTTCAGGAATATTTTCAAACATATAAATCAATCATATATATATATATATATTATACTTAGGTAGTTTCAGGAAGAAATGGATGAATCTGCCACAACACTCCCTCTTAATCAGGATTTGAAGGCTAAGTGTCTGAAATTTCTCTAACAATTAAAAAATGAACCTGTCTCTTGGGAAAACAAGGAGCAGAGGCTCACCTGAACATCCTGAAGATTCCTGGAGCTTCAAGTGATCTTGATAATCTTGATGGAATCTGGAGTGACAGAGGTCTCAGAAGGTCTTTCTCCTTCTCCATCCCCCTCCCACTGCCTCTGTCTCAACCCCTCTCAAGTAAGACATGGAGATCACCTTCCTCCCCACAAATACATCAAAAGTACAACTACATGGGGAACAGCTCCTACAGAACACCTACTGAATGCTGGCAGAAGACCTCAGACTTCCCAAAAGGCAAGAAACTCCCCACATACCTGGGTAGGACAAAAGAAAAAAGAAAAAACAGAGACAAAAGAATAGGTACGGAATCTGTACCTCTGGGAGGGAGCTGTGAAGGAAGAAAAGCTTCCACACGCTAGGAAGCCCCTTCACTGGCAGAGACGGCGGGTGGGTGGTGGGGGGAAGCTTCGGAGCCACGGAGGAGAGGGCAGCAACAGGGGTGCAGAGGGCAAAGCGGAGAGATTCCCGCACAGAGGATCAGTGCCGACCAGCTTTCACCAGCCTGAGAGGCTTGTATGCTCACTCGCTGGGGCAGGTGGGGGCTGGGAGCTGAGGCTTGGGCTTCAGAGGTCAGATACCAGAGAGAGGACTATGGCTGGTTGCATGAACACAGCCTGAAGGGGTCTAGTGTGCCACAGCTAGCTGGGAGGGAGTCCAGGAAAAAGTCTGAAACCAGCTAGGAGGCAAGAGACCATTGTTTCAGGGTGCATGAAGAGAGGGGATTCAGAGCACTGTGTAAACGAGCTCCAGAGACGGCAGCGAGCCGCGGCTATCAATGCGGACACCAGAGATAGGCGTGAAATGGTAAGGCTGCTACTGCAGGCACCAAGAAGCTTGTGTGCAAGCACAGGTCACTCTCCACACCTCCCCTCCGGGGAGACTGTGCAGCCCGCCACTGCCAGGGTCCCGTGATTCAGGGACAACTTCCCCGGGAGAACGCACGGTGCACCTCAGGCTGTTGCAACGTCACTCCGGCCTCTGCCGCTGCAGGCTCGCCCTGAATTCTAGACCCCTCCTTCCCCCTCAGCCTGAGTGAGCCAGAGCCCCCTAATCAGCTACTACTTTAATCCCGTCCTCTCTGGGCAGGGAACAGATGCCCTCAGGAGACCTACATGCAGAGGCAAGGCCAAATCCAAAGCTGAACCCCAGGATCTGTGTGAACAAAGAAGAGAAAGGAAAATCTCTCTATGCAGCGTCAGGAGCAGTGGATTAAATCTCTACAATCAATTTGATGTACCCTGCATCTGTGGAACACCTGAATAGACAACGAATCAACCCAAAATTGAGGTGGTGGACTTTGGGAACAACTGTAGACTTGGGGTTTGCTGTATGTGACTGACTGGTTTCTGGTTTTATGTTTATCTTAGTTTAGTATTTACAGTTTATTATCTTTGGTAGATTTGTTTATTGATTTTGTTGCTCTCTTCATTTTTTTTTAAACATATATATATATACATATATATATATATTTTTTTTCCTTTTTCTCCTTTTGTGAATGTGTATGTGTACGCTTCTTTGTGTGATTTTTGTCTGTATAGCTTTTCTTTTACCATTCATCCTAGGTTCTGCCTGTCCGTTTTTTTTTTTTTTTAGTAGAGAGTTTAGCACTTGTTATCATTGGTGGATTTGTTTTTCAGCTTGGTTACTCTCTTCTTTCTTTTTTTATTACCATTTTATTTTTAATAATATATATATTTTTTATTTTAATAACTTTATTATATTTTTCTTTCTTTCTTTCTTTCTTTTTTATTCCCCATTTTCTTCTGAGCTGTGTGGCTGGCAGCGTCTTGGTGTTCTGGCTAGGTGGCAGGTCTGAGCCACTGAGGTAGGAGAGCAAAGTTCAGGACATTGGTCCACCAGAGACCTCCTGGGCCCACGTAATATCAAACAGAAAAAGCTCTACCAGAGATCTCCATCGAAATGCGAATACCCAGTTCAATTCAATGACCAGCAAGCTACAGTGCTGGAAACCCCATGTCAAACAACTACCAAGACAGGAATACAACACCACCCATTAGCAGAGAGGCTGCCTAAAATTATAATAAGTTCACAGACATCCCAAAACATACCACTGGAAGTGGTCCTGCTGACCAGAAAGACAAGATCCAGCCTCAACCACCAGAACACAGGCACCAGCCCCCTCCACCAGGAAGCCTACACAACACACTGAATGAACCTTACCCATGGGGGGCAGACCCCAAAAACAGTGGGAACCATGAACCTGCAGCCTGCGAAAAGGAGACCCCAAACACAGTAAGTTAAGCAAAATGAGAAGACAGAGAAACACACAGCAGATGAGGGAGCAAGGTAAAAACCCACAGGAAAAAACAAAGAGGAAATAATCAGTCTATCTGAAAAAGAATTCAGAGTGATGATAGTAAAGATGATCCAAAATCTTGGAAATAGAATGCAGAAAATAAAAGAAACATTTAATAAGGGCCTAGAAGAACTAAAGAGCAAGCAAACAATGATGAACAACACAATAAATGAAATTAAAAATTTTCTAGAAGGAATTAATAACAAAATAACTAAGGCAGAGAATGGATAAGTAACCTGGAAGATAAAATAGTGGAAATAACTATCACAGAGCAGAATAAAGAAAAAACAATGAAAAGAATTCAGGACAGTCTCAGAGACTTCGGGGACAATATTAAACACACAAATATTCGAATTATAGGGATCCCAGAAGAAGAAGAAGAGAAAAAGAAAGGGACTGAGAAAATATTTGAAGAGATTATAGTTGAAAACTTCCCTAACATGGGAAAGGAAATAGTCGCTCAGGTCCAGGAAGCACAGAGAGTCCCATACAGGGTAAATCCAAGGAAAACACACCAAGACACATATTAATCAAATTATCAAAAATTAAATACAAAGGAAAAATATTAAAAGCAGCAAGGGAAAAGCAACAAATAACACACAAGGGAATCCCCATAAGGTTAACAGCTGATCTTTCAGCAGAAACTCTATAAGCCAGAAGGGAGTGGCAGGACATATTTAAAGTGATAAAAGGGAAAAACCTACAACCAAGATTATTCTACCCAGCAAGGATCTCATCAGATTCAATGGAGAAAATAAAACCTTTATAGACATGCAAAATCTAAGAGAATTCAGCACCACCAAACCAGCTTTACAACAAATGCTAAAGGAACTTTCTAGGCAGGAAACACAAGAGAAGGAAAACACTTACAATAACAAACCCAAAACAATTAAGAAAATGGTAATAGGAACATACATATCAGTAACTACCTTAAATGTAAAGTAAGGTAGATAATTAATGATCCAGCCAGAAGACAGACTGGCTGAATGGATACAAAAACAAGACCCGTATATATGCTGTCTAAAAGAGACCCAGTTCAGACCTAGGGGCACATACACATATAGACTGAAAGTGAGGGGATGTAAAAAGATATTCCATGAAAATGGAAGTCAAAAGAGAGCTGGAGTAGCAATCTCATATGAGACAAGCAGACTTTAAAACAAAGACTATTATGAGAGAAAAAGAAAGACACTACATAATGATCAAGGGATCAATTCAAGAAAAAGTTATAACAATTATAAATATTTATGCACCCAACATAGGAGCACCTCAATACATAAGGCAAATGCTAACAGCCAGTAAAGGGGAAATCAACAGTAACACAATCATGGTAGGGTATTTTAACACCACACTTTCACCAATTGACAGATCATCCAAAATGAAAATAAATAAGGAAACACAAGCTTTAAATAATACATTAAACAAGATGGACTTAATTGATATTTATAGGACAGTCCATTCAAAAACAACAGAATACACTTTCATCTCAAGTGCTCACAGAACATTCTCCAGGATAGATCATATCTTGAGTCACAAATCAAGCCTTGCTAAATTTAAGAAAATTGAAATTGCATCAAGTATGTTTTCTGACCACAACACTATGAGACTAGATATCGATTACAGGAAAAAATCTGTAAAAAATACAAACACATGGAGGCTAAACAATACACTACTAAATAACTAAGAGGTCACTGAAGAAATCAAAGAGGACATCAAAAAAATACCTAGACATGGGAACCCAAAACCTATGGGATGCAGCAAAAGCAGTTCTAAGGAGGAAGTTTATAGCAATACAATCCTACCTCAAGAAACAAGAAACATCTCAAATAACCAACCTAACCTTACAACTTAAGCAATTAGACAAAGAAGAACAACAACAACAAAAAAAACCCAAAGTTAGCAGATGGAAAGAATTCATAAAAATCAGATGAGAAATAAATGGAGGAAACAATAGCTCAGATCAATAAAACTAAAAGCTGGTTCTTTGAGAAGATACACAAAATTGATAAACTATTAGCCAGACTCATCAAGAAAAAAAGGGAGAAGATTCAGACTGAGAATTAGAAATGAAAAAGAAGAAGTAACAACTGACACTGCAGAAATACAAAGGATCATGAGAGATTACTACAACCAACTATATGCCAATAAAATGGACAACCTGGAAGAAATTGATAAATTCTGAGAAAAGCACAACCTCCCAAGACTGAACCAGGAAGAAATAGAAAATATAAACAGACCAATAGCAAGCACTGAAATTGAAACAGTGATTAAAAATCTTCCAACAAACAAAAGCCCAGGACCAGATGGATTCACAGGCGAATTCTATCAGACATTTAGAGAAGAGCTAACACCTATCCTTCTCAAACTCTTCCAAAATATAGCAGAGGGAGGAACACTCCCAAACTCATTCTATGAGGCCACCATCACCCTGATACAAAAACCAGACAAAGATGTCACAAAAAACAACTATAGGCCAATATCACTGATGAACATAGATGTATAGTTTTTTTTTTTATGATAAAAACTCTCCCAAATATAGGTATATAGGGAACTTACTTCAACATAATAAAGGCCATATATGACAAACCCACAACCAACATCGCCCTCAATTGTGAAAAACTGGAAACATTTCCACTGAAATCAGGAACAAAACAAGGTTGCCCACTCTCATCACTCTTATTCAACATAGTTTTGGAAGTTTTAGTCACAGCAATCAGAGAAGAAAAAGAAATAAAAGGAATCCAAATCAGAAAAGAAGAATTAAAACTGTCACTGTTTGCAGATGACATGATAGTATACATAGAGAATCCTAAAGATGCTACCAGAAAACTACTAGAGCTAATCAATGAATTTGGTAAAGTTTAAGGATACAGAATTCATGCACAGAAATCTCTTGCATTCCTATACAATGATGATGAAAAATCTGATAGAAAAATTAAGAAAACACTCCCATTTACCATTGCAACACAAAGAATAAAATACCTAGGAATAAACTTACCTAAAGAGACAAAAGACCCATATGCAGAAAACTATAAGACACTGATGAAAAAAATTAAAGACGATATAAACAAATTGATAAATATATCATGTTCTTGGATTGGAAGAATCAACATTGTGAAAATGACTATACTACCCAAAGCAGTCTACAGATTCAATGCAATCCTTATCTAACTACCAATGGAATTTTTCACAGAACTAAAACAAAAAATTTCACAATTTTGTATGGAAACACAAAAGACCCCGAATAGCCAGAGCAATCTTGAGAAAAAAAGCAAGGCTGGTGGAATCAGGCTCCCTGACTTCAGACTATACTAAAAAGCTATAGTAAGCAAGGCAGTATGGTGCTGGCACAATAACAGAATTATAGATCAATGGAACAGGAGAGAAAGCCGAGAGATAAACCCACACACATATGGTCACCTTACCTTCAGTAAAGGAGGCAAAATATACAGTGGAGAAAAGACAGCTTCTTCAATAACTGGTGGTGGGAAAACTTGACAGCTACACGTAAAAGAATGAAATTAGAACACTCCCTAACACCATACACAGAAATAAACTAAAAATGCATTAAAGACCTAAATATAAGGTCAACCACTATAAAACTCTTAGAGGAAAACATAGGGAGAACACTCCATGACATAAATCACAGTAAGATCCTTTTTGACCCACCTCCTAGAGAAATGGAAATAAACACAAAAATAAACAAATGAGACCTAATGGAAATTAAAAGCTTTTGCACAGCAAAGGGAACCATAAACAAGACGAAAAGACAATCCTCAGAATGGGAGAAAATATTTGCAAATGAAGCAACTGACAAAGCATTAATCTCCAAAATATACAAACAGCTCAGGCAGCTCAATATCAAAAAAAACAAACAACCCAATCCAAAAATGGGCAGAAGACCTAAATAGAGATTTCTCCAAAGAAGATATACAGATTGCCAACAAACACATGAAAGGATGCTCAGCATCACTAAGCGTTAGAGAAATGCAAATCAAAACTACAATGTGGTATCACCTCACAGTGGTCAGAATAGCCATCATCAAAAAATCTACAAACAGGAAATGCTGGAGAGGGTATGGAGAAAAGGGAGCCCTCCTGCACTGCTGTTGGGAATGTAAATTAATGCAGCCACCATGGAGAACAGTATGGAGGTTCCTTAAAAAACAAAAAATAGAACTACCATACAACCCAGCACTCCCATTACTGGGCATGTACCCTGAGAATACAATAATTCAAAAAGAGCCATGGACCACAATGTTCATTGCAGCTCTATTCACAATAGCCAGGACATGAAAGCATCCTAAGTGTCCATCAACTAATGAATGGATAAAGAAGATGTGGCACATATATACAATGGAATATTACTCGCCATAAAAAGAAAAGAAATTGAGTTATTTGTAGTGAGGTGGATGGACCTAGATTCTGTCATACAGAGTGAAGTAAGTCAGAAAGAGAAAAACAAATACCATATGGTAACACATATACATGGAATCTAAAAAAAAAAAAAGTTCTGGAGAACTTAGGGTTAGGACAGGAATCAAGACGCAGACATAGAGAATGGACTTGAGGTCACAGGGAAGGGGCAGGGTAAGCTGGGACAAAGTGAGAGAGTGGCATGGACATATATACACTACGAAATGTAAACTAGATAGCTAGTGGGAAGCAGCCGCATAGCACAGCTAGGTTAGCTTGGTGCTTTGTGTCCACCTAGAGGGGTGGGATAGGGAGGGTGGGAGGGAGATGCAAGAGGGAGGAGATATGGGATATATGTTTATTTATAGCTGATTCACTTTGTTATACAGCAGAAACTAACACACCATTGTAAAGCAATTATACTCCAATAAAGATGTACAAAAAAAAAAAAAAGGTGGGGGCCCAGCATTGCTTCTTCCTTTTTTTTTTTTTAATTAGTTAATTTATTGATTGAGTTTTGGCTGCGTTGGGTCTTCATTGCTGCATGTGGTCTTTCTCTAGTTGCAGTGAGCAGGGGCTACTCTTCATCATGTTGCATGGGCTTCTCATTGTGGTGGCTTCTCTTTTTGCAGAGCACAGGATCTACATGCACAGGCTTCAGTGGTTGTGGCATGAGGGCTAAGTAGTTGTGGCCTATGGGCTTAGTTGCTCTGCGGCATGTGGGATCTTCCTGGACCAGGGATTGATCCTCTGTTCCATTATTGACAGGCAGATTCTTAACTACTGTGCCACCAGGGAAGCCCCCACTTCTTCCTTTTTATCCTAAAAGAAAAACATTAGACTGGTTTGTCTTTATGAACTTGATCTTTAATTTCCACAAAGAAAAAATAAGAAATGCTAAGAATAAATGTAGCTAAATTAAGAATCTTTCAGAAAACTTCCAATTCAGTGTTCTTGTAGATTTACTTTCTTAGATTATTTATTTTAGTCCTAAATTTATATTTAATCAAGCCAGCTTCTACCTTTGGTGCTTCCTCAAGTAACATTAAGTTCTTCCTTAATGAAATTCTTGTTTATTAAATGGAAGCGTAAAGATGCCATTGAGGTGGAGCAAAGAAGTAGTGACTAATAGGCTTCCAAATACACCCAGTCCCAGGTATAATTTATGTTTTATGGAAAACCTAGGTAGAGAGTGATTTCCTCATGGTTGGCAACTACCATTGCCTGAGAAGTATTGGACCAAGAAGACTGTCAAATAAGTCTGTATTTAAAATGGCACTGGTTTGCCTAGAATGCTAGGCTCTGTAGTATATGTGCAAACATAGAAGGCATAGTTCCTTCTCTTAAAAATCTTGAAACCAATGTGAACAGACATGACAGAGCTGGATGCAGTATTTTGCAGACACACAGTAGTGTGATGTAGACTATGTGTGTAAAGAGCATTAAGAGAAGGATGTGCATATGTTATAGAAATGCATATTTGTGTACAAAAATCCTAAAATGGCTTATGAAAAAGGCACTTGTTTTAAGCCAACATCAAGGCAGATGTTTAGTCATGCTGCCACAAGATTCAAAGTAGAAAGTCAGAAAATGAAGCTCTCTCTTCCCTGTTCTCTAGAGCCACATGGCCATGATCTTTGCTTATCTATTATCTCCTTTTCCCCTATCCCACCTCTTGCAGTTACATCTTCACTTCTTCTCTAGCATTTCAGCTTGTATATGGCATTGGCTGACCATGGTGCTAACTTTACTTTGACTACAAGACCTTTCAGTTAAGGATATACCATTATCAACAGACTAAGTTTTTCAGTATCCTAATTCTAAATTTCTGGGAGAGAGAATCTCCCTGAGATTTTTTGAGTTTGACCACAGGTCCACACAAATCAGCTTTAGTCAGTCTCCTTGAGGTCACTTGATACCTAGATGGTTTGTTCTAGCAGCTTTGGTTGATAGACTTTCCACAACAGGAATGGGCTGGAAGGTCAATCAACGTGTGTACCACAGAGTGTGACGCATGTCTGACATCTTCTTTCTACTGACTCACTCCTCTCCAGGATGATTCAGCTGACTTGCCTGGCCAGGCAATTCCCTTCCCTCCCTTCTTCACCATTTCCTACTGAGTATAGTGGGAATACTCATGAATAACAAACATTCATATGGCATTAAAAATATTTAATTTGGTTCTCCATCCAACTTATAGCATTTGAGACTTTCAAATCCCTTAAAAAGTGTTACTGAATTCGATTTGTACAAACCAACCAACCCAGAATCAATGACCAACACACTAAAGTACAGATGGAGGGAAAGAAGAGGCCAGAGTTGATTTTGCTTCCTTACTCTTCTTGTGGACACTGGCATGACTCTAGAATAACAGTATTTAGTATCTGGTGACTTCTTAAAATACAGGAAGCTCCAATAATCCTCTTTATTTCTTCTTTTCCGTTCACTTCAATCATGCATGCTTATCTGTCTTTTACAGAAACCAAAATAAATGAATTTAAGTCTCATATTTTTTGACTATTACAAACCTACAAAGTAGGTTTGGGAACAGTTAATGACCTATGGTCACCTTTTACCTTCAGAACCTTTGAGTTCTTAGCAAGTTATAAGAACCTGGGTGCTGATTGTTTTAACCTTTCCAAGCACTGTGAAACTCTCATTTTGAAAGGAAACAAAACGCTCACTGAATTTGACCTGGCAGATTGACAAAGATGTACTCTACATCTTCCATCTGGAGAAGGAAACCATCAGGTGGTTAGAATTTCTTTTAAAAAAGGAATAAAACCAATCATCATCTTGAGAAGACTGAAGATGCAGAAGCTAAAGAGAATCAGCTAGATCTCACCCCCAGGGAAACAATGATATTGCACAGTTAATTTAGCTCTGGCTTCCATAAAAATCTCCTATTAAGGTCATTTTATTATTTCTCTATACATGCCTACGTGAAAATGCACTCACAATCACCAGAGAATACGTATTTTGGAATACACAGTGAGTTTCCTTTCTCCCAGAACCTATAAAAATGTCTTCACTGTAAAAATAATTTTAACTGTTTTTAGCGCAATCTATAACTGTGGCCTTTGGGTCCAGTGTTTATGGCAGATGGAATGGTTCTATTTGGGCTAGCTAAGAAGACACCAGCATTCTGTAGGTATTGACAAAGCGGCCCATAAGCTTCCATCTGGCCTTATGCCTGAACAGGAAGGATGATTTTGCGTAAAATTTGAAAACAGATGCTAACGTGTATTTGCACAGGGATTCTCCATTGATAGAACAGTTTATTCATTACAAATCCTTGCTACATTTTTATACACGTATAATGTATATATATACACATACACACATATATAATACTTTAGAGTGGGTCTTAAATGCTTTCTTCATGTCTTTTCATATGCTGTGGAAGCTGTATCTATTACTTTCTTCTTGATGTCTCACTTCTTTAGGTGAATTTAATATTTAACCTTAAATAATCTTCTGATTTTAAAGACGTTATTAATAAAGTACTTTGATATGTCATCTTTTTGTTTTTCTCAGTATCACAGCAGTTTCCTTCATAGTTGTATCACATTGCTTTAACCACAGATTTGTTTTCATTTTGTTACTTTTGTATTTCATTTATTGCATTTATTTATTGTATTTATTGAGCATATTTCTGACTCATTTAAAGTTAATCCTCCCCCACAACTGTTATCAAACCTGCCAGAATTTAGCATCACTTTTCTATGTAATAAATATCATTCTTCAAGGATATGATTAGATAAGGCTACTTTCAATGTATTTCTAAAACTAGCTATCATCAGAAGAAAATATTGTGTACAACTAAATAACTGTTCATTTGGCAATATTGACTCAAATTAGTTTCTTAGACTACAATTCATTAGACAGTCCAGAGATATGGGCTAAATTTTAAACCCTCATTTAATTGCCCCAGTTTCCATTTTTGTGAAAGCCAGCATGTCCACAGAGGCAGTGAACTGTTAGATATAAGAAAATGCAAGATTAAATTGTCTCAGTGCTGGCTGAAAGGTGGAAGTCATTTCCTCACTCACAGCCAGCTTTGTAATAAAGAGTGCCATGGTCTGCACTGGATAATTTTTCTTCTATCAGCTAGATTTTGCTCACCTATATCCCTCTTCCCCCAAACTAAAATACTTTGTATCATGTAATACATTCAGGCATCTTGACTGGTGTTAGAGAGATTCTGCATCTCTGGGAGAGGGGCTGGGGGTCCTCGGGAACAGGCTTTCATTTTTGCCCCAGTGGAAGCATGAGAAGGACAGTGATTGTCTTCCCAGTTCAGTTCAACCTGCTGCTGCTTCTTACCAGAAGGATGGGAGTTAAATTTCCCCTTTTCAGTTCTAACATTTGATAACAACGGATTAAAACAAAGATTCTTTTTTGGGGGAATCCCCTTTTCTTTCCCTCTTGCAGTGTGAAAAGAGATTGTGTTTGTCAAAATAAACAGCACGGGGACTGTAAACATTCCTTGTATTCCAAGCATTTTCTGATGCTGAATTTAAGATGTACTGTGGTGAAGTTGTGTGCTGAGGACCACCCTCTCAAACTGTGTTTGAGAGACATTAATGAGTTGCATGTAGGCCTGGAAATATTCTAAATATTCAGAAAACTTTATAGTATATCTGAAATAAAAGTAAACTTTCATCCAAACAGCTCTTTAAGTTAATTTTGACTTAAATTATGTCATTAAAGTTGAATTTTAATTTTGCCCTGCAGACCACACCTCACAGTTATCTTTTGAAAATGTGAACTTATGTTGAGGGCACGATTTTTTAATTATTTTTATTTGCAACCATAACTATGATCATTTCAAATATTCTCCCAAATGAGAAGGGAATGGAATGGGAAAGAGTAAAGGGAAATGGTATTTCAGGGAGAGAGGTTAAAAAAAAGAAGTTATCAATTTGATGACCACATTTTCATTTCAGGTCACTTACCAGGCTACTGGGCTTTGTGGTAATTCGTTCATTCTTGTTTCATTAAAGTGTAATTACTTCTGATATCTCTAGCTTTATCCCTCTGGCTGGCTCCTCTATTAATTAAGCCTTAGGATCCTTTAGGAGTTGAAATTCTCCACTGGACAGTGTTAAGTTGAAGTCAAGAGGTGATAAAAGAAAATTACGAGTAAAGTCAAAAGTTATTACTTAAAATAGTTTAAGATGTAAAAATGAGAAAGGACAATATATTTTTCCTTAATTATTCATTTTCTCATCATTTTCACTCTTCCTATTCTCTTTTGTCTGTGAAAATACTTTTAGTCTAGCCTCTAACAAGAATTGTGTGTGTGTGTGTGTGTGTGTGTGTGTGTATGTTATGATACGTAGCTTCTTCCAAGAGTCAGATGAATTTCCTCAGTGCATTAACTTGGAACTTATCTGATATCTAATTACTAAAACCTTTCTGGAGATGGAATTTCAACAGTCGAATAACTACTATGGTAGATGGAAGATTTAAATCAGATTCCAATCTTTATGGATTACATGAATGAATGCTGATCTACTTGGAATCATGCAATGATGAGTTCTCATGATTGTCCATTTCATTTATTTTATGGTATTTGTTTTAGGGCTTAGAGGATTGAAACTAATCTTAAAGGATCATTTAATCTTCTCTCATGATTTGGGTTTATTTAGATTTACAGAATTTCAGACCTTGAAAGTCTCTTAGTAATTACTTCATTCAACTCATATTTTAGAAGACAAGAAATAAAAACATGGAGCTTAAATGGCTTACTCCAATTATCAGCAATCTGTAAGGTCATGATTAAATAATAATAATAACAACAAAAAGGTGATGTCTAAGATTTTTAACTCTTAGATAAATGATCTTTCCAAACTGCCTCTTGGAAAAAAGATGTGACAAATATTCAAAATAAATGCCAAAAATTTTGGAGCAAATTATAAATGCAAAGGGATTCCCTTCAAAGAGGCATTCCTGACTCATAATGTAATCTGAAAATTCTTGAATATGCACAGATGTTCAGGGGACAAAGATGAGTTGCAGTTGGAGAATTAAGTGAGTAGTAAACGAGTGTGCTGCTCCTAAAGATTTCTTTACCTGTTACCTTTGATAAGATCATCTTTTCTCAACTGGCTGGTACATCCTTCTACGCTACAGATTAAGACTGTAAGACCTTTTCAGGCTTAAATAGAATAATTCTTTTGGAGTCTTTTCTTAAATTCTTTGTTTTTTCCATCAACTTGAGTACCATATGCATTAAGTCCCCAATCCATGATAACTCTCAAAGTCTACTCAGTCTTGTCTTCCTACTTCCTCAGTCTCAGCTGAAGATATTTTAAGATATTCTTCTATCCCAATTCTCCACACTCCAGCTATACTTGCCTTATTTTAGTCTTTCTATTTTATTTTTCTTTCCTGTAGGAATCTTTGCACATTCTGTTTCTTTTGCATCCAACACTTTTTCCAGTTGTCCAGACACCCTTTACTCATCCTTCAGGACTTAGCTAACATAGGCTTTCCTTTGGAAGCACTTAGTCTGAAGACTAGGTAAACTCTTCGTGTACACAGTTTCCATAACTCTTGGTATGTTTGTTTTTGCCAGACTCACTAGGATAGTGATGGCGACAGGAGCAGGTGAATTAAAGAACTGTTAGGAGTAGGCTATAATGCCTTGTGATCAACTGGTCATACCTACCTAGTGAGTAAAAATCAGTCAAGGATAATTCTGGGTTTTGGGCTTTGGTGATTGGGTGGGTTTGGATGTAACTCAGTTTCAAAGAGAGATAATAGAGAAATAGTAAATTACTTGGAAAGAAAATGAGTTCAGATTTTGTGATGTTGAATTCAAGAAAGAGATAATATTACTATACTTGAATGTATGAGATTGACCTTAGAGAATATATTTATAAAGGAAATACAGATTGGGGAATGACCAGCATAGAAATAATAACAGAAGTCAAGATTGAAGATAAGAAGTTTCCAGGATTAGAAGGATGTTTAAAGAATATGAATATGGGGGATCCAGATTGGAACACTGGAGAAAAACCACCACTTAAAAATAGAGGCTGGGGGCTTCCCTGGTGGCGCAGTGGTTGAGAGTCCGCCTGCCGATGCAGGGGACAAGGGTTCGTGCCCCAGTCCGGGAAGATCCCACGTGCCACGGAGCGGCTGGGCCCGTGAGCCATGGCCGCTGAGCCTGTGCGTCCGGAGCCTGTGCTCCGCAACAGGAGAGGCCACGACAGTGAAAGGCCCACGTACCGCAAAAAAATAATAATAATAAAATAAAATTAAAAAAATAAAAGATAGAGGCTGGGCAGGATCATTCACTTCTCTAATCTTCTCCACCTTGCTCTGTGCCTGAGATGCTGAGCTGACCTGTTTGGACCACATATAATGGTGCCCTTGCCCTCTAACATTAGGTATTATTAGAGGAGAGGAATTGAAGAGGAGGCACTTGCAAAAAAAAAAAAAAAAAATTGGTAGAAAGAAGAGTGAGTTCAGAGCTTTTATTTTCCCACATCCATCTTACTGAGTTCTCAAAGCACTGACATAGCCCATGACTGAAGGTCACATTTCCTATATAGCTCAACTAAAGCTCTCTGTCCCCAACCCCTGGTAATCTCTTCCTCTGTTTGCACTACATGCCTAAGAGTAGTGACACTCACAGATATTAAGCCTAGGGAACTACACTACCCTACCCATCTCGCTTACTCACACTTTTGTAAATAGTCCCTATATTAAAATCTTCTCAAATCATCCAATTTATGTGCACCATCTGTTTCCTGCCATGACCCTGCCCGGCACATAAGCAGAGATGCAAAAAGAAGAGATGTGTCACAAAAGGCAATTATGAAAGAGTTTCCAAAAGACAAGAATGGTCAACAGTGGCAAATATGGCAGAAAGGTCAGATTGGACCTGACAATTAGGAGGTTCTCAATGACTTCAGGAAGTAAGTTTTAGTTGCTTGTTACAATAAGATTATGAATTAATTAATTACACTATGAATTAAGAGTAGAAAATCATTGAAGCAGGACAGAAAAAAAGTACAAAGTTTTGGGAACCTTGAATGTGAAGACATGGAGAGAAAGAGATATAGAGGGTCAGGAATGATATATTGGATGGAAGTTGAACATTTTTATATACTGGACAAAATGAGCTGATTGAGAGAAGAGGTTAAATACAGTAGATGGGTGGGGAAATTTGTGCGGAGCTCACAGCAGTGGGCCAGGTAAGAAAAGGTAGATACTTGAAAAAAGCTGGAGGTAGGAGAAATGAAGTGAACTGAATCAAGTTATGTTTTGGAAATAGAATTATACAACAAGATAATGATGATGTTACAATTTCTGTACAATTATTCAAAATTACTGTAGAATCAACTCCCTTATATATTGCTAATTTGGATGGGCAGTAACTTATTTTATCTTGGACACCTCTTAATTTCAGGACTTTCAAAAAAGTTAGAATTATGTTTAATTTTATTTATTTTTATGAGCTTATCTATAGGTTAAGAGTTGTCAGAAGTCCTTTATACTTGAGTTTACACATTTAATTTTTTGGACATTTCTGCAGATCTATTCTGGCCTTCTTTAATGAAGAAAACACACATTAATATACTATATATAAATCTCATAAATCAAACTATGTATATATAATGTAATAGCTCTTCAGTTAACCTCGTACATAGCTATATTAAATAAATTCTTGTGTATTTTTTACTTTCATTCCTTTTGGCAGCAAGTCTTCAACAATTCTCATTTTACTAATCTCAGAGAACAGTATTGTTAGTAAGAGTGGATGCAAAGATTTAGTTGGAAATCAATAGCACCATGTTAAAAACAAAACCTCTATTTAAATAGACTATCAAGATGACAAAATAAGTTCAGGCTGTTGTTTTTCTCTTCTCAGATTAACCCTAGGGAAGCTACTGTGAAGGAATCATGGATTCTGCAAAACACCACAAAAATAACAAAACATCTTGAGAAATCCTGGGACAACTGAAGGCTTCCTTAATTTGGCAATGATTCTTTCAAGAAAAATTCATGTTAGGGGATTTTTCACAGAATGTCAACTCTGCTTCTCATAGTTTAATGAGTTGGGAGAAAAATTCCAAAATTTTGTATGAAGCCATTATGATAAACTCCTTTGACCTACATTTAATAAAGATGATAAGGACTTGAAAGTATTAGAGATTATTTTTCTCCTCCACATGACTTAGTTGAAATAAACATCTGTTTAGGATGGCAAAGGTACAAGATAGTGACTGTAGAAACAATTTAGTGTTTGACAGCGCTCAGAAAATATTTGTCCTAAAGTATATGTCAAAGTCTTGAATGTGGACTGCTAAATTTTAAAAATATAATTGTAATAAAGTATTTCCATAAAGGCTGCATGGCCACAACAAAAGCGATTTCTATTTACTATGGAAAACACATGAAATACACAGTTGTGCCATTTGGAGAAAAAAAAAAACTCTTTAGATTTCTGAGTTCTTCCTGTTCTTCTCGCTGTGTGTATATTTTCACGCAGCTCTGATCATGTACCTCACGATCATGTGTAATGAATAAAGTCTCTTTTGCAAACTTGATTATTTTAGTTCACTGGGAAGAGAATAAACCTAAAATAATTGACAACTGGTACACTGATGTTGGCTTAATAAGCATCCAGTTATTGGATATCTTAACTAAACTAAATTATTATCCAAAATTGCTCACGTTATCTGTGAACGAGTAATGCCATCAATGGTCCTGGAGAGCTTCTTCTGAGCCCCCAGTGGTGGGTACTCCTCACCTGGCCCACTCTTCCAAAGACCACCAGATGCCAAAGTGCAGGAATTTGATTATTTAAATAGCTGAGAATTCAGAAAACATGTATGGGGATAAAGGAGAGTTAAATGTTCCACTATCATAAAACCTATAGCATGTATAAAATGCAAGGGACTATATTCTCATTTAGTACAAATCCAATGAATTAATTACTATATAAATAAATGACATACAAAACAAATTAAATTACAAATAAAATGATAGTTAAAGAGATACACTCTGAAGTATTAACAGCCTAACTCCTACCCCTAACATGTCTGTGCCCCCTTAAAAAATTCAAGAATAGGTTTTAGGTTGCACTTTTAGCCTGTTTAAAAATATTTGTAAACGATGCTAGTCAAACTAAAGGCAATTAAGCAGAGAGCGTTATTATGATTATAGTAATAATAATAACACTTAGAATTACTGAAACTGTTATTGCCTAATAGGCTGAGTTAGTTCAAGCACTGAGTTTTCTCATAATACTAAATGAAAATTGTGATATTACATTCAAATTGCCATTTTTTTCTATTTGTAGTATGAGTGAGGACTGCAAAATTTATTTAAGTTGCTTCATTACCCAGAATATCTCACATAATTGCCATTAACTATAGCAATCTCTTCTCTATAATACGGGTGGAAGAAAATAATTTTAATTCTTTTCTCAATTATTAATCAATTTCAGTCTTCATTTCCTAATAGGGAATGCTTGATAAAGCACTGCTCCCCTTCCATGATCTCTTCCCCTTTCACATCACTGATGAATGGGAATCAAACTACAGACCACTTACTGATTAGCTGAAAATTTCTAATCATGTCATTTTGGAGTGAGAGTAATTTGTGCAACAGGATAATAATTTCTTCGTTGTGGAATGAATATTGAACACTGATTAGTAGGGAATTAAAGGAAAACTAGACTTAAAAGCAAAACAAGGGAAGAGTTTTTCCTTTTGTTTTTGTTTTTAATTTTATCAGCTGCTTGAAAACTTTGCATTACATCTGTGCTTTCTTTTTGGGAATGATATTCAGCAGAACCCTCTAGAAATATATATAAAGAATAAGAAGGTCTTTAAGCTTTAATGACCTAAGGGAAGACACGGCAGGGGGATAGAACAGGGAAATTAGAATAATTTTGCCTTTATTTTGCCTTCATATTTTTGCCTCCCAGTAAGGGCAGGGACAATCTTTATATTATTCCTGCCATGTTCTTTGATGTGTTCCTAAGTGTTTAGCAGACAGTGGGCACTGAGCAATTATTTATAAGTAAATGAATGAGTCAATTAATTGCTACGTTAGATTAAAATTTATTGTATTTTTTCTCTCAATTCAAAGGACAATTAAGTTTTTTGTGTATCCAATCATAAGATTAATAAACATGTTGAAATAAGTTACCAAATTTCAAAATACTTTTAATTTGCCTCCTCCAGAAGAATGAAATTTGACTGTTTTAAGATGGAAGGGAAGATACAGTGAATCTTTATTTGGTAGATATTAAAGGGAAAATTGGTCATAATGTTCTCTCATAGAAATACTTTAAAGTTTTACAAAATTTGATATTTCTCTATAGAATTTAGTAGAAGTGATTATGAGAGTGAGTTGAATCTGATTCAAAGAGATTGGTAGAGTTAAAGATACTGAAATAAGAGAACATTCCTTTAAAAATAGTCCCAAAGACATTGGTTAGAACTCTGTAAATATTTTTATAAAGAGAAGAAACTTTTGAGATAAACCTGCTTTAGCCATTATTGAATGGCTAATTTTATACAATGGCAATTTTGTCATGTACCAATAAAATCAATCTCTCATAGTTTTTACTCATTTTAATAGAAAAAAAAAATGTAAGTGACAATTTCAAACTGATATGAGATCAATTTCAGGATGGGAAAGCCAAGCTATTTCCTGGTATGAGTACTGATCTTTTCCAATAATTTAGATAACCTTAAACTATGCAGTGATGCTCTGATCATCAGGTCTGGGAAATTTCCATATATTTCAGAGAATTTTTTTTTATCCAAAAGGGTTAAAATAAATATACCTCCCCACTTATTTATCAAAAATCTTCTTCTGAATAATTTAAATAGATTTGTCTATTTGACTGGATTTGTTGGTATTTAATCACAAAAACAGCGTTTTTCCTGTTGTAGGAATAGAGTAAAAGAAAGGTGACTCTGAGAGCCGCAGAGCAGCCCAGCAATTTCTCAGGCAGTGATGAAATATGTTGCTTTTTCACAAGTCTATCCTTGTACCCTCTAAAGAACATAAAGCATCTGAGGAATAATTTAAGTACTGGTAAAATCCAGCTAAACAACAATAATTTTTCCCCTAAAGTCTTTACGACAGCATTTATTCTTTAACTTCAGAGGAAACTGAGGCAATAACATTTATATTTTTTCCAAACTAGGTATCAAGCTACAACATTTATGTATTATATGGTACAGTGAATGCTGTCTGGTAAGAAGCAAGCCCCTCTCCTTTTGAACTGATAACTCGTTTAGTTTTTCAAGGTGACCACATATTACCATATTTTTATTATCCAAATCAAGATATTCTGAAAATAAAAGAGAGTGCTTTTCATAATCATTCCAGGACAATGAGTTTAAATCAAGGTCTTTCCACAATTAGAGATGTAACCTCACTCTATGTTTTGTTGGGCTGAGGAACATCCATGTAATTTAATAATTATCCCATGAAAGTAAATGTCCAGGAGCAAGATAAAAATATTTTGCTTGCAATATCTATCTCTGGATTCCTTTTCTCCATGTTTATAGCTCAGCCTTCCCAGGGCATCTGTAAACCGAGAGGGAAAGTGGGTTACTGAACAAAAGGGCAAATGGAAGACAATAGTCCGTTTTGGTTTATTCTAAGAAACACATTAAGCTCCATCACTCTGAAATGAAAATGAGCCTCTCTTAGGTCTAAAATAAACAAAAGTTCAGAAAGTTCCAACTTTATGATGAAAATATATCCTCCTTATAATACTGTAGGCCTTCACCTCCTTCGAAATTGTTGAAGAATCCCCCAACAGAGCAGATTACATCTAACTTCTTGCAAAGCAAAAAAGCAATCATTTGTAACAAGTCTTTTTCCCCCCTCATATTTTGTATTCCACTGTTTTGTTTTAATCCCCCTTTGTTTTATTTGGCTACTGAAGCCAGAGTGCCTTGCCTTTGGCAATAAAGGCTTATGAGCAAACATTCTCTGTGCCTTGGAAAGCAAAGGCTTCACCCTAGTCTGCACCGCCAACAGTGCCCCTTTCCGAAGTCCGGAGCCCGTTCTTAAATTAGAATCCCAGGAACTTGGCCAGGATTGCACGCTGCCAGGTGGGCTCCATTGGGCCGACCCGTATCGACTGGTGTTGGTTCCCCTGTTTTCTGTCAGACAGCGATCCTGTCGTGAGCTTTGATTCCTCATTACCTCAATTGCAAATTCCATGAGCACATCGGCCCGCTGCCAGTGCGCCCAGGATTTGAAACTGACAATACCGGATCAATGTCTCAGGGGCGCAGCCCTGAATTTCAATAATACAATTAAATTCCTTGAATACGAGATTTACCCAGATTGTCGATGCTGCACTTTCTGCACGTTCAGTCTGTGAAGCTACCCACACACAGAACCTGAGCACAGTGTTCCTGTCAGTGCATAACGAAGGGAAAAGACTTGATCGGGAACCTGAGGGAAAGATAATCAAATGTTGAACCCGCTGAGCCTGTTAGACGAAACTGTGAACAAGGCTTGCTCAAATCGCCAGGGGGATGCTGTGTCGGGATGAAGATGGGGTTCAATTCTGAAATACATTAGCAGAGTTAGGCCGGATAAGGAGGTCTCAGTGCTTGTGGCTGAAGCTGTGTAGCAATCCTTTCGAAGGATTTTGTCTTTTCCCTCAGGAATCACTCCTGCACACAGATTCACTTGAATCCGTTACGCTCGATTCTGGGAAACATGTTGACAAAGAAAGTGTCATAAAAGAATACTACTGGTTTTAATTCCAGTTTTCACCAATCCAAGACAAAATAACAAAGTAACAAAGCTGGAACAGTACTCCCGTGTGTGTGTGTGTGTGTGTGTGTGTGTAATTTTAAAGGGTAGACTAGGGAGAAAGAGAGGAGTGAAAAGCAATAGTCACACTGAACAGGGGCCATCTCTTCTGGATGCAATAGGAAGGCTGAAGTAACAACGTGTTCCTTTCAGTGAACTTGACTTTCAATTTATTTACATCCTTAAGACCATGAGAACTTTATAAACCCGCATCCTTCCTTTACTACACAAAACTCAATATTCTTGTTTTTATTTTGCCAGCTATCCCCCCTGGAGCTCCTTCTCTCCCTACCTGTGACCCTCACTGAAGGATATTAATGAATACAGGCAACTTCCTGCATCTGGTGTGAAGAGACAAACCCTCTGGGACTGATAAAGCATTTCCAGTCCTGGAGTCTTTATCAATTTTTATTCAAGATAGTGCACCATTGAAACTAGGGTGCGTGTTAAAGTTCCTTTACCTCTGAATTGCCTACCGCAGGAAACCTTTGCCATTCAAATCTGATATCCAAAGTCACTTGAAATCTACATTTAGCAGTAAACTGTAAAATTATCTGTCTATCATGGAAACCTGCTAACATTTTATGTAGGCTAGAAGGCTGTGTGTGACCAGTTCCTACTGAGAGCAATGATCTATTTTAATATTATTATGTATGTTCATTCTTAATATTTAAAATCTTTAAATTCTCAAGTTAGATAAATGGTATAGAAATACACTTTAGTATTATGCTACAGTCTCTTGAAATGGCCCTGATTTATTTTTAGCCCATATATAAAATCCTTACTGGGGAGAAACTATATTCTAAACAACATTCATTTTACTTTTCATTTGTCCATATTTAGGCATTACACTTGTGTATGTATCTGTGTGTATATTTGTGTGTGTGTGTGTGTGTGTGTGTGTGTGTGTTTGTGTTGAAAAGTGCATGGAGCTTAGTATGAGAAAACTTGCCTCAACATTCAGTAACGGCACTTATCTCCTACCTGATACTGAGAAATGCACTTTAACCTCTTATTGCCTCAGTAGCCATATCTACAAAATGGAACAATAATATCTGTCCTCCCCTACTCAGGTTGTTTGAATTAAATAAGATAATTCCCATGAAAACACTTTGTAAAATTTAAAGCACTACACAAATGTCAGTGTTAATATTAACTGCATTTTATTTTCACAACATCAAGAGTCAGACTTTGCATCTCTTTCAAACACTGGTTTTTCCATTATATTTTCTTGACTGAGGAAATGTACTCTCTGTACCCTCTTTGTACCTGATGACTTTATTGAATCTGATTGAACAAATTTCCCTGACACACAGACCTTCCTCTTCTGTGGCTTCTGGGTACTCACGAATCCTGGCCAAATCAAATTTCAACCACTTTCTTGAAGATTGCCTTTAATCCAGAATTTTTAATCTCACATAATCAACTAAGGACATTTCCAAAGGTGTTGCACAGGTTTTTGAGTTTAAGATATCAAAAACTGACATTATTATCTCCCCCACCCCTAACATACTCTCTGCTACATTCTGCCTCCTATGATACCAGTGTTTCCTCATTGGTTAAAGCAGAAGAAATCCAGGCATAGTCCTGACTGGTCCCCATCTTCACAATCTCATAGCTCCTTAACGGTATAGCTGTGTCTGATTCTACCTCCTAAACATCTTCTATAATCAGCCCATTTCTTCATTCCTCGAACAGTAGTTTATGCCGAACCATCAAATTCCTTTGCCTGGAGAATTACAATAACCGCCTATTTGGATCCTGACTCTGTGCATAAACTTCCACTCCAACTAAGGTAATCTTCCTAAACAGAAATCTTATTTTTGTCCATTGTCAAGTTTAAATTCTTTCAATGATTTTGCTTTTCCCTGTCATAAAATCCAAGGCAAATATGTATTGGAATGTGACTTCATACTTCTATTCTGTTTTTTTTGTCCTTAATATTTTAAAAATTCAGGTATTTATTTTAACTGGGATTTTAGATGCCTCCCCACTGCCCTTTTTAAAGAGGCAATGGATGAATGGATGAATAACTCAATGCATGAGTGAATATTTGTAATTAAAGCTATTTGAATTTAGACAAGTAGAAAGCTAAACAATTATTTAGGCTTGGAGAACAAAGGTTAGCAATATAAAATATTGTAACTCTCTACCGTCCTCCCTTACCTTTGTTCATCTGTGTCAGGATTTCTGAACCTTAGCACTACTGACATTTTGGACCACATCATTCTTTGCTGTTGGGAGCTGTTCTGAGCATTGTAGGGGGTTTAGTAGCATTTCTGGCCTCTACCCTTTAGCACACCCCTACCCCCAAGTAATGGTAGCTTAAAATGACTCCAGATATTGCCAAACCCTCTTTGAGGAGCAAAGTGACCCCCAGTTGAGAACCACAGACTTATTTAACTTCCAAAAACTTTTTTAAAGAGAGGTTAACGGGAGGAGCAATTATATTGCTATGCTTGATTGCCTGATCATCAGTGATTATTCACACTGATGCCAAGCTATCAATCTAGTCATTTAAGAGATTAAAATGACTCCCCCAAAGCAGAGTGGGTACAGCACTATGCAAGCTTAGCCATTTTCTGTCCTTTGGATCAGTATGAAATTTGGATTTCAGAACTGTTTAGGATTAAAGACTTGAAACATGTTTAATTTAGATTCAGAGCCTAGTTTTAGTATTTTAAGCAAAGGACCTGAGAATGGCACCTTCATATATGAAAAAGAAGGTAGGTACTTTATATTCTACAAATTATACAAAAAGACAGAAAAATTACTGTTTTAATTAAAATGGGCAAGATGTTTGCAGACTCCAGAGAGTCTGCTATCAATTAAACACTGTCCACCCGCTACAAGGTGTAGAAATCATAACGGGCGATCCTGAATACATATTAAAAACAAACAAAAAGTACTCTATTGAAGCAACTGACTTTTTAAAAAATTGAGCCAATTAGAATTCAAATAGTTTTGAAGCCTCTGTAATTATAAAATATTTATGAATCTTTGAGAGGATACACACAATGCCAGAAATGATATCAGTGTTGCTCCTTTAACTGACCTACCAAGAGGTTGTATTCTAGGATCTTTTTCTTATCATGGAAAAAGTTTACTTTTTAATATCTATAATCTGTGACTGCTCATCATATCAAGAATTATATTGCAGATAATCATGATCGGGGCTGCTTTTGTCTGTGGCTAAAGCTGAAGCCATCCAATTAATTTATGGTGTTCAGGGAAAATAGCTCATTTTAAACCAGGGTCTTAGGCAAAGGAAAGGACAGCCTTTTATTAACTTTGTCCCTTGTCTCTAGACATATTTATTGCATTCTTCTGGAACAGAAATAATAGAAGCTCAGGCATAAGGCCATGTGTGCCAAAGGAAAAAAAAAAGAACAGAAACAAAAACTCTCAGCTTCCATGAATATAAATTGTTCTGTCATTTGATGGGAAACACTACGGTTTGAAAATCTGAAAATGACTCACAACATTTAGAAATATCTCCTATAAAATATAGACACTTGATGATTAAAAAGAGGATTACGTGGAAATGATGATAATATCTTGTTTTTGTCCTTGCACATAGCTGCATATTTGAGTTTGGTTTATGTCTCTACTGCTGTTTGGCATGGCCAGTCATTTTTTTTTTCTTTATCTATGAAATGGAACAAACCTTATTTGTCACTATGAATTTAAATGAAATTTTAATATGTTTACCTGCCACACGTTCACAGTTATCTCTACTCCAATTTTACTTTAGATTTTTAGTGTGTGTTTATTATAAAATGTAGGTCTTTATCCACTCTTTTTTCTGAAATTACTGTATCAACTACTATCATTGATTTTGTGTTTTTCCCACATGTGTCAAAATTTTTCAAATATGTCTCAATATGGGACTCTGGGAGAAAGTTATAAAGTGCAATTTTGTTTCACGTCAAAAACATTAACTTAGAGATATAGTGTTGTTAAAACATCTCAGGCAAAATACTGCCCAGAGAGTTGGGAATTTGGGTGCAGAAGCCTGAGCTAAAATTTGTGGAACTGAAGGCAGCCATCCAAGAGGCAGAATGTTGGGAATAATTTTAAATCAATGCCAGGCAGAGTGGCAGACTATGCCTTAAATCTGAATACATTCCGTAGCTTAAGTAATCCTAGTAATTGCCCTATGTGGTCAGTCATACAGATGTACTAGACCTGACCCACTGGTCAGAAGGAAGTCATGTGTTCAGAATGAACTAATCACCACGGTGGGTGGGAGAGGCTACGCCTGACCAGAAGCTGAGGATGGGGTCTCTCTTTCTTGCCCAAAAATGTGACTTGAAAGTAACCAATCCTGGGTGATAAAAAATAAAGCAAAATACAAAACAAAATAGACACTAAAGTGATAGACGAGACATAGGAAATATTTTCATCTTTTACAATTCACTACCACAAATTTGGAAAGAAAATATAAGAGACATTTCAATCTATTGCCACATTCTTCTTTTTTTTAACTTCAATGTTTTTCTTTCTTTTTAAACAAAAATTTATTTTATATTGGAGTATAGTTGATTTACAGTGTTATGTTAGTTTCAGGTGTACAGCAAAGTGATTTAGTTATACATATGCATATATCTATTCTTGTTAAGATTCTTCTCCCATATAGGTTATTACAGAGCATTAAGAAGTGTTCCCTGTGCTATACAGTAGGTCCTTGCTGATTATTTATTTTATATATAGTAGTGTGTATATGTAAATCCTAACGTCCTAATTTATCCCTCCCTCTCAACTTTCCCCTTTTGTACCATAAGTTTGTTTTCTAAGTCTGCAAGTCTGTTTCTGTTTTGTAAATAAGTTCATTTGTATCATTTTTTAGATTCCACATATAAGTGATATCATATGATATTTGCCTTTCTCTTTCTGACTTCCTTCACTTAGTATGACTGCCTTCTTATCTATACATTTTCTTAAAATAAGATTTGACATAGTCCTGGGAAAGAAATACCTATAGCAATAAATATATCCAAATCTGTTATTTTAGGTATTTCTTAGTTTGAAAGTTTTCAGGAAATTTAGAAAATGGTAACAGGGATTAACTGTGGGAAGTGAAGAAAGGACACTTACATTTCGACTTTTCACACTTCCATACTCTTTGAATTTTTATAATTATTCTCATAATTTCATAATAAAATATAAGGGAATAAAATATAAAACAAAACAGAAAAGCATCTATAAGATACTCCTGGTTCATTGACTTTTATTGGAACAATGAAGGAAACTTGAAACTAATATTGGTAATTGATTTCTGTTTACCTTAAATACGTAGAGCAAAGTAACATTTCCACTTGCTTGGATAAGAACAAATTCCCAGATGTGGGGGGGGAAAAAGTTCAATCATTCTATTTGCCTTTTGTTTCCATCAGTGTGATTTTTTTTTTAAGTCATGTTGAAAGGCATCTGGAACTTTATATGATAAAGTTGTACACCATGAGATTTTTTCTAATGTCATCATAATCTGGTATTTTATTTCAGGGTGTAGGGATGGGTCATGTGTTCAGAATCATATAGCAGTTACAATCAGATTCTATCATGATGAGAATCAAACTCAGGTCCATCAATTAATATATTTTTTAACATCTTTATTGCAGTATAATTGCTTTACAATGGAGTGTTAGTTTCTGCTGTATAACAAAGTGAATCAGCTATAGGTATACATACATCCCCATATCTCCACCCTCTTGCATTTCCTTCCCACCCTCCCTATCCCACCCCTCTAGGTGGACACAAAGCAACAAGCTGATCTCCCTGTGCTATGCAGCTGCTTCCCACTAGCTATCTAGTTTACATTTGGTAGTGTATATATGTCCATGCCACTCTCTTACTTCGTCCCAGCTTACCCTACCGCCTACTCGTGTCCTCAAGTCCATACTCTATGTCTGTGTCTTTATTCGTGTCCTGGCCTTAGGTTCTTCAGAACCAATTTTTTTTTTTTACATTCCATATATATGTGTTAGCATACGGTATATGTTTTTCTCTTTCTGACTTACTTCACTCTGTATGACAGTCTCTAGGTCCAACCACCTCACTACAAATAATTCAATTTCATTTCTTTTTATGGCTGAGTAATATTCCATTGTATATATGTGCCACATCTTCTTTATCCATTCATCTGATGATGGACATTTAGGTTACTTCCATGTCTTGGCTATTGTAAATAGAGCTGCAATGAACATTGTAGTACATGACACTTTTTGTATTATGTTTTTCTCAGGTAACATGCCAGGTAGTGGGATTGCTGAGACGTATGGTAGTTCTATTTTTAGTTTTTTGAGGAACCTCCATATTGTTTTCCATAGTGGCTGTATCAACTTACATTCCCACCAACAGTGCAAGAGGATTCCCTTTTCTCCACACCCTCTCCAGCATTTATTGTTTGTAGATTTTTTGGTGATGGCCATTCTGACTGGTGCGAGGTGGTATCTCATTGTAGTTTTGATTTGCATTTCTCTAATAATTAGTGATGTTGATCATTCTTTCACGTGTTTGTTGTCAATCCATATGTGTTTGTTGGAGAAATGTCTATTTAGGTGTTCTGGCCATTTTTGGATTGGGCTCTTTGTTTTTTTTGATATTGAGTTGCATGAGCTGCTTGTATATTTTGGAGATTAATCCTTTGTCAGTTGCTTCATTGGCAAATATTTTCTCCCATTCTGAGAGTTGCCTTTTTGTCTTGTTTATGGTGTCCTTTGCTGTGCAAAAGCTTTTAAGTTTCATCAGGTCCCATTTGATTATTTTTGTTTTTATTTCCATTTCTCTAGGAGGTGAGTCAAAAAGGATCTTGCTGTGATTTATGTCATGGAGTGTTCTGCCTATGTTTTCCTTTAAGAGGTTTATACTGTCTGGCCTTACATTTAGGACTTTAATCCATTTTGACTTTTTTTTTGTGTATGGTGTTAAGGAGTGTTCTAACATCATTCGTTTACATGTATCTGTTCAGTTTTCCTAGCACTACTTATTGAAGAGGCTGTCTTTTCTCCATTGTATATTCTTGCCTCCTTTATCAAAGATAAGGTTACCATATGTGCGTGAGTTTATCTCTGCACTTTCTATCCTGTTCCATTGATCAATATTTCTGTTTTTGTGCCAATACAATACTGTCTTGATTACTGTAGCTTTGTAGTATAGTCTGAAGATAGGGAGCCTGATTCCTCCAGCACCATTTTTCTTTCTCAAGATTGCTTTGGCTATCTGGGGTCTTTTGTGTTTCCATACAAATTGTGAAATTTTTTGTTCTATTTCTGTGAAAAATGCCATTGGTAGTTTGATAGGGATTGCATTGAATCTGTAGATTGCTTTGGGTAGTATAGTCATTATCACAATGTTGATTCTTCCAATCCAAGAACATGGTATGTCTCTCAATCTGTTTGTATCATCTATATTTTCTTTCATCAGTGTCTTATCGTTTCCTGCATAAAGGTTTTTTGTCTCCTTAGGTAAGTTTATTCCTAGGTATCTTATTCTTTGTGTTGCAATTTTAAATGGGAGTGTTTTCTTAATTTCTCTATCAGGTTTTTCATCATTAGTGTATAGGAATGCAAGAGATTTCTGTGCATTAATTTTGTATCCTGCTAGTTTACCAAATTCATTGATTAGCTCTAGTAGTTTTCTGGTAGCATCTTTAGGATTCTTTATGTATAACATCATGTCATCTGGAAACAGTGACAGTTTTACTTCTTCTTTGTCAATCTAGATTCCTTTTATTCCTTTTTCTTCTCTGATTGCTGTTACTAAAACTTCCAAAACTATGTTGAATAATAGTGGTGAGAGTGGCAAACTTGTCTTGCTCCTGATCTTAGTGGAAATGTTTCCAGTTTTTCACCATTGAGAACGATGTTGGATGTGGGTTTGTCATATATGGTGTTTATGTGTTGAGGAAAGTTCCCTCTATGCCTACTTTCTGCAGGTTTTTTTTATCATAAATTGGTGTTGAATTTTGTCGAAAGCTTTTTCTGCATCTATTGAGATGATCATATGTTTCTTCTCCTTCAGTTTGTTAATAAGATGTATCACATTGATTGATTTGGGTATATTGAAGAATGCTTGCATTTCTGGGATAAAACCCACTTGATCTTTGTGTATGATGCTTTTAATGTGCTGTTGGATTCTGTTTGCTAGTATTTTGTTGAGGATTTTCCCATCTCTGTTTATCAGTGATATTGGCCTGTAATTTTCTTTTTTTGTGGCATCCTTGTCTGGTTTTGGTATCAGGGTGATAGTGGTCTTGTAGAATGAGTTTCAGAGAGTTCCTCCCTCTGCTATATTTTGGAAGAGTTTGAGAAACATAAGTGTTAGCTCTTCTCTAAAAAGATGTTTGATAGAAATCCCCTGTGAAACCATCTGGTGCTGAGCTTTTGTTTGTTGGAAGATTTTTAATCAGAGTTTCAATTTCAGTGCTTGTTTCTATTTTCTATTTTTTCTTGGTTCAGTATTGGAAGGTTGTGCTCTTCTTAGAATTTGTCCATTTCTTCCAGGTTGTCCATTTTATTGGCATAGATTTGCTTGTAGTAATCTCTCACGATCCTTTGTATTTCTGCAGTGTCAGTTGTTACTTCTCCTTTTTCATTTCTAATTCTATTGATTTGAGTCTTCTCCCTTTTTCTCTTGATTTGTCTGGCTAATGGTTTGTCAACTTTGTTTGTATTCTCAAAGAATCAGCTTTTAGTTCTATTGTTCTTTGCCCTTGTTTCCTTCATTTCTTTTTCATTTATTTCTGATCTGATCTTTGTGATTTCTTTCCTTCTGCTAACTTGGTGGTGTTCTTGTTCTTTTTTCTCTAATTGCTTTAGGTGTAAGTTTAGGTTGTTTAATTTTGTTGTTCCTTGAGCTAGGATTTTGTATTGCTATAAACTTCCCTTTTAGAACTTTTTTGATGCATCCCATAGGTTTTGAGGCATTGTGTTTTCATTGTCATTTGTTTCTAGGTAATTTTTGATTTCCTCTTTGATTCCTTTAGTGGTCTGTTGGATACTTAGTAGTGTATTGTATAGCCTCCATGTGTTTGTATTTTTTACAATTTTTTCCCTGAAATTAATATCTAGTCTCATAGCATTGTGGTCAGAAAAGATACTTGATATGATTTCAATTTTCTTAAATTTACCAAGGCTTGATTTGTGACCCAAGTTATGATCTATCCTGGAGAATATTCCATGAGCACTTGAAAAGAAAGTGTATTTTGCTGTTTTTGGTTGGAATGTCCTATAAATATCAATTAAGTCCATCTTGTTTAATGTATCATTTAAAGCTTGTGTTTCCTTATTGATTTTCATTTTGGATGATCTGTTCATTTGTGAAAGTGTGGTGTTAAAGTCCCCTCCTATGATTGTGTTACTGTCATTTTCACCTTTTATGGCTGTTAACATTTGCCTTATGTATTGAGGTGCTCCTACGTTGGCTGCATAAATATTTACAATTGTTATGTCTTCTTCTTGGATTGATCCCTCGATCATTATGAATAGTCCTTCTTTGTCTCTTGTAATAGTCTTTAGTTTAAAGTCTATTTTGTCTGATATGAGAATTGGTACTCCATCTTTCTTTTGATTTCCTTTTGCTGGAATATCTTTTTCCATCCCTTCACTCTCCATCTGTATGTGTCCCTAGGTCTGAAGTAGGTCTCTTGTAGACAGCATATGTACAGGTCTTGTTTTTGTATCCATTCAACCAGTCTATGTCTTTTGGTTTGAGCATTTAATCCATTTACATTTAAGGTAGTTATCAATATGTATGTTCCTATTACCATTTTCTTAATTGTTTTGGGTTTGTTATCGTAGGTCTTTTCCTTCTCTTGTGTTTCCTGCCTAGAGAAGTTCCTTTCACATTTGTTGTAGAGCTGGTTTGGTCGTGCTGGATTCTCTTAGCATTTGCTTGTCTGTAAAGTGTTTAATTTCTCCATTGAATATGAATGAGATCCTTGCTGGTTAGAGTCATCTTGGTTGTAGGTTTTTCCCTTTCATCACTTTAAATATGTCCTGTCACTCCCTTCTGGCTAAATATCTGCTAAAATATCAGCTGTCAACCTTATGGGGATTGGCTATATGTTATTTGTTGTTTTTCCTTTGCTGCTTTTAATATGTTTTCTTTGTATTTAATTTTTGATAGTTTGATTAATATGTGTCTTGGCGTATTTCTCCTTGGATTTATCCTGTATGGGACTCTCTGTGCTTCCTGGATTTGATTAACTATTTCCTTTCCTATATTAGGGAAGTTTTCAACTATAATCTCTTCAAATATTTTCTCAGTCCCTTTCTTTTACTCTTTATCTGGGACCCCTATAATTCGAATGTTGGTGCATTTAATGCTGTCCCAGAGATCTCTCAGATTGTCCTCAATTCTTTCTATTCCTTTTTCTTTATTCTACTCTGTGGTAGTTATTGCCACTATTTTATCTTCCAGGTCACTTATCCATTCTGCCTCAGTTATTCTGCTATTGATTCCTTCTGAAGAATTTTTAATTTCATTTATTGTGTTGTTCATCATTGGTTTTTTTTGCTCTTTAGTTCTTCTAGGTCCCTGTTATACATTTCTTGTATTTTCTCCATTCCACTTCCAAGATTTTAGATCATCTTTGCTATCATTACTCTGAATTCTTTTTTTAGGTAAACTGCCTATATCCTCTTCATTTGTTTGGTCTGGTGTGTTTTTACCTTGCTCCTTCATCTGCTGTGTATTTCTCTCTTTTCTCATTTTGCTTAACTTACTGTGTTTGGGGTTTCCATTTCACAGGCTGTAGTTTCATAGTTCCCATTGTTTTTTATTTCTGCCCCCAGTGGATAAGATTCTTTCAGTGGGTTGAGTAGGCTTCCTGGTGGAGGGGACTGATGCCTATGTCTGGTGGATGAGGATGGATCTTGTGTTTCTGGTGGGCAAGACCATGTCCAGTGGTGTGCTTTGGGATGTCTGTGAATTTATTATGATTTTAGGCAGCTGCTCTGCTAATGGGTGGGTTTGTGTTCCTGCCTTGTTAGTTTTTTGACATAGGTGTCCAGCACTGTAGTTTGCTGGTTCGTTGAGTGGAGCTGGGTCTTAGCTTTGAGTTGGAGATCTCTGGAAGAGCTTACCCCATTTGATATTACATGGGGCTGGGAGGTCTCTGGTGGAGCAATATCCTGAACTCGGCTCTCCCACCTCAGAGGCTCAGGCCTGACACCAGCCATAGCACCAAGACCCTTTTAGCCACATGGCTGGTATAAAGTCTTCAAAGTTTCCAAATTCAAAGTCTAAATTTGAAGCACTGCATTCAAAATCACTTGCAAACCATTAAGAATGATTTTTCAATACAACAGCAGCAAACTAGAAGCAGATATTTTTCTTCTGAGGACACACCCTGTCCTCAAATTCTTGCACTAAAGATTCCATCACTTAATATTCTTGTTAAGTTACAAAGGGTGAGTTACCCTTTCTATGCCTCTAAAAAAATAGATTTGATTCCTAACTCACAGAATTGTGGAGATTTATTGTGTTAGTCAAATTTTTGACTTAGTCAAATTTTGTGTTAGTCACAAAATTTGTTAGTCACAAATTTTGTGTTAGTCAAATTTTTCCTGACACACAGTAAACATTCAATAAGTTTGGCTGGTGACTTTTTCAAGCTGAAAGGAAATTTGAAGAGGAACATGAAATGAAACATTTGAAGTCTCCAGAAAAACTAGAAAATGTTAGCAGTTTATTCCATTTACAGCTACACATTCTTCTCTTAATTCCACACTGCTCTTCAGGATGTAAATCATGATTTTGCTGTTAAACTAAACCACTCTCTTTTGGGGAACATTGCCTCTTTATCCTGCTCTCTTCAACTCCTACTTTTTTGCCATAATGTGATCAAATATTCTTTACTATTTATTTTCAAACAATAATATGGGAATGGCTGCTGACTTCCTTAAAAATGTACCAAACTATTTCCTAAGGTCATAATCATTTATTCATACTCTACTTTTACCAAGTAAATATTTGTCAGATAAACACTTAGAACATAGCTGAATTTGTTGCAACTCCAGTTTAAGCAAGTATTTCAGGATAGCATGCATCCTAAATCAAAATGAATCAGTAAATAACTTTAAAGTTTTATGGAACATTTTTTGTTTGTATGTAACGTGGAGAAATTAGAGAGTTTAACTTCTTTGTTTTTTTGTATGCAGAGAAATTTTAGTCATGAAGTATTAAAAATAAGTACATTATACATTGATGTATTTTTTTCAATTATAATAGTCATTTATATTATAAAAATAATACATTGGGAAAATTTTAAAGATAAATATTAAACGGTATATTCATGGTTATTTCTAAGTTAATCTGTATTAATAGTATTTGAATAGTTCTTCAAGAGTATCTTGCAAATAGGTATTTGTAAATGTGCCATGTGATTATGAATATTAAGATTTTCAAAATTAGAGCAAAAAGATGAATAATTAAATTAGATAGGTCTTAAAGGCACTCATAGTTTCATAAATATAAATAACAGAATCACATAGGCTGAACAAAATATAAAACTGAACCTGTTAAAGAATCTGCAAGTGAAACAACTGCTGTATTACTTTTCCCAATTTCATATGTTACAATGATCAAATTAAAGGTAAGACATATAATTAGAAAAGAATCACACAAAGTACCAGAGCATTTAAATAACATAAATGACTACTAAGTAGTGACAAATGTTGACAAAAATTTCTGCTGCTGCCGCATACAGCTAATGATGTAAGTAACTAAATTATGTGAAAAAATGTTTTTGGGAGTATATTCATTTTTAGACAAAGAGTGTAAAAATGATATCAGAAATCAAATATACTTGAGTAGTACTATGACAGCTAGAAGACAAAGCCTCTTAATGACTATTTGATTTTAGTTAGCACAGTCTGAAAAGTTTGATTATAAAAACAAAACAAAATGAACAAGAATAAAATGTTTAAAACCTTCCAAGGGATACTGGAAGAATTTTTTTATTTGTGAGTAACATAAAAAGATCCTTTGTATCCTGATGATCAATCTTCTGGTAACAGAGAAACTCTGAATGACCTAAAAATAGAACTAGGAGACACAAAACTCAGATTAAGTTGTTTTTTTTTTTCTTTTTGCAGTACGTGGGCCTCTCACTGCTGTGGCCTCTCCCGCTGCAGAGCACAGGCTCCGGACGCGCAGGCTCAGCGGCCATGGCTCACGGGCCCAGCAGCTCCGCGGTATATGGGATCCTCCCGGACTGGGGCACGAACCCGTGCCCTCTGCATCAGCAGGTGGACTCTCAACCACTGCGCCACCAGGGAAGCCCAAGAATAAGGTTTTTAGACAGAAAATTATCATCTAGTTTGTTACCATATGTGAGCCAGTAGTGGTTTTATTGTTTTCATTCTTACATCTCATGGAAAAATTTCCAATCTCTCTACTCTATGTATATGTGAAAGGTAGATCTTAATTTTCTCCACCAATAATGTTAAAATCCAGAAAGAGTGTTACAGTTCTGGCCAAGTTGGAGTGAAGTTTCCAGATTTATCCTTCCTTCTAAAGCAATTAAAAAATGGACAAAATATATGAAACAATGGTTTCAAGACACTGGACTTCAGGCAATGAAAACTGAGAGATGGGAAAAAAAATGACTTACCCAGTTTACTGATTTGAGAGTATTTTTAGATGTGGCATACAAAGAGGTAATCCAGGTGGAGCCTGGGAGATTCCCAAAGTTAAGAAGAGAGAGTTCAGGAGAAACTGAGGAGAATGAGCAATCTAGAATTTACAGAACAAATTACTGGAGAGAATACAGCTACATATACACTCTAGAGATCTGCAGAGAGTTGCATCTGAGTATTCAACAGAGTAATGATTAGCACATGCTAGTGAGGAATTTACATGAGACTGGGGGAAAACACACTGGAAAGAATGAGAGGAAACAGTGCCCTATGCTCACACAGGACTAGGAAAAGTCCCTGTTCCCACCAACCATATTGGAAACCCCACTATTTATGGGGAATTGGCTAGATTACTCAACTCTTGTCTTGCATAACCAAGCTTAAAGAAATTTCCAAAAGAATCAACTGTTTCCAAGTAACCCCTGAAAAAGCTCACAAATATTTACAGAAATACAAATATATTCTCCACAGCAAGAATGTAAAAGTTGCAATCTCTGGCAATCAAAAATTTCCAGCAGGCAACGGAGGTAGAAAATACGACTCACAATAAGGAGATAGATCAATCATTTAAAGCTGACACAGAACTAATACAGATGTCAGAATTTGCAAACAAGGGCATTAAAACAGTCATAACTGAAGTCCATATGTTCAAAAGTTTGGCAGAGACATGGAAGATTAAAAAACGTAGACCCTAATTATAGAGGTAAAAGTATGATGGATGAAATTTAGGGCAAAGTAGATACCGCAGAAAAAAATGATTAGTAAAATTGAAGACATAGCAAAAGAAACTATCCAAAGTAAAATGTACAGAGAAAACAGAAGGAAAATAAAAAAACAAAAGCCCTCAGCATATCCAAGAGCTGTGGGTCAGCACAAAGCAATCCAATATCCATGATATTGGAGGATAGGAGAGAGAGGAGTGTGTGTGTGTGTGTGTGTGTGTGTGTGTGTTTGTATATGTAATGTATATATTAGCCTATATATACAATATATATATAGTATAAAAATGTATATCTGTTTATAAATGTATATATGTATAAAATATAAAATCATATTAAACACATATATTACATGTATATATTTTACATATTAAATTTGTATTTGAAGACATGCATGCTATGTACAGAGGAACACATATAAGAATGACAGATTGTTTGTTGAAAAATTACAAGGGAGAAGAAAGTGGAGCAATGCTTTAAAGTCCTGAAAAAAATCTGTCAAGCTAAATTTTTGTACCCAGAAAAAAATATATTTCAAAAACAAAGACAAAATGAAGACATTTTCAGACAGAGGAAAACTGAAACAATGCATATCTCTGAGAAATGTTAAAGGAAGCCATTTGCATAGAAAGAAAGTGATACTGGATTTTAATCTAGATATACAGAAAGTAAAGAGTTATGACAAGGGTATCTAATTTAGGTAAATATATAACATTACTTCTTTAAATATCTTCAAAATGCAAATGTAAGTATGAACAAAATAACAATGTATTATGTAGTTTAAAATATACACAGTAGGAGCCCAGAGATCTACACTGGGGAAATGGAAGTATTCTAAAGTAAAGTAGTAAAATTTGTATTACATGTGGAGTGGTATAATATAATTTGAAGATAAGTTGTGCTGAGTTAAAAATGTAAACTATAAATACTAAAGCTACAACTAAAATGACAAAGCAAAGAACTATAAATAATAACCCAACAAAGGAGATAAAATAAAACTTAAATCATACTTAATTTAAGTGAAAATAGAGAGAAAGAAAAGGTAACAGATAAAAGTCAGAAATGATCAGTTGGAAAAAACTTGTCTATAAAAACACAATCTCAGTATAGACACAAATAGGGTAAAAATAGATAAAAAAGATATACCATTTGAACACTGATCAAAAGAAAGCTGGAGGAACTATATTATTATCAAATAAAATAGATTTGATAGGAAAAAGTATTTCTAGGGTTAAAGATTGAAATAAAAGCAGGTAAACAATAGAGAAATATCAATGAAACTAAAAGCTGGTTCTTTGGGAAGGTCATTAAAGATGATAAACTCTAGTAAAAATTTAGGAAAAGATATTTGTTTTTCTCTTTCTGACTTACTTCACTCTGTATGACAGACTTTAGGTCCATACACCTCAATACAAATAACTCAATTTCATTTCTTTTTATGGCTAGTATTCCATTGTATATATGTGCCACATCTTTATCCATTCATCTGTCAATGGACACTTAGGTTGCTTCCATGTCCTGGCTATTGTAAATAGAGCTGAAATGAACATTGTGGTACATGACTCTTTTTGGATTATGGTTTTCTCAGGGTATATGCCCAGTAGTGGGATTGCTGGGTCATATGGTAGTTCTATTTTTAGTTTTTTAAGGAACCTCCATATTGTTCTCCATAGTGGCTGTATCAATTTACATTCTCACCAACGGTGCAAGAGGGTTCCCTTTTCTCCACAACCTCTCCAGCATTTATTATTTGTAGATTTTTTGATGATGGCCATTCTGACTGGTGTGAGATGATATCTCATTGTTCAAATACCATATGCTAACACATATATATGGAATCTAAAAAGCAACGACAAAAAATGGTCATGAAGAACCTAGGGGCAAGATGGGAATAAAGACACAGACCTACTGGAGAATGTACTTGAGGATACGGGGAGGGGGAAGAGTAAGCTGGCACAAAGTTAGAGAGTGGCATGGACATATATACACTACCAAACATAAAATAGATAGCTAGTGGGAAGCAGCCACATAGCACAGGGAGATCAGCTCAGTGCTAGAGGGGTGGGAGGGAGGGAGACGCAAGAGGGGAGAGATATGGGGACATATGTAGATGTATAAGTGATTCACTTTGTTGTAAAGCAGAAACTAACACACCATTGTTAAGCAATTATGCTCCAATAAAGATGCTAAAAAAGTATATTAGTAAAAGAGAGAAGAGAACAAACGAGAGGTGACAGAAATTGCCAATGGTATACAACGAGAAAGATGATGGTATTACAGATTCTACAAATATTAAAGGTAAAATAAAAAATCTTGAACAAGTTTACGCCAAAAATTTGTCGGCTTAGATGAAATGGATGCAGCTAGCAAAGCTCAGAGTTGTTTCACATACTTACTATAGCCAAGCTTTTTAATTTAAAGCATTGTAGTAGGTTTGTTTGCAATGATGTAGAACAATTGGAACTCTCCTATACTACTGGTGAGAAGGTAACTGATACAATTACTTTGGAAAAGAGTTTGGCAGCTTCTTAAAATTGAACGTAACCTTCCGTATGACCCAGATATTCTGCTCCTAGGTATTTACCCAAGAGAAATGAAACCTATGACTATACAAAGTCATAAAAATCTTTGGCAATAGACAAAACTGGAAACAATCCAAATGTCCCCAGCAGGTGAATGGATAAACAAGTTCTGGTGTATCCAAACAGTGCAGTATTACATAGCAAAAAGCAAAACAAAACAAAAACAACCTGTCTATACAAAACAACAACATAAATACACCTCAAAACAGTTTTGCAGAATGATGCTCGGCAAAAAAGAGTTTATGCTGTATGATTCCATTTAGATAAATTTCTAGAATGAGCAAACAAATCTATAGTGGCAGATCAGTTCTTGCCTGGGTAGTGGCACGAGGAAGTGATTACACAGAGACACCAAGAAACTTTTGTGGGTAGTAGATTATGTTCATATCTTATTTGGAATGATGGTTTCACACGATTTACATGTGTTACATTATCATATTTTAAACTTTAAATATGTACTTTTTATTGTTATCTATAGAATTTTTCAAAAAGCTTAAGGACAGCTGTACTTTATGGAGTATCAAGTGTTTGCAGTTTTACAACTTCCGAATTTATAAAATAGGATATAGAAATATTATTTTCTTTTTAAAAATATATTGAAGTATAGTTGACTTACAATATTATGTTAGTTTCAGGTGTACAACATAAGAACTCGATAGTTTTATAGATTACATATCATACAAAGTTATTATAAAATATTGACTGCACTCCCTGTACAGTACATTACATCCCTGTGACTTATTTATTTTATAACTGGTAGTTTGTACCTCTTAAAACCCTTCATCTATTTCACCCCTCTCCCCAACCCTCTCCTCTGTGGTAACCACTAGTTTGTTCTCTGTATCTCTGAGTCTGCTTCTGTTTTGTTCTGCTCGTTTATTTTGTCTTTTTAGATTCTACACATAAGTAAAAACATGCTATATTTGTCTTTCTCTGTCTAAGTATAATACCTTCCAGATACATCCATGTTGCCACACATGGTAAGATTTCATATTACTAAGCCATCAGAAAGAAATCTTAGGTTCTTGCTTGGATTTGGTACAGATCAGTCTCTCCCAAATCTGTAGTGTTTCACAAACATAAGTGGTTTTTATAAAAGTGAAATGTTATCAATTATATGTTTAAGAAAGAATTATTTTAATTCATTAATAAAATATAGCATTTTATGTATTGATTTCAATTTTTTTTCTTATCATGATCCTTAAATGGAACTTGCTTAGTCTTTATTTCTTCTCTGACTGTTAACAACATTTAACTGACCTACTTGCAACTAATTCATGACTGTAACAGTTTGCGTGCATAAAAATATTCCATTACATCAATATTTTAATTAGATGCTTCATAAAGCACTTTGCAATAGAGTATAATTTTTATTTTAAATCACAAGTGACTGGAACTATAGTTTATGAAGAGATATATACCCAATTAATTTGTGTGGTTTGTTTTATCCTTTGTGCTTTGTTATGCATGTATTTTTAAAATTAATTAATTAATTTGTTTATTTTTGGCTGCAATGGGTCTTTGTTGCTGTGCGCAGGCTTTCTCTAGCTGCGGTGAGTGTGGGCTACTCTTCACTGCAGTGCACTGGCTTCTCATTGCAGTGGATTCTCTCGTTGTGGAGCATGGGCTCTAGGTACACAGGCTTCATTAGTTGTGGCACATGGGCCTAGTTGCTCCATGGCATGTGGGATCTTCCTGGACCAGGGCTTGAACCCATGTCCTCTGCATTGGCAGGCGGATTCTTAACCACTGAGTCACCAGGGAAGTCCCTGTTATGCATGTTTAATGATAAACTTAACTTTTCTTCTCTGCCTAACACAAACTATTGTCTGGTAGAGTGTATACATTGTATTTTTGGATTCTATGGTTAAATGGTCTTTTATACATATTTTATAACATATTTTCATTGATTTTATGTAATTATATCCACAATATGTATGTGTGCTTTTATTATCTTTTCATGGTAGCCAACGATTCATAGAGATAACTAATTTCAAATTTTCCTCATGATATAACTTTAACATGCACTATAGAGCAAAGGAAATTACAGTGACATTGCATTATCTCCAGAGAGTTTTCCAGTTAGCATTCTAGATTGCTCTGTGGTAATTCTTAAAATAGATTTAAACCCTGGAATCATGGCTGTCAGGATACCAATATTTGTATTTATGCAGCCCAGTGCATGGCAAATCTATTGTACTTTTACAGTCTTCTGATAGAGATCAGAAGATAAAACTACTGTATAAAAGCTGAACTGGTAACTATGTTTTGGAGATGAGGGAGATTGAGGTATCTTTCATGATTTGACTAATAAGGCAAGCAAATTCAGTGGTATTTAATTTTTTTGTGAGATGGTTAGTCTTCTCTCAAAAAAGAAACAAATGTAAAGTTTTATAATAATTGCCAAACTAAAATATACTTTACGTTGGATAGGAAATAATGCTGATATATTTTTTATAGAATATTCTGCATTCCTTTTGACCTTTCTTGAGAGAGAGCAATGATTGTCAAAAATTCATTTATTATCTGAGTCAAACTACATAAAAGAGACAACTTGAGCACTTATAGTACAAGCAGGAAAATAATGACTAAAAGTAAGGATTACCCATTTAAAATAAAAGCTTATTTTCTTCACAAAATAATACCTCATTGAATAGTTAAGGTGTGTGTGTGAGCTGCAGACACCAGCTCGTGTTCTTAGTGGTTTTATGATCATAGCTACCAGAGCAAGAAACCACACTTACATACTTATTCACAAAAGGCACAGATACACAAAAATGCCGCGAGTCACAGAACTCACATGTTTCATACTCACCTTTGCCACTATTTGTAGCAGCTTCCATTTCCCTATTTTGAAGAAGAACATAAGAAAATGTCATCTGAAATTATAGGCCATCTCTTAGAGAGATAACATTTAATGTATAGATCCAGAAAACATGAGGCATGGTGGTGAGAGGGAAACATCTCTTCTCGTCTCAATCTCTCAGATCTTTTCTATGTGATCAGAGAGCACTGACTCATTCCTGAAATTATTAATGTGGTCATTGCTGTTAAAGTAGAACTTCTGGTCAAAAGACTGAGACTATAATTCAGTTTTTAGTTCGAAAGTCTTGGCGATTTGCATTTGTTACATCTTCTAGACTGCGAGGACTTCTTGTTGGTTTGAAGGTCTTGCAAGGAACCCCAGGAATAGAGAAACAGACAGTACATACTTTTGCTGAAGACTTGAGAACACAGTATATTCTGCTTATTTTAGTAGCTATGTTGAAATTTTTGTTCAGTTACAGAACTGGGTTATTTGCACATAAATATACCTCATGTATAAATAATAACTCTCATATAATTTTTTCTGTGTTATCGTAAGGGGATATCCCTAAAAATATAGTATCATTCCTTTCTGTTTTGGTATTTCTACATCCTGGTAAAATTAATATGCTAGCCTCCACTGCTTTGGAGAGTCTAAACTCTAACTTGAGATCAGAAAGTCCATATTCTTGGGAGATGTTTATCTTAAGTCCTTATAGAATTGCTATTGGAAATGTGTTTGGTAATGTCATATTTTCAGCTTTCAACAGAGAGCACTAGAGAAAATACATTGTTGCTACATTTGTTGCAGAAATATTATTGATGCCATTGTTTATGACATCACACAGCACCCTGATACAAAATTTCACCTGAGAAATTTTCTGGTGAGTCAGTTGCTAAAATGAACTTGCTACCAAACCAAACTTGGGTCCGCTTGCCTGCGGAAAATAAAACAAATCCACTGACACTGGGTTGTGATGAAGGAAAGTGCAATGTTTAATGCAGGACACCAAGCAAGGAGTCCAGGGCAGCTTGTGCTCAAAACACCCGAGCTCCCCAATGGGTTTCAGCAAAGCATTTTTAGAGGCCAGTTGACTGACTGAGGGGCATCTCAGTATATGTGATCAGCTTGTGCACAATTCTCATTGGTTGATGGTGAGGTAACAAGCAAGTGTCACAGGGGTCAACATTATCAATCCTTAGGTGCCAGCAAGTCTAGGGACTCAGTGCCCATGGTCATCAAGTAGTTAATTTCTTCCATTTGGTACAGGTTTTAGCATCATTTAAACAGCTCAGGAAATGTGCATCAGATACTAGTATCTAGGTACTAGAAAGAGGAGCTAAAGCAGAGGATCTGGGAAAGGGTTCTGTCCCAGGAAGGCCCCAGAAGGCCCTGCTGGGTTACAAACTTTGCTTCTTCTTACAGTCTCAAATGCTTTTAATGTTTTTTGAAAATAAGATTTTTTCCTACGTATAAATTATACATTAATTATATCTTAATAAGGTGTAATAAATTAATGTATAATTTATACATAGGAAAATGCCAATCTTAAATGTACAAAAGATGGATTTTGATATATTTTTACTCCTGAATCAAAACTCCTGTATCCCCCTATCTTTTCCATACCCTCTCCCAAAGGTGACTACTATTTTGACAGCTATATCAATAATTTTCATTCTACCTACTCTTGAACTTGATGTAAACAGAACCATACTGTATATATTCTTGTGTGTTTGGCTTCTTTAACTCAGCATAATGGTTTGAAGTTTATATAAGTTGTTGCATTGTCTGTAGCTTGTTCCCTTTTTTAATATTGAGGTATAATTTATACACATACCATTAAATTTGCCCATTTTTAATTGTACAATTCAGTAAATTTAGTAAATTTACAGAATTGTGCACATCACCATACTCTACTTTTAGAACATTCTCATCCCCCTGATAAAATCCCTCATGCCCATTTATAGCTATTCACTATTCCCACACCCAGCCCTAGGCAACCACTACTCTATTTTCTGTTTCTGTAGATTTGCCTGTTCTAGATATTTCATATAAATGTAACTGCGCTACATGTGGTTTCCATGCCTGGCTTTACTCCCTTAGCATAATGCTTTATATGTTTCTTTCATGAGTGGCATATATCATGGTTTTATTATTTTTTATCATTTAATAATATTTCATTGTATGGACGTACCACTTACTTTTTTTTTTTTTTTTGGCCATACGCGGGCCTCTCACTGTTGTGGTCTCTCCCGTTGAGGAGCACAGGCTCCGGATGTGCAGGCTCAGTGGCCATGGCTCATGGGCCCAGCCACTCCATGGCATGTGGGATCTTCCCAGACCGGGGCACGAACCCATGTCCCCTCCATCGGCAGGCAGACTCTCAACCACTGCGCCACCAGGGAAGCACCCACTTACTTTTGAAATCTATTTACCAGCTGATTGACATTTGGGTTATTTCTATTTTTTGGCTGTTGTAAATAATACTACTATAAAAATTCATTTGAATGTTTGGGGATCGACATATGTTTTCATTTCCCTAGTTAGATATCTATATAAGATGGAATTGGTAGGTCATAAGATATATTTATGTTTAAAATTTTAATAAACTGCCAAACTAATTTCCAGAGTGGCTAGGCAATCTTATATTCTCACCAATAATATCTCAAGATTATTGTTTTCCACATTATTTTGCCTCCATTTTGAAGAAATTTTAATGGATTTAGAATTCAGTATTGAGGCTTTTTTCCTTTCAACACTGAAAAGATGTTTCATTATTTTATACCTTCCATTTTTCTGATAGCATATCAACTGTTTTCTTGCTGTTTTCCTGCATTCAATGCGTATTATTTTTCTTTGATGTTTATAAGATTTTCAATTTATTTTTAGTAATAGCTTTACCCTAATGTGTCTAGTTGTAATTGTTTAAAAAATTTAAACCTGTATGGGATTTGCTGAACTTCTTGACTGTGTGGATTGATTTTATTTATTAAATTTGAAAATTTCTAAGTCCTTAATTTCTTCAAGCATTTCTTCTGAGTAGTTTTCTCTTCTCTCTCCTTCTGGGACTACAATTTGTCATGTGCTAGATCATATGATAATGTCACTCTGACACTGTCTCCTGTATATATTGTACATTAGTTTTTTCTCTTTGTTCTTCAATTTGAATAACTTCTGTTCGTCTGTCTTTGAGTAAACTGATTATTTTGTTTCATCCTGCATACTGTTCAGTCATCCATATGTTCAGCATTTCAGATATCTTATTTATCAAAATTAGAATTTCAATGTGTATTCTTTTAGTTTATATTTCTTTTCTGAAATACTCCATATTATACCCTATTTCTCTCTCTTTTCCTCTACTTTATTTCACATATTTATAATAGTTATTGCAGTAAATCAGAGGTTTATGGAAACTATGAAACCCAAGGAAAAACAGCACCTTTTTCTAGCCAATGTCACTGTGAACAAAATCATTGTAATCTAGGAATCAAGAAATTTGATGAATCCATTGATGCATTTTGGGGTAGAAGCAACAGAAAACCTAACTTGGGCTCTATAAGCAACACATAGAATGTGTTGATTCTTTTATGAAAAAAGTTCAAAAGTATTCAAGTACCAGGGGAGGTTTTTCCAAGTTGTGCAGACACTAAGTCCTGCTTTCTCTTTTTCCACTTCTTTGCTCCTCTTCTATGGTGGTAGTACAGTACTTGGCAGACTGTTCCCTAGTGTTTGACAGATGGCTGCCAGAGCATTTGGAGCTTTCTCATTTGCATCTAGAAATTTAATTAGTTTTCTATTGCTGTGTAACAAATTACCACAGACTTAATGGATTGAATAATGCAAATGTACAATCTCACAGTTTCTGTAGGTCAGATGTCCAGCCTGGTGTGGCTGGGTTCTGTGTTCTGAGCTTTATAAGAGTGAAATTGAGATGTTAGCTGAATGAGCTCTCACTTGGAAACCCTAGGGGAAAATTGTCATTCAAATTTCTTCTTGTTGTTGGAAGAATTTAGTTCAATGTAGTCATAAGACTTGAGGTTGCCATTCCCCTGCTAGATGTCAGCTAGTCTCATTCCATTCTCTTAGTCTACCCACATTCTTTACCATATCGCCCCTCCTTCTTCAGGCCAGCAACAATGATGCAAATTCTTCTCATCTTTTCTGATTTCCCTTCCTGCTCCCAGCCTGAGAAAACTTTTTGCTTTTTAAAGGTTTATTGATTAAGTTAGGTCCACCTAGATAATCTCCCTAAGATTCATCTGATTAGTCACCTTAATTACATTGCTTCATACTGCAGTGTAATTAACATAATCTTGATGATAACACTAGAGGATAAAGACTGTGGGGTCTATCTTATAATCCTGCGTAGTACATAGAGCTTGCTACTCTTGTAGCTCATTGTGTTTAATACTGAACCAGTCACTGTTGCCAGAGAAATGGGATGTACTGATTGGCTTTGACCAGTTATAAGTCATTGGCTTTGGTCAGCTACAGTACAGTGAGAGTCTGTTAAGTTGAGGAAGAAGGGAATAGACTCAAGAAGGCAATCAATAAATACTCACTGCATTTGAGTTCTTCCTGGTATTGCCACTTAAAGCCATGTGAGTTTTGACAGAAGATTCTCTAATTGTTTCCAGATCTGTGAAACAGTAATAATAATCCAAATATAGCAGGAACAGTTGGTGCTCCAATAAACTCCCATCACATGTCTTTCATCATTGTTATGTGGACATTTGCCAAGTTACACGTGCTTTGCTTCTAAAAGCTATACCTATTACTCTCATCATAAAACTGAACTTGGGCTACTACTTTTCTCCAAAGGTCAGAGAACTGCACATCCCCAATGTTCTTAGTGTCGAGAGATAATCTTTCTTCACTTCCTATATCCTTACTGATAATGGGCTAAAATTCAGATGCTTTAAAATAAAAATCATTTCAGTTTGCAAATATTCTTTTCAAAAATAATTCCCAAACAGACAGGATTCCCAAACAGTTTACAATTCATTTATCTTGGAGGATGTACCAGGAAAATAGATTGTTTTCTATTAGAAATCCCATGTAGACTTTATTGAACCACAGATGACACACACATTTTTTTTCTTTAAGATTATAGTTGTTTATTGATAATACTAACTTGAAATTTTCATAGTCAAGTAACATTTATGACCCTTTGTTCTAGAACTTTTGCCATCAATTACCCAATTATCCATTTTCTGGTGTAGAGCCAGGACTAATTTCTAAGGAAAAAAATGAAGAACTTCACCAAGTGTACTTCTCTAAAATGGGTGGCACTCAAGAATAAATCTCCATTAGATTCCTTATTTCATATTTACTCTTCTCAGTTGGTTGGCAAAGCCTATGAATGTGCTTTGATCAGAAGAACAGAAGTTCTCTTCTCTAGATTCTTGCCAAATAATATAATCTTGAAATTCCCACTGTCAGATTGTTATTAAATGCCCATTATGAGGTTTAACATTTATGGAGAATTTCCTGAAGGCCATGCAACATATGCTTTTCTGGCTATCCTGAATGTTACCTTTGGATCAAGTCCAACCATCAGAGGTCTATTATACTGTGTTGAACAGTATTATTTTGACCCCTCTTAAGTTTACTTTTACTGAATTATGCTTTAGTGCTAAGTCATTGACCTACATGAAAAGATCTTATTTGAAAGAGCTATGCGAAATGCATTATTATTGAAAGTGTAAGGAAGCATAGGAAACATTGAACTCTTTATCACACAGAGTCCTTTTTATGAGAAACCAAAGGAAGAAATTTGCCTCAGGTTTACCAATCATGAACAGCTCTGCTTCTCCTGAAAAACTGATTTGATTTCATATTATGGCCCCTGTGAGTCTGGTATCAGATCATGCTTTGGTCACTAGGAACTATATTTGTGGAACCTCATTCCCCATGCTTTTATAATACAGTATGGAATGCTTTCTCAGTGTGCTTATTCAACCCAAGATGTGATTATTTTCCCCTTGTGATGACTCCCTAAACTATATATTTTATCTTTTGTATTGAAACATTTTTGTAAGATGCTTCAAATCCTTTGTGAAGTGAGAAATGGGATTTCAAGAACAAGTCAAATACTGCTGTTTTATTCATTTTTCTCTTGGTTTTCTGTTTCTTTTTAAAAGTTGATAATTATCTCTTTTGCATATATTTCCTACTTAAAATCTGTCATTCATCTATTCATTAATCAAAATATTTTATAGGGCTCTTATGTCCAAGCTTAGTGCAGAGAAAAATAGATGAAAGATATAATTCCTGCCTTAAAAAAAAACCTTAAATTTTAGTGGTAGAAAAAATAAACTGAATATGATAATGTGAGAGGCTGTGGGAACAGAAAGGAGGGATACCTAACTCAGACCTGAGTTTTGTCAGACAAGACGTCACAAAATATGTTTGAGTTGGATTTTGAAGGATTTCTTTTAGCTAGGCCCAAAGGTGGTAGGGGATGGTGTGTGGGGAAGAGTTCCTGTCACAGGAAGTTCACAATGGAGATTCACCAAGGCAAGAGACAATAAATGTGGTGATTTCAGAATGGCTTGATATCAAGCTCTAACAGAGCACTGTCAGTAAGTGAGGCTAGATCACAAGCTGCTCTTGATGTCAAACTAAGGATTCATAATTTTTTCTGAAGCAACAGGGAGCCATGACAGGTTCCCATGGAACATACTGAAGTCAAACAAACAAAGAAATTTCTTGTATCTCCCCCAACAGCTGGCATTGCGTCTTTTAAATGTTAGGTATTCAATGGATATTGTTTAATAAATTGGGTACCCCAAGAAATATAACTGCATATTTCATTCATAATCTTCTCAACATTGTTTTCTTAATAGGATTTTCCATTCATGAACTTTGTTAGACAAGGAAGTCTGTTCTGTTTCCCCATTTTGTCATTTTCCCCTTTCTGCTCATTTCTTCAGGTATCTTATGGCAAAGGTGAGCACTAGATCCGGAAAGCCAGAGTTTGAATCCTGATTCTGCCACTGATGAGGTGCACAGCCTGGAACAAGGGACATAACCTCTCAGGATCTTCTTCACAAGGCAGTTAGGGGATTTAATGAGTAAATGTGCACTGAAGTATGTAAACAGTGCTTGACTTTTAGTGACCTTATAGGGTAAGTCTACTTCCTATCACTCTTTTTTCACGTTTTCTTTTCCACATTGATGTGTTTGCTTTGGCAAAGTGAAGTGCCATCTCCTTTACATAAAGTCTATAGTAATGAAACTGTTTCATCCCACAAGCTTCTGAAGAATATATGTAATTATTGACATTTTTAGCACACATGGGCTTTATTTCACTGACTTGAAGACAGCTCTTATCTCAATATCTCTACTTTTTACTCTAATTCTGAAATTTTTACATTATTGTTCTTCATTCTCATTCTGAGAATCTGAATCCTAGCATTATTTCTTCTAGGGTGCATTGTAAGTATCCTCGCAAAGTAAGTTTCAGGTGAAAGCAGCAGCTAAACCTAAATAAGCAAATACCTCATGAAACTAATTCTTTTTTTTTTTTTTTTTTGCGGTACGCGGGCCTCTCACTGTTGTGGCCTTTCCCGTTGCGGAGCACAGGCTCCGGACGCGCAGGCTCAGCGGCCACGGCTCACGGGCCCAGCCGATCCGCGGCATGTGGGATCTTCCCGGACCGGAGCACGAACCCGTGTCCCCTGCATCGGCAGGAGGACTCTCAACCACTGCGCCACCAGGGAAGCCCTGAAACTAATCTTTTTTCTTTGAGTTACACATCCATTCTCTTCCTGTCATAGGATATATATATATCCTATAGGATATATAGATAATATATATATATATAATGCAAAATTATAGTATATATTTATACTAAATATAGATATAATATAAAATATATATTATAATATAAATTATATATAATTATATATATAATATATATAAATACATATCTCTTTTAATCTCTATTTTCTCTAGTTTGAAAAACCTAGGGAGTACCAAGATTGGACAGTATTTTAAAATTTTATTGTAAATTAATTTATACCCTGCTGTTTCCCAGAAAGAATTTCAGGTCATTTACAATAAAAAAAAGAAAAAAACATAGTTACAATAAAACTAAAACCCATTAAATTCAGTATAAAACAACAAGAGTCCAGTAATAAAAGAGAAAGAGGACTATTGGAATCTAGAGGAAAACACTCTTTAAACTTTTTCTTGGAACAAAGAATCCAGAGGGTTCAGGGAAATGTATTCTCCTCTGGAAAGCCTACTTTTGTCATCACTAATGGCTTGTTTTAAATCACCCTTGCATGGGGAGTTGGGGAAAAACAGTTTTTCAAGATTTTGCTAAATCATTATTACCTCATTGCCTCAGTTCTGTCCTACTCCAGCTATCAGAGGCTAGTCTTTGTTTTCTTCCCCAGTGGCCCAGATTTCATTTCTCCCCTAAGAGGTCTCCACCATGCTTATTTCATGAGACATTGGCCTGTCATTCAATACTCACTCTTGTTTTCCCAGATACAAAGTGGTGTTTCATCTCAAGAACAGCAACTACTTTCCTTGACAAAATATTTTTGTTACAACTGTCCCTCTACCAGCATTTTTATTTTTGTAGAAGGGAAGTAGAATATGCAGGCAAAACTGAGATGGGAACTGTATTTGCCAGCAACTCCCTTTCATTATGTGATCTTTCTCTTAGTACTTATCCCATATGTTCATACAAGACTTATCCATTTCCTGTTCCTCCTCTGATCCTGGACTTTCAAGATTTTTTTTTTTTCTTCTGGGTCTCAAGTTAGGGCTAGAAGTTTGAACAGAAGGACAAAGGGGAAACATACATAACTCATTTTATGTATATATTCATTTTGTACCCGGGGGCTCAGAAGTGCCATAGCAGTTATCTGGTCTAACAGAGTAATAGATATGCAGAAACTTTGCACAGATTCCTATGCCAATCCCAGTGCCAAGACTGGACTTTAATTTTCTTTCATGCAGTATATCACTCATAATGAATTTGTCCCACTTAGTACTTTTCACACTGCTCATTGCCCCCTGATATTTCAACACACGCAAACAATCTTCTGAAAATACTTCTCTCAGTTTGAAGGACAATTAATGAAAAACATTCCAGAAAGGTTATAATGCCTATTTTCTGGCAAGAGACCTTTGAATCACCCAAAGGGAAGCTAAGTATTATTTTGACATTCATTATTGGCTGAACACTGACTATGTGTTTCTGAAGATCAGATTGGCAAATTGCTTCCACAGCCGGATCCACACAGCATGGCATGTGCTTCTGAAAGGGACTCATCTGGTCTAAGTTCTCCTGTCCTAATAGCATGCAGAGTTCAGCTGGAATTTAAGGCTTGAGTAGCATTTCTTTCCAAAGGCCATTAACAGTCCATGACACCCCAAAGTTATTATGAGCTGTAATATTCCATCCATCCTGGACTATTGGCTAATCATATGTCTAATTGCATGGTAACACAATAGATGACAACAGTTTTTATTTCTGTTGCTAATTCAGAGATTTTTTTTTTAAGGTGAAAAGAGCATCAAATCACCAGGTCATAATAAAGTAAAATAAAAAATGTTTCAAGAGAAAGATAAAGAAGAAAAACATTCAAATTAAAACATTCACAGTCCTCTGTTTCTTTCCAGATGCTAGCCCTTGTTTTCCCTCCTTGCCTTTTTCCATTTTTTCTTAACTTTTCCTACATGTTTACCCTAACAGCTCTTCTGCTTGTAGACCCCTAGCAACTTCTGCTCTCCCCAATGCTGCCTTTGGAATATTTAGGATAAATCCTTCTGGCAGTCAGCAATTTTCCATTCCTCATCTTATCACATGCTCATTTTGCAAAGCCCTTTTACCCCACGGCAAATAACTCAAGAGGGTGCTTAGAACAGGTGTGAAAATGTAAGCTTTTTTCCTGTTCTGTCGCCTGCTTCTATCATTTCCTTTCTTTTTTCTTAAGCCGATGTACAGCTCCATCATGCTGTTTTTATAGCTGCTGTTCAAACTTTAATGAGGACAATCAATGCTTGCTCTGCCTTTTTAAAAAGCAGATTAGAACTCAGAAATTACAACGTCCAACAACTCCAATTGAGTAGACACAATTACATTAAAACTGTGAATTAAAAACAGTATCTTACAAATTTGATACCTTAATTTACAGACAACCAAGAACCGGATGTCTCTGTTTGACTGTTATGCTTTCGAAATTGCTGTTCATCCATGGTGACGGTGCTTTGTTTGGCAAATAGCATTCAAAACCATTTATTCATTTTCTGGGCTAAGGAGACCAGCTTTAGTTTACCTCCTTAGGGGTGATCAGTATCAGGGCAGCTCACTTTACATCTGTCATTAAAAACTTACTGAAGCCAGATCACCCATGTTTGAAGCATCAGGTACAACCACAGAGATCTATGGGCACGAGTGCTTTTTTCCCTCACTGCATCTTTCCAACAAAAATCATATGATGAAAATAAGTTTAGTACACTGACATTTGAGAATCCTCAAATACCCACCTTAGCTACTGAATTAATTATAGTTGCTATTTGCTTCTATAGTTTTATTCCATAGCTTGACAACAAAACAAACTGAAATATGGAGATTAAAATTAATTAGAAATGATAGCCTCAGATATACCTTTTTAGTGGGCTTTAATATGGCAAAATTGTCCAGAGATGGCCTCAGTGAGCCCTTAAGGATTGATTCAGTTGAGGGTGTTGTAGGAGAATGGGGGAGCAAGAATTGTCATGTCCCAGGTCTCAGGTGAATTCTGGGGGCCAGTGGCCAATTGGGGGTCCTTGGGGGAACAGGCAGGGATTTCCAGGAAATGGGCCACTGCCCACTTTTTGGCCTTTTAATGTTGGCCTGGAGACTGTCATGGTGTTGGTTTGTGTGTCATTTGGCATATGCTAATGTATTACAATGAGTGTATAATGAGGCTCAACTGGTCGACTGGAAGTCAAATCTTCCCCCATCTTGGGCCTAGTCAGTTCTAACCAGTCTTTGTCATACCCCCAATGTCTATGTCATTCTTTTAATGGTTGTGCCCTGCACCCTTCCTTCCTGTCTCATTGGTGGAGGTGGCTTCTGCACCTTCAGTATATGAACACTTTCTTATAATGAACCCTCGCTTAGATATGGCAAAGCCCTTTTTTCCTTTCTGTAAATTGAAGATGAAAGGACCTGAGTCAATGAACATACTTTGTCTCCAGTGGAAGTGGTGGCAGGAGAGAGCCAAGGTCATCTTACCCACTGTGAGGATTAAATACAAAACCAGGACCAAAACACCACCACTCAGAAAAATGCCCTTGCATCCCGCACAATGCTGGCACAGTGTGGAAGATTTTCCTGAAGCACAAGTGAGCAGGTGTTATACATATCAAGTACAAATGCCACAAGCTAATCCCTCAATGAAGGCTTGGGAGTTATACCCAGGTCTTCTCTATGTGTGCATTCTTCTTGCCATTCTAACTCCTGCTGGCTCTTGTGTGCCTCCCAAGTTTTCACAATTTTTCACTGTTTAAACAGGGACTCCCGCTTCTCTGGCCACCCTCTTTGTGATGGTAAGAAGAGAAGGCAGCCAAGCCTTGGGAGAATAGGAAGAGACTATGGGGCACCCCATAAACAGCTCCACCTCGTGAAGCAAACTCACAGTCCTCTCTCTCCCATTAGGAAGACTGTTCTCAGAGTTTACTGGCTTCACTTCTCTACACACAGAACCTAATTTCTACCTTTGATTTTATTTCCATTTAAAAGGCCTTTCCTCCTTTTCCGGTCCCTTTGACTCTTTCACATATTATAATGTCCAGTCCCATTAAATATGGTCTGCTTATAACGAAATTCAACAAGCCCTAATCACATTGCCCCTCACATCTCCTTCCTACACCATCGTCTTTCTCCCTTCCCTTATGGGAACATCAGTCTCGCAAGGTTCTGTTGGCACCCCCATTGCCTTACCTGCCTCAAGTTGTAGGGCCAAAGCCTCTCGGTGGGTCTCATCTTTTACTTCCTTCCATTCCCCAGTTCCCAAGCCAGTGATAAAACTCTGGTTTCATTCTACTTTCATTACCAGCTTAATATCTCAAAAGTAAGAATAGAAAATACAGTTCAACTTTCCTGCCCATAGTTTCGTATTGGTAACTGCTGCATGTGCTGGGATGGATTTAGAAAGGCTGGTGGGAAACAGCCTTGATTGGTTGGCTCTGGGGGCCACAGATTTGGAGTAGAAGATGTGACACTGGGGCTGCCCTAAATTACAGGATGATCAGGTTAAAAAGAAAACTTAGATAGTCCCCCCAATCAGAAGATACACATCTCATGCCCACTCTTTGAATCTCGACCAACTTTTTCCACCTCCTTGTAACTTCTCTCTTCTTAAGCCAGATTCCACACTGCTATTGTCTATATATATATATATATATATATATATATATATATATATTTCATCTGTGTCTCGGCATGCCTGTCTTTTTGCATTCCTCCCCAAACCTTTAAGAGTCCTATTATAGCACTGGTTTAAATCTTGCTTCCTTTGTGAGGTATCACATAACAAACTTTTCCTCTGCCTCCTTGTTCTATGGCCTGTTCAGAATGCCCTTATCACTTTCTCTGCTTTCTCCTCCTTTTTGACCCTTACCATTGATCTATGTGTTACCATGTTACAGAGTCTTGGAATTTTCTCTACTCCAATCTACCTCTAACCTTTCCTTGACTGGTTTCGACAAACTGAAACTCAGAGAAGTTGTGATGTGCATTTTTGATAGCTATTGACAGGACAGTACTAGAACCCAGCCGTCGTGCTAAATTGTGAAAGCAGGTCAATTTACCACTAACAACTGCAAATGATTGCTTCATTAAATTATCAATTCCTCAAATAATTGGGATAGTTTCAGCTTTATTTTCTGTGGAGATTTGTCAGTATAGCCTCTTTGAATATCAATTTCTCATGTATTCACATTTTAGAAGTAAGCTCTTCTATCATTTTATATGAAAATAGATCTGTTTTTCTTTATGGGTATTATCCATCTCTACTTTTTGTATTTCTATACTAACTCCTGGCTCACCATATTCTTTTGTCCCTCCCCTTTTTCTGACCCCAGATTTTTTGCCTGTCTTCTAGTCCCTGGTCTCGATGTTTTGCCCCTTGGTCTGTCCCTGTTCCTCCGTTGTCTCTGATCTTTCCGTACCCAATATCCTGACCGGCCTCAACTCTGGTCTCTGATGGTAAAATGGATGTATCTATTATCTTAGATCCATGTTATAAGTTTTTGCCAGATAGCGTTTGCATTTATCTTTCAGTTAATTGGCTATTGCTTTTCCAATAAATTGACCTGAAGCAGTGAGTTGAAAACTTTCTGAGGACTAGTGTAACTTCTTGTTCATCTTGGAAAGTCTCAGAATACCTAAAAGAAAAATGTGTTAATAGTGTGTCCAGTAAATACTTGTTGGAATAGGAAAGAAGTACTAAGCTGAACTCCATAATCATGAGTCTCTGGCTTAAAGGAAGACTCAAAAAAACTATTGCTTCTTAATAAAAATAATTTAGAATGTTTCTTTTCTAGCATAATACAAAAAATATAGAAATGTGATATGAATCTATTCTTATTTATTTATTGATGGATCTTTGCCAAACCAAACCTTGAATTTGCGAATTCAGCTTGAACAATTTGAGGATCAGGAAGTTAAGTGCTTTAATGTTTTGAAAAACTCATGTTCCCTTTCTCACTTGAAAAAAAGGGAAGAAATTATTACAATTTAATAAATAATTACTGAGAAAAGAAAATGTTCTGAGATCAGAATTTACTTGACCACAGTGCGTCCACGAATTGCTATTGATGATTAGTCATGCTTCTAAATCTATGTGCTACTAAATGCAAATGTGCAGTGGGAGAATAGGTAACACCATAAAACTTCAAAGCTTCAGCTCCTGCTGCCTCTTTGGAGCAAGCAATCACATCTATGGCAGTTCCTGCTTCTCTGGACAAAGCCTTAGCCACATTTTCTATTTATCTCCAATATTGCTACCAGACAAACTTTTGGAACTATCTAAATTTAAATGTATAGAAAAGTGGTAACCAAATTAATTAGTGGAGTTAGTGTATGTGTAGAATAGAAGCCTAAAATAAGTGCTCAGATAAAACCTCTTCTTTCATTTGAAGGGAAATATGGTTTTTTATGTCCAGGGTTAATTAACCTCATGTCCAAAGTTAATGTTCAAATGAGCAGTAGAGAAGGGACACTGATTATTATAAACTCTATCAATTTTATTTCCTGTCCAACTCTGGTTTTGGTCTTTCGTGGACATAGGAAAATAAATTTGATTTATATTTGAATCCTGGATTTGCAGCTTGTTGTCTAAGGTAGTGTTTCTCACACTCACAGTGAACAGTGGAGAGGTTATAAAAACTGCAGACTAAATGCTTAATATGAAGCTAATGGGGATAGAACTATGGCATTTGGATTTTTAATACCGCTGCAAGTGATTGTACTACACTCAGAAGTTTGAGAACTATTGACGTGTGTGATTTGGGGCAAGTTTCCAAACCCTTTTGAACCTTAGATTTTTTGTGTGATATTGCAGAAAATAATAGAGATCAAGTTGTTGGGAAGGTCGCATAGAATAGAATATGTAAGTGGCTAGTAAATGCTGACATGTGCTCTCTGGCTACCCTGCAACTTGAACCTGAACTTCTAAGGTACTGCGTACAACTAAGCTGCACCAATGGTCATGCCCCACTGCCTCATGCTTTCTTCTTATTATATTTTTGGGAAACTGTTCTCTATTCTCTGTTCTCTATTTTGACTTTGTCATATTCCTATGACAAATGGAATAGACTATTCCATATTAAAAGAAAATAGCTCCTTTTAATGGATGAAATCTTGCTGTATCTCTAAAGCTGTTGAATTGAAAGAAATTTTCATTAGTGGAAATGTTCCTAGGAAAACATCAGCAAAAATCCCAACTAATAGCAAAACCAGGAAAGAAAAATTTAATCAAGGGATAGGAACTATGCAAGCCTTTAGAAACAGTTTCTTAATTGATTTCTGCTCCACTATTGTTAGTTTGTAGATCTCATTTCTGTTAAAGGCTCCTCAATAAGAAAGTCTTGGTAAATGCATTTTGATCTGGACCTAAAGTGGGTCAAGGTTTCCAAACCATTTCTCCTTACCAATTGTATTACTTATTTCTCTTTACCATAGTATAACTTAAATAACCATAAAATAAATGAAGTAACAAAGGAATCATGGTCATTACGTCATTTCTTAATAAGACATGGAAAGACATTATGTTCATTGCAGATGAAGGAAGAAGTTCTAAGCTTTGTTTCTAAATAGCTTTGTCAAGAAAATATAAAAATTAAATTATATGCTCTAATTTAATAACTAACTTTGAAATTATGAGATAGTTATGAATACTTAATAACTGCACTTGACAGGCTATTCAAAGTAGTCCTCAATTGTGTAAAGCTCTCCATTTGTGCTCAAAGATCTTGAACGTCTAGTTTAGGTAGTGAGCTTATAAAATAGATTTGCAGAGTTAAGTTTAGGATGTCTTCCTGTGTCAACGATGGGGAAATCATTACTGAGGTATGACTTAAACACCTGGAGACCAAACCTCCATATATCCCTAAATTATTGTGTCTTTTTTTTATTGAGATATAGTTAATTACAATGCTGTGTTAGTTTCAAGTGCACAGGAAAGTGATTCATTTATACATATATATGTTCTTTTTCAGATTCTTTTTCATTATTGGTTATTATAAGATATTGAGTATAGATCCCTGTGCTACACAGTAGGTCTTTGTTGTTTACCAATTTTATATATAGTACTGTGTATACGTTAATCCCAAACTCCTAATTTATCTCCCTTCTCACCTAAAATATTATGTTTTTAATTCAGAAGTAAGGTGTTGGGAAAATGTTTGTTTACTGAATAGGTATAGATATTGAAATTTGGAGAACTACTGCTTTGGGCATAACGTGCTTGAGGGGAACTTGCCTATCTAGACATCAAGCAATCTGGTTATTTTTTCTTGGCTGTCTCTGTGTCCAGAGCTCTGTCTGAACTGAGTTAGTAATGGTTGCTCTGTGCTGCGATTTTGAATGCAAAAGCAGGTTTTGTTTTGCTTAATAGGGAGAAATGAAGTGCACACGCCTCCAAATGAGGCTTAGGTAGCACACTTGCTAGAAAAGTTAGGAAGAACACTGTTCTTGTATTGTTCTAGGTTACAGTTACCTTTGAAGGATTCAGTATTACTCATCACTCAGCTTCAATCCCAACACTATGGTAACGAGGACAGAACCTCAACACTTCTGCAAGGGTAGATAGTTGAGGTTGATGACTATCTATCCTGTGAGTAGCTGGCAATAGAAATTGGTTGTTCCCAATCTACCTGAACACACCCTCACGATTCACAATTTAACCTTTGATAGAGCAGCTTGTGCAAGTTAGTTTTCAAGGGTTGTGGGATTTCTCTACAGGTCAGATTCTAAGCACACAACATTTTTTCCTATACTTTTAGAATGTCTTTAATAATTTTTAAATTCAAAACTAAACATTTAGTCCAGGCAGCTACCTAATTTAACCAGAAATTAATATTATGTTGCCAATAAAAAGGAAGAAAACAAAATCAATATGTGTATTTCCCTGCAAAAGAGAAGTGCATATAGTAATTGTGGCCATGATATGTGGATGTGACCAATTTATTAAGAAAAAAAAAAAAAACAGTTATAAAAATCACCCCCTAGGAGCCCTCTCCAATTTTCTCTGACTTCTGCATACCCACCTCTTGCTCCTCCTCAGGTGTTCCCCTGACCTCTCAACCCTGTATGTCTCCACACAGTTTCTCTGCCTGAGGCCAACGGGACTCATATCTTTGGCTCTTTGAAACACTAACAAAGTTAAATAAAACACCACACTATGGGGTTTAGGATCTATCTTTCCAAGCAGTTGCAGAAGAGCCAAATAATGCAAGCAGAAATTTCAGGAGTGTTAAATCCCCCGGCAGCTAACTTTGACTGATGGGAAACGTGAGATAAGAGTGAGCAGAATCGATCAATTTGCTCTCCTTTCTACCTCTAATAGGCTGATCCTAGGTAGGGTTCCCCCATTCAGCCTTTCAAGAGATATTTATGTGCCTGAGCAAAATCAGCTGTGAAGCAACTTTCTGGGTCTCTCAGCAGTTCATTTTGAAGCAGTGGCTAGCATTGTAACGTATCACCTTATATTACTTCTCATAATATTCTCATTTGTTTGATCCTTTCCTCATTCTTATTGAAGCTTTAGATCTTCCAAATAAAGTACTGTCTCTTAATCCTTCCCTAAGTCTCTATTCCCTAAGTCCCTAAGGCTTAGACACAGATCATCCCTAAGTCAGTTGAATGCAACTGAAGTTGAAGAGAAGCAATCTCCTTTTTAGGACCTAAACAATTACTTTTCATTATAGACTCTATCTATTCAAAAAATATTTATAGAGCACCTACAATATATGGGCATGGCTGTAGATTTGGGGGGAACCTCTGAGTTTATGGAGGGTACATTCAATGTGAGAAGATTCGCAATAAATGAAATAAGGACATTTTATCATAGATGGTCATAAATGGTATGGTGAAAATAAATTAATCAAGGAGGTGGAAAGAAAGTGGATCACTGGATGGTATACAATTTAAAACAAGGCAGTTGAGGAAGACCACATTGAGAATATCTCATTTATGGAAAGATGTGATAAAGGTGAAGAAGGAATACAAGCATGTGTTTGAGGAAGAGCATATTAGGAAATGGGAATAGGAAATGTAAGAAGTACTAACATTGAATGGTGTTTTGTGTGTTCAAGTAATGGCAAAAAGGCAAATGTGGCTGGAACAATATGAAAGATGGGAATATATTAGTAAAAGAGGTCACTGAGGTGATGTGAGGGGCTGAATCCTCCAAAGTTTTGTGGTTATATATAACATATCATCTTAGCGCACTTTTGAAAGTGAAAGGAGGTAAACTTGATTATACCTGGGTACTTTCCTAGCAAACTGGAATGAATGGTTACCCTATATGCAGGCTAACGTAACAATCTTAGACTTTCGCTGAATAGATAGAAAGGTACCTGATGATTCTGAGCAAAAGAGTGACATGATCTGACTTATCTTTTGATAATATGACACTGACCTTCAGGATTGAGAATAAGGTAAAATTGAAAAAAGGAGCAATTAGGAGTCTGTGTCAATCATATACATGCCTGGAGGCCTGGAATGAAGACATACATTTGACAGTTGTATTAATCCACATAGACTAAGCTATATGCTATGATAATAAAGAAACAACAAATTCTCAGTGGCTTAGAGCAGAAGTCAGCAAACAATAGTCCATAGGACAAATCCAGCTCACCACCCATTTCAGTAAATGAGGGTTTGTTGGAACGCAGCCACACTCTCTTTCTTTTATATCATGTCTATAGCTGCTCTCTCACTGAAATGGCAGAACTAAGTAGTTGCAACAGAGGTGGCATGGTCTGCAAGCCTGAGATATTTATCATCTGTCATTTCACTGATGAAGTTTGTTGACCTTATGTTTAAAGCAAAAATGCTTTACTTCTTGCTCGTATAACGTCTGCTATGTGTCCAAACACTTTCCCAGAGCAGGTCGGTTCTAAGCACTTGACTCAGACATCTAAGTTGATTTCACCTCAGAATTCCACTATTTGGATGTGAGGCCTTCATCATCACCATGTATCACCATCACCATGTGGCAGGGTCTCACATTAGCTCTTAAACATTGCGTAGAAGAGATAGACATCACCCACTGGTGATGGCCAATCCAATGGGCCCCCTACTGGGTACTGTGAGAGACAACATGGCTATTTGGTCAACAGTAAAAATTCTAGTCTATCAATTATCAGCATATAAATGACATTTAAAGTCATGAGACTGGATTAATTCACTAAGGGAAAGAATTTTGAAAGAAGAAAGAACATGTTCAAGTATGGTCTTGGGCTATTCCTCAACAACCTGAAGAGTTCAGAAAGATTAGGAGCTAGCAAGGAGAGTGAGATGGAGCAACCAGAGAGGTAGGTGTAAAACCAGTTACCTATGGATGTCCTGGAAGTCAAGTGAAGAAAATGTATCCAGAAGGAAGGAATTACTGTCATCCCTCAGTATCCATGGAGGATCCCCATGGGTACCAAAATCTGAGAATGCTCTAGTCCTTTTTTAATTTAGTTTTTATTTTAGATTAGAGTGTAGTTGATTTACAATGTTGTGTTAGTTTTAGGTGTACAACAAAGTGACTTAGTTATACATATACATATATCCATTCTTTTACAGATTATTTTCCCATATAGGTTAATACAGAATTTTTTTTTTTTTTGGCTGCGTCGGGCCTTCGTTGCTGTGCGGGCTTTCTCTAGTTGTGGACAGTGGGGGCTACTCTTCGTTGTGGTGCACAGCCTTCTCATTGTGGTGGCTTCTCTTGTTGCGGAGCATGGGCTCTAGGTGTGCGGGCTTCAGTAGTTGCTGCACGCGGGTTCAGTAGTTGCGGCACGAGGGCTCAATAGTTGTGGAACGCAGGCTTAGTTGCTCCGCGGCATGTGGGATCTTCCCAGACCAGGGATCGAACCCGTGTCCCCTGCATTGGCAGTGGATTCTTAACCATTGAGCCACCAGGGAAGTCCTGATATAGAATATTGAGTAGAGTTCCCTGTGCTATACAGTAGGTCCTTGCTGATTACCTATTTTATATATAGTAGTGTGTAAATGTTAGTCCCAAACTCCTAATTTATCCCATGTTCCCAACCTTTCCCCTTTGGTAACCATAAGCTTGTTTTCAAAGTCTGTTGAGTCTGTTTCTGTGTTTTGTCTAGTCCCTTTTATAAAATGGCGTAGATTTGCATATGTCTTCTGCACATCCTCCTGTATACTTTAAATCATCTCTAGATTACTTATAATACCTAGTACTAAGTAAATGCTATGTAAATCATTGTAAATACAATGCAAATGCTATGTAAATAGTTGTAAATACAATGTAAATGATGTGTAAATAGTTGCCAGAGTGCAGCAAATTCAACTTTTGCTTTTTGAAACTTTCTGGAGTTTTTTCCCAAATATTTTCATTATGAGGTTAGTTGAATCTGTGGATGTAAGACTTGCAGATATGGAGGGCTGGCTGTATATGCCAAGTGCTGCTTCTGATGTGTATGCTGCATGCTGAGGATGGAAGAGGATGACAGAGACTGTACACTGGATTTAGGAAGATCATCGATAAACTTAGTAGCCATTTTGTTTAATTGTGATTTGAAAGCCTGATTGGAGTGAATTTAAAAGAGAGTGGGAAGCAAGGCATGAGAGGCAGAAAAAATAGACCAGCATTTCAAGGAATTTTGCTATGAGGAAAATGGGGTAGCAGATAGAAGGGTAATAGAGTCAAGAAAGTGGTTTTTTCCCTCTTTTAAATAAGATGGAAAATTTCATGTTCATATTTTACTGGAAGTATTTCAGTGGAGAGAGAAAAATATTGATGCAAGTGTGAGAGACTACAGAGGATAAGCCATTGGTGGAGCAAGTGGAGAATTCTAGTGGACAAGTGGAAAGGGCTGCCCTCAGTGGGAACTTGAATAGTTTGAAAGGAAATTAATTAACACTATTAATGTCTAATCTCTTTGCTACAAAAAATCCTCACTTCTCAAATCAACATTCAGAGATCAATAATCTCATAATTTTTTTTGTTTTGAGCAAAGTTAATTCCAGCATGTTCCCTTGTTCTGAAACATTTTGGGGAAAAGCACTTCCAATTAGGTCAACAGCTTTCTGACTTTTAAACACAAATATTTTAATCCTGGTAACACTTTATAATTAGTAAAACACTGACTGGATTTCTTTTAATTACTATAATCCTAATACTATCCCTGTGGTGCTAGGATGGCCTGACGTTCAGCTCATATTTTACAATAATTGTGTAACTGAACCTCTAAAGAAGCTTTAAGTTATTTTTCCATGGAATGTAGCTCTTCTCATGGTGAGCTATCAAATTTCAAGTGGAAACTACATATTCCCTCTTAGAATGCTATTTATTTTTTCCAATAACAATGGTCAGCTCTTGTGTTTTTTCAAACCATAACTTTTCTTTTTACTTTAAATATGAAAAAGCACCTTTTCATAATAAAGAAAAAAGGTAAAATTTAAAGCCAGTGATAGTACACACTTGTGATTTTACTTAAGTCTACCATATGGTTTTGTGTGTGGATGTGTGTCTTTTAATCACAAATAAAACAAAGGGTAGAATTTAACAATCCCTTTCAGTTAGCATGTTAATTTCTCATTTTAACAAGACCTTTTTTTTGAGATACAATAGTCGACATGAATCCCATAGTTTCATTACCTTTTTTCTTGCCCTTTTTTTGAAAAACAGCTTGCACATCTCCAGCATTGCATAAAATACCCATTTGTAATTATGCTTAACCTTTCCAAAGCCTCTGGGTATAGTCTGCTCATTAATCTTTAACCTGACAAGCCTTGGGGGTTGTGAAATTTGTACCTCTATGTATTAGAGACACAGAGACCATAGACCAGGGGCACAAAGGGGGTAATTAAGAGGAAGTAAAACAAAAGAAATAGAACAAAGCTTGAGGGATATGATTACATTACTGTAGGTGTCAGAGAACAGCAGGGACAATAGAATGCAAATCATTATAGACAGAGTTCAGGAAATAAATGAAGCTATACATTTTTAGAACAAAACCGATTGAATCATACCCTGTCTTACTCAAGTGAAAAATAACTTGTGCTAAATTGATCTAAAATAAAGATTTTTAAATATAATCATACAAAATATGGATCGGCTATGCCTCTACAGATCATTCCACATATGCATTTCCCCATGTTGTACTAAAGTATAACAAAGGATATATTTTAAGTAAAACTAACATCATTGCCTGAAAAGTTACTCTGATGATGAAGGAAGTATCATATTTTTATCTATACAGGTGTTCATTATTTTTGTATTGGGTGTTGATGAAGACAACAAAAGGTGTAGATTTCTTCATATCACATTTCCCTACATATCACATCTTGCCCAGGCATTTTTATGTCAACTGTTGAAGATTTGTTGAAACAAATGATGCATATAAGTTGATGCAATTATTGATACATATTAAAAAACTACATCTAATAATAATACTATGCCTAATAATAAGACAAGATTTAAAAAATTTTTGTGGTGATTCTGTTTGTTTTGTTTTTAACCAATATTATTCTTCAGAAAAGGGAGAGTCACTTTGTGACTGAATCTTTGTAAATACATCTAATGAGGAAGGAAAAGAGGAAATATCTTTATGCCTTTATGTTAAACACAAAATAGTATAAACCAGTTTAGTGATCACCTACTACTTGGATTTAGTGGTATCTAGAATAAAAACTAAGTTACTGTAATAAAGAGAATGTAAAATATAGTGAGTAAAATACACTAGAAATTGATTTCTCTCTAATATCACAGCCTAATATTACAGAGGGTAAGGTAGCAGGGATGGCAGGGCAGCTCTGTCAACTTCCACAACCTGCTCCAGTATTTGTATTTGTCACCCAGTGGTAAGGAAGGATACAGAGAGTCCTGGGCAGACTTCTTTAAAGAGATGATCTGGAAGTCCCATCCATTGCTTCTGCTCCTACCCCATTGGCCAAACCCAGGTACGTGGTTAAATCAAACTATAACAGGAACTAAGAAATATTGTATGTAGGTGTCCAAATACAACTAGAGGAATCCCTTTACTGAAAGGAAAAGGAGGAGACTGAATACTTGGAGGCAATTATGTCTCAACCTTAGTTCTATAAAAAATGTTATGCATTAATCATTTAAAATTTGGTAAAATTAGAGAAGTAAAAAAATGTATACAAATGATTACGCACATAAAAATAGACATGTTTAAGTACACAAACATATTTCCAATGTTCTTTATAATATATTTATATACTTTTATCTATATAATCTGTATGTATATGTATGCATTCAGTTTTAGACTGACTTTTTATGCTTTACTTTTTCCTTGTCACCAACTATTTCTTGGAGACTTTTGCTGCCCATTTCATGTGCTATTTTAAAAAAATGATTTCTTCATTAAGTAGAATATAGTTTTGGGACTCACTTTGATTCATTCATCAATTTGATAAGTATTCAGTGAATACCTATTATATAACAGACATTATTTTGAGGACCTTGGATGTAGTAATGAATAAAACGGTAACGATCCCTGCCCCTTAATCTCATATTCTTGCCATGAAAGATAGAGATGAGTACTAAATTGAACAAATAGGCAGTGTATTGGTGAAAGACAAGTAGCACCAGGGTTTAAATCATGTCATTGCCATGCCAGAGGAAAAGAGAGCCCACAAAATTCTGGCCAGGCAGTTGACTTCTTTGGCCAGGAAGGACAACACCTTGCTTCCATTCACAGATTACTGGCAAAAATTCATCATGTGTTTCCATCCCAACATGAGGGTCAACCGGAAAGTACAGTCCTGCTAATTGTTTTGTATAGGGGAGAACAGGAACTATTTGGTACATGGTGCTAATGATTGCCACAGCAGGTATATTGGATTCTGGAGTTCAAGGGTTATTAGCTGTGGGGAGTTGGAAGACCTAGGTCTCATTGAGATGGTGACATTTTGAAGGAATTAAAGGAAATAATGGACTTATTCATGCAGAGGTTTGGAAGAAGAGTCCTCAAGGCAGAGGCAGCAGCCTTTGCAAAGTCCTAAGGCCAGGCTGCACCTGTCTTATTTGAGGACATTTAAGAACATTTAGGAGGCCAATGTGGCTGGAGCAAATTGACTGAGAAGATTGGTAGAGATGAGAACAATGGTATATTGGGCACTATAATGCCATTATGATGACTGCCTTTACTACAGTTAAAGTGGAGTGTTATCATGGGATTTTGAAGACTTGACTTATATTTAAAGAAATTTGTTTTCTGTTATATTGAAAATAAAATTACAGTTGACCCTTGAACAGGAGGAGATTGAACTGTGGTGGTCCATCTGTAGAAGGGTGTTTTTTCATTAGTTAATATTCCAGTACTACATGATCTGGGTTGAATCCACAGATGCAGAACCTCAGATAAGGAGGGCCCACTATAAGTTATATACAAATTTTGGACTGTGCAGAGGGTTGGCCCCCTAATCTCAGCATTGGTCAAGGGTCAGCTGGATAGGAGGGCAGAGGTAAAAGCAGGGAACCAGTTTGGGGACTGTTTCAGTCACTGATGTGTTGAAGAGTCTGTTTTTTTCTAAACTATTTTCCTTTTCTTCAGGATACTCAGCTAGACTATATTTCTAAGTGCCCTTTGCAGTTAACGTGGCTATTGCTTGGGAGTAAAATTAATATTTACCCATATTAAGTCTGGTCCATAAAAAACGTTTGTGTGAGTCACCACTTTCTTCCAGCTGAGTGGAAAGGAGGCCAAGAGTACAACTACTTGTAACAAGAAGACTGTATATCTTAGTGATGTCATGGAGCTGGTATTTCCCTCCCCCAAACTTGCCCCACCACCTAATATAATTCATGTAAGATATACATGTCTATTGAATTTAGCTACTGAGATTTGGGGCTCCTTTGTTATGGTAATTAGCATTACCCTAATACAGAAATTGGTACATTGAAGTGGAGTTCTGCTTAATATATGGCATTGGTTTAGCAATTAGGAGACAGGTGGCCTGGCAAAGAATCTTGTGGTTCATGATATGTAGTTTTCAAACATTTGGTAAAACTCTCCTATGAGAAATGTGGAAAGTAAACTACATACCTTCAAGTATATAGCTCTAGAAAGCAAGTGGAAAAAGCCAAAGTTTTAGGATATGTTGGCTATTATTGGTCGCCTTATGCCAATGTGTTTTAAGAGATAATCTTAGGCAAGAACTGGATAGTTTCAGGCAGAGACTATGGGGAACAAGAGTTCAGATATCAAGGGCCTGAGAGGTTTGGCAAAGCTGTTGTTTCTGGACTTAAAAGAGTGAGAGATGAGATTAAAAATGGTGTTGAGGGCTTCCCTGGTGGTGCAGTGGTTGAGAGTCCGCCTGCCGATGCAGGGGACACGGGTTCGTGTCCCGGTCCAGGAAGATCCCACATGCCGCGGAGCGGCTGGGCCTGTGAGCCATGGCCGCAGAGCCTGCGCGTCCAGAGCCTGTCCTCCGCAATAGGAGAGGCCACAAAGATTCAACTTTGCAGCCAAGATTAGATTAATATTCTTTTATAATTCTTTTCAGTTCTGTGGCATTGGTTGTGAGGTTTCCTTTTTATTTCTGAGTGTATTTATTTGTCTTCTCTCTCTTTCTCTATTTTTGTTTACTTTACCCTAAAGTTTTGTCAATTGTGTTGACCTTTTCAAAAAACCACCTCAGTTTCATCGATTTTTCTCTACTGTTTTCTTATTTTTTATTTCACTTATCTTTGCTTTAATCTTTATTATTTCTTCCTATTGATAGATTTGAGTTTCGTTTTTTCTTATTATTCTAATTCGTTGAGGTGTAAAGTTAGGTTGCTGATTTGAGATTCTTTTTTCTTTTTTGATATACACGTTTGCAGCTACAAACTATTTTCTTAGCCCTGCACATGCTGAATCCCATAAGTTTTGGTATGTCATGTTTTCATTTGTTCCAAGGTATTGCCTAATTTCCCTTTTGATGTCTTCTTTGACTCATTGGTTATTTAACAGTGTGTTGTTTATACACATTTGTGGATTTTTCCATTTTCTTTGTGCTGTTGATACAGTGTCACTCCATTCTGACTGGAAGAGATTCTTTGCATGATTTCAACCTTTTTGAATTTGTTAAGACTTGTTTTATGGACTAACATATGTCCTATCCTGAAAAATGTTTCACGTGCACATGTTGTGTTATTTTTTTTTTATATTGATGAATGGTTTTATAATTTTTCTTTTATTCCAGAAAGGCATTAAGAGTAATTAAAATGGCACCTATATATATGTTTTTCTTACAAATTTTTTTGAATTTTTAAATTTTATTTTATTTATTTTTTTATACAGCAGGTTCTTATTAGTCATCCATTTTATACACACCAGTGCATACATGTCGACCCCAATCTCCCAATTCATCACACCAACCCCCTCACCCCCGACCCCTTTCCCCCCTTGGTGCCCATACATTTGTTGTCTACATCTGTGTCTCAATTTCTGCTTTGCAAACCAGTTCATCTGTACCATTTTTCTAGGTTCCACATACATGCAATGTACGATATTTGCTTTTCTCTTTTTGACTTACTTTACTCTGTATGACAGTCTCTAGATACATCCACGTCTCTACAAATGACCCAATTTCGTTCCTTTTTATGGCTGAGTAATATTCCATTGTATATATGTACCACATCTTCTTTATCCATTCATCTGTTGATAGGCATTTAGGTTGCTTCCATGACCTGGCTATTGTGAGCAGTGCTGCAATGAATATTGGGGTGCATGTGTCTTTTTTTTTCTTTTTGCGGTACGTGGGCCTCTCACTGCTGTGGCCTCTCCCATTGCAGAGCACAGGCTCCAGACACTCAGGCTCAGTGGCCATGGCTCACGGGCCTAGCCACTCCATGGCATGTGGGATCTTCCCAGACTGGAGCACGAACCCATGTCCCCTGCATCGGCAGGCGGACTCTCAACCACTGTGCCACCAGGGAAGCCCCATGTGTCTTTTTGAATTATGGCTTCCTCTGGGTATATGCACAGTAGTGGAATTGCTGGATCATATGGTAATTTTATTTTTAGCTTTTTAAGGAACCTCCATACTGTTCTCCATAGTGGCTGTATCAGTTTACATTCCCACCAACAATGCAAGAGGGTTCCCTTTTCTCCACACCCTCTCCAGCATTTGTTGTTTGTAGGTTTTCTGATGGTGCCCATTCTAACTGGTGTGAGGTGATACCTCATTGTAGTTTTGATTTACATTTCTCAAATAATCAGTGATGTTGAGCAGCTTTTCATGTGCTTCTTGGCCATCTATATGTCCTGTTTGGAGAAATATCTATTTAGGTCTTCTGCCCATTTTCAGATTGGTTTGCTTATTTTTTTAATATTGAGCTTCATGAGCTGTTTATATATTTTGGAGATTGATCCTTTGTCTGTTGATTCATTGGCAAATATTTTCTCCCAGTTTGAGGGCTGTGTTTTCGTCTTGTTTACAGTTTCCTTTGCTGTACAAAAGCTTTTAAATTTCATTAGGTCCCATTTGTTTATTTTTGTTTTTATTTCCATTACTCTGGAGGTCGATCAAAAAAGATCTTGCTGTGATTTATGTCAAAGAGTGTTCTTCCTATGTTTTCCTCTAGGAGGTTTATAGTGTCTGGTCTTATATTTAGGTCTCTAATCCATTTTGAGTTTATTTTTGTGTATGTCGTTAGGGAGTTTTCGAATTTCATTCTTTTCCATGTAGCTCTCCAGTTTTCCCAGCACCACTTATTGAAAAGACTGTCTTTTCTCCATTGTATATCCTTGCCTCCTTTGTCATAGACTAGTTGACCATAGGTGTGTGGGTTTATCTCTGGGCTTTCTATATTGTTGCATTGATCTATGTTTCTGTTTTTGTGCCAGTACCATATTGTCTTGATGACTGTAGCTTTGTAGTATAGTCTGAAGTCAGGGTGTCGGATTCCTTCAGCTCCGTTTTTTCCCCTCAAGATTGCTTTGGCTACTCGGGGTCTTTTGTGTCTCCATACAAATTTTAAAATTTTTTGTTCTAGTTCCGTAAAAACGGCCATTGGTAATTTGATAGGGATTGCATTGAAGCTGTAGATTGCTTTGGGTAGTATGGTCATTTTCACAATATTGATTCTTCCAATCCAAGAACATGGTATATCTCTCCATCTGTTGGTATCATCTTTAATTTGTTTCATCAGTGTCTTATAGTTTTCTGCATGCAGGTCTTTTGTCTCCCTAGGTAGGTTTAGTCCTAGGAATTTTATTCTTTTTGTTGCAATGGTAAATGGGAGTGTTTCCATAATTTCTCTTTCAGATTTTTCATCATTAGTATATAGGAATGCAAGAGATTTCTGTGCATTAATTTTGTATCCTGCAACTTTACCAAATTCATTGATTAGCTCTAGTAGTTTTCCGGTGGCATCTTTAGGATTCTCTATGTATAGTTTCATGTCATCTGCAAAGATTGAAGCTTTACTTCTTCTTTTCAAATTTGTATTCCTTTTATTTCTTTTTCTTCTCTGATTGCCATGGCTAGGATGTCCAAAAGGACATTGAATAATAGTGGTGAGAGTGGGCATCCTTGTCTTGTTCCTGATCTTAGAGGAAATGCTTTCCATTTTTCACCGTTGAGAATGATGTTTGCTGTGAGTTTGTCGTATATGGCCTTTATTATGTTGAGGTTGTTTCCCTCTGTGCCCACTTTCTGGAGAGTTTTTATCATAAATGGGTGTTGAATTTTGTCAAAAGCTTTTTCTGCATCTATTGAGATAATCCTATGGTTTTTATTCTTCAGTTTGTTAATATGATGTATCAGATTGATTGATTTGCGTATATTGAAGAATCCTTGCATTACTGGGATAAACCCCACTTCGTCATGGTGTATGTTCCTTTTAATGTGCTGTTGGATTCTGTTTGCTAGTATTTTGTAGAGGATTTTTGCATCTATATTCATCAGTGATATTGGTCTGTAATTTTCTTTCTTTGTAGTATCTTTGTCTGCTTTTGGTATCAGGGTCATGGTGGCCTCATAGAATGGTTTGGGAGTGTTCCTCCCTCTGCAAATTTTTGGAAGAGTTTGAGAAGGATGGGTTTTAGCTCTCCTCTAAATGTTTGATAGAATTCACCTGTGAAGCCATCTGGTCTTGGACTTTTGTTTGTTGGAAGATTTTAAATCACAGTTTCAATTTCAGTGCTTGTGATTGGTCTGTTCATATTTTCTATTTCTTTTGAGCTCAGTCTTGGAAAGTTATACCTTTCTAAGAATTTGTCCATTTCTTCCAGGTTGTCTATTTTATTGGCATAGAGTTGCTTGTAGTAGTCTCTTAGGATACTTTGTATTTCTGTGGTGTCTGTTGTAACTTCTCCTTTTTCATTTCTAATTTTATTGATTTGAGTCCTCTCCCTCTTTTTCTTGAAGAGTCTGAGTAATGGTTTATCAATTTTGGTTATCTTCTCAAAGAACCAGCTTTTAGTTTATTGATCTTTGCTATTGTTTTCTTTGTTTCTATTTCATTTATTTCTGCCCTGATCTTTATGATTTCTTTCCTTCTACTAACTTTGGGCTTTGTTTGTTCTTCTTTCTCTAGTTCCTTCAGGTGTAACGTTAGATTGTTTATTTGAAATGTTTCTTGTTTCTTGATGTAGGCTTGTATTGCTATAAACTTCCTTCTTAGAACTGCTTTTGCTGCATCTCATAGGTTTTGGATCATCGTGTTTTCATTGTAATTTGTCTCTAGGTATTTTTTGATTTCCTGTTTGATTTCCTCAGTGCTCTCTTGGTTATTTAGTAATGTATTGTTAGCCTCCATGTATTTGTATTTTTTACAGATTTTTTTCCTGTAATTGATATCTAGTCTCATAGCCTTGTGGTTGGAAAAGATACTTGATATGATTTCAATTTTCTTAACTTTACTGAGGCTTGATTTGTGATCCAAGATATGATCTATCCTGGAAAATGTTCCATGAGCATTTGAGGAGAAAGTGTAATCTGCTGTTTTTGGATGGAATGTCCTATAAGTATCAAGTAAATCTATGTGGTCTATTGTGTCATTTAAAGCTTGTGTTTCCTTCTTAATTTTCTGTTTGGATGATCTGTCTATTGGTGTGAGTGAGGTGTTAAATTCCCCCAGTATTACTGTGTTACTGTTAATTTCCTCTTTTATAGCTGTTAGCAGTTGCCTTATGTACTGAGGGGCTTCTATGTTGGGTGCATATATATTCATAATTATTGTATCTTATTCCTGGATTGATCCCTTGATCATTATGTAGTGTCCTTACTTGCCTCTTGTAACATTCTTTATTTTAAAGTCTATTTTACCTATTACGAGTATTGATTTCCAGCTTTAGATTTCCAGCTTTCTTTTGATTTCCATTTGCATGGAATATCTTTTTCCATCCCCTCACTTTCAGTCTGTATGTTTCCCTAGGTCTGAAGTGGGTCTCTTGTAGATAGTGTAAGTATGGGTCTTGTTTTTGTATCCATTCAGCAAGCCTGTGTCTTTTGGTTGGAGCATTTAATACATTCACATTTAAGGTAAATATCAATATGTATGTTCATATTGCCATTTTCTTAATTGTTATGGGTTTGTTTTTGTAGGTCCTTTTCTTCTCTTGTGTTTCCCACTTAGAGAAGTTCCTTTAGCATTTGTTGTAGAGCTGGTTTGGTGGTGCTGAATTCTCTTAGCTTTTGCTTGTCTGTAAAGCTTTTGATGTCTCCATCGAATCTGAATTAGATCCTTGCTGGGTAGAGTAATCTTTGTTGTAGGTTCTTCCCTTTCATCACTTTAAGTATATCATGCCACTCCCTTCTGGCTTGTAGAGTTTCTGCTGAGAAATCAGCTGTTAATCTTATGGGACTTCCCTTGTGTGTTATTTGTTGTTTTTCCCTTGCTGCTTTCAGTAACTTTTCTTTGTCTTTAGTTTTTGCCAATTTGATTACTATGTGTCTCAGCATGTTTCTCCTTGTGTTTATCCTGTATGGGGCTCTCTGCTGTTCCTGGACTTGGATGGCTATTTCCTTTCCCTTGTTAGGGAAGTTTTCAAATATAATCTCATCAATTATTTTCTCAGGTCCTTTCTCTCTCTCTTCTTCTTCTGAGACCCCTATAATGTGAATGTTGTAGCATTTTATGTTGTCCCAGAGGCCTCTTAGGCTGTCTTCATTTCTTTTCATTCTTTTCTGTTTATTCTGTTCCACAGCCATGAATTCCACCATTCTGTCTTCCAGGTCACTTATCCATTCTTCTGCCTCAGTTATTCTGCCATTGATTCCTTCTAGTGTATTTTTCATTTCAGTTTTTGTATTGTTCAACTCTGTTTGTTTGTTCTTTAATTCTTCTCGATCTTTGTTAAACATTTCTTGCATCTTCTCAATCTTTGCCTCCTTTCTTTTTCCGAGGTCCTGGATCATCTTCACTATCATTATTATGAATTCTTATTCTGGAAGGTTGCCTATCTCCACTTCAGTTGCCTACCTCCTCTTTAGTTGTTTTTCTGGGGTTTTATCTGTTCCTTCATCTGGTACATAGACCTCTGCCTTTTCATTTTGTCTATCTTTCTGTGAATATGGTTTTTGTTCCACAGGCTGCAGGATTGTAGTTCTTCTTGCTTCTGCTGTCTGCCCTCTGGTGGATGAGGTTATCTAAGAGGCTTGTGCAAGTTTCCTGATGGGAGGGACTGGTGGTGGGTAGAGCTGGCTGTTGTTTTGGTGTGTAGAGCTCAGTAAAACATTAATCTGCTTGTCTGCTGATGGGTGGGCCTGGGTCCCCTCCCTGTTGGTTGTTTGGCCTGAGATAACCCAACACTGGAGCCTTCCCGGGCTCTTTGGTGGGGCTAATGGCGGACTCTGGGAGAGCTCACACCAAGGAGTATTTCCCAGAACTTCTGCTGCCAGTGTCCTTGTCCTCATGGTGAGACAGAACCACCTCAACCTCTGCAGGAGACCCTCCAACACTAGCAGGTAGGTCTGGTTCAGTCTCTATGGGGTCACTGCTCCTTCCCCTGGGTCCCGATGTGCACACTACTTTGTGTGTGCCCTCCAAGAGTGGAGTCTCTCTTTCTCCCAGTCCTGTCAAAGTCCTGCAGTCAAATCCGGCTAGCCTTCAAAGTCTGATTCTCTAGGAATTCCTCCTCCCGTTGCCAGACCCCCAAGCTGGGAAGCCTGACATGTGGCTCAGAATTCTCACTCCAGTGGGTGGACTTCTGTGGTATAAGTGTTCTCCAGTTTGTGAATCACCCACCCAGCAGTTATGGGTTTTGATTTTATTGTGATTGTGCCCCTCTACCATCTCCTTGTGGCTTCTCTTTTGTCTTTGGATATGGGGTATCTCTTTTGGTGAGTTCCAGTATCTTCCTGTTGATGATTGTTCAGCAGTTAGTTGTGATTCCGGTTGTTCTCACAAGAGGGATTGAGAGCACGTCCTTCTACTCCACCATCTTGAACCAATATGGCACCTTAGGGCAGAAGTTTTATGCCTGAGAGGGACAGCAGGAAGGAAACAACATCCTCTGCTGCTGCAGCAAGGTCCAATTCCACGTGTTTGGTTATTAATAGAAATCCTGATTACCATGTCCAGAGACCAGCTGTTATGCAAAATACAGTTTTAAGCTTTCATTTTTTTTATCATGGCTTCTTAGAGCCCTCTTAGATGATGTTGTACAAAAGTTGTGGGCATCCTATGTCCTAGCTCTTAAAGATAAAATTCCAATGTCAGTTAAGCTGGACATATGAAAGTACTAACAATATTCTTGCTTATTATAATAACCTGCCTTAGATGGAGATTGGGCACAACAATTTGTAGCTCACTTTGCATTATATTTAGCCTAGCATTTGGTGCAGTTAGACATATGAAGAATGGCTAGGATGATAGTAATGGTGATGGTGATGGAGATGATCTCCCGTGATTATATATTGTCACTGACCTTGAAACTCTCTTTAATGTTCTTTGTGAATAACCATTAACTCCATATGGCTCAAGAGAAATTTGTCCCTTTCACTCATTTGGATATATCATTTCTGCTAAGTCACATATTTTCATTGTTCTTTGTTTATAAGTTTTTTAAATCATCTTTTATTTCATTGCTTTGTTTCATCAGACAATTCATCAGTATGTCCTCTTTCATTTATGAAAATTGTTGAATTTTTATCCCACTGAGTCCTTAGTATCAAATTCTGTATTCAGGCCTTGTATTTTTTTCTCATAAAATTTTCATGGTCAGTGTGGATCACTTAACAGAAAGTTCCCAGATGCTCTCCTCTAAAATCTTAAAACTTCTACAAATTTATTTTTAAGTAAAATATATCATCAAACACAACTGAAGGTAGAACAGAAACATTAGTTGGACATTAGACAGAGGAGATTTTGGTATGTGAAGGGATGCTAGTTGACTAAATCTATCTCCTTTTATTTTCGACTGTGACAGTGCAACTGAAAAATATACTTTTTCTTCATAGTATTGAGTTGGCCAGAAAGTTTGTTTGGGTTTTTCCATAACATCTTACTTATCTTAAAAGTAATTAGATAATTATGTTATTATTTGTTTACAAAGTTTATTCTGGAGTAGATTATATGATCCATGAGGGCAGAGACTTGTCTTGTTCATTTTTTATCTCTGGCACTTAGTCACAGTGACTGACACGTACTAGGTTCTTCATAAATATATATTGAATAAATGAATAAATCACTAAATGAATCAATATAGGGCATGGATTCCATGATTCACATTTAGAATATAATTCTAACTTCTTATTACATTCCAGTGGTTCTCATCTGAAGGTGTTTTTGCTCCTCATGAGACATTGCAATGTACAGAGTATTTTTTTTAATTAACTTTTATTGGAGTATAGTTGATTTACAATACTGTGTTAGTTTCTGCTGTACAGCAAAGTGAATCAGTTATACATATACCTATGTCCACTCTTTTTAGATTCTATTCCCATATAGGTCATTACAGAGTATTGAGTAGAGTTCCCTGTGCTATACAGTAGGTTCTTATTAGTTAATATTTTATGTATAGTAGTGTGTATATGTCAATCCCAATCTCCTAATTTATCCCTCCCTGCCCTTATCCCCTTGGTAGCCATAATTGTCACAACTGGGGGCATGTGCTACTTGGGTCTAGTGGTCAGAAATGTTGCTAAAGATCCTACAATACCCAGGTCAGCCACCCACAACAAAGACTTCTTATCTGTTAAAAGTGCCAAGGTTGAGAACCTGTAATGGCCTAATTGGTTAGGCTACTGTATCCCTCCAACCATATCTCTGGACTGTTTCCTTTTCATTTACTATACTCAGGCTATCCTGAACTTCTGCTAGATGCTTGCCTACATTAAATTTTGGGCCTTTCCATATGGTGTTCTTCTGCTTGGAAAATTTATTTCTCTTCATCATTTGTATGACTAATTACTCGATTTTTAGGATACAGCTTAACTCTTCACCAGTCATGATCTATTTTCTGTCCTAAATCCTGTGTTCATTTCCTATGCAACAGTACTAAAATCTGTAATTGAAAATATGCATGTATGTATCTGTGTCACTTTCTATGAGACTCAATATTCATGAGGATAGGGACACTGTTTAACAATAGTAGCACATAGTAAGTGCTCAAAAATTTGTTAAGTAACTAAAAGAAGAGCAGTGTTCCAAGAGGGGCTTAGGGGGATAGGGAAGATTTGGGAGTTTAGGGTTAGCAGATGCAAACTATTATATATAGGATGGATAAACAACAAGGTCCTAATGTATAGCACAGGGAATTAAATTCAATATCCTGTGATAAAGCATAATGGAAATATATATATATATATGAGTCACTTTGCTATACAACAGAAATTAACACAACATTGTAAATCAACCATACTTCAATTTTTTTTTTTTGTTTTCAGTTAGACTAAGATCCAAAAAAAAGAACAGTGTTGTTGGAATATAGTAAGTTGTTTGTAGGAGACTTACACAAGGTGAATATAGTTAGGCTAGGCCCTATAGGTCATAGAACATCATTATCATTTGGAATTTATCCTAAGTGCAGTGGGAAGCCATTAAATTGTTTTCAAAGGGAGGTAACCAATCTGTTTTTTGTTTTTTTGTATTTTTTTAAGATCACTGGCTGCTCTGGAGAGATTGAATTTGAATAAGAGAACACAGGAGCAGGGTAACCAATAAGAAGATACTAGAGTGGTCTATATGCTACTGGTGGCTTGGATTCTTAGTACTAAAGGCAGAATAAAAAATGACAGAAGTGAATAAATGTTATATACATTTAAAGGTAAAAACAAAGACATACCTACATATTAAATGTGGAAAATGAAATAAATGGAATCATTGAGGATAATTTCTTAGTTTTTAACTTGGGCAACTAGTAGAATTTGATTAAAAAAAAAGGAAAATATTTTAAGAGATAATAAATAGTATCATTTGAGCTACATCATGTTGATGACTCTTTTAAAACAATGAAGTTTATTGGATGTCCAGTGTTCAGAAGAGTAATATCATGTTGATATATGCATTTGGAGTTTATCAGCATAGAGAAACTATTAGGCCTACATAAACACTTAGGCCTACCTTAAAGATTTTTACAGAGTGAGTGGAGCTACAGAAATACTATATACAAGAATCAAAACTTGTGACATACTAACATGTAGAAGTGAAGTGAAATAAGAGATGCAAGCATAAGAGACTAAAAATTGTATTCAATGAGGAGAACAGGAGTTCATGGAAATCCACAAAAGGAAGTGTTTCCTGCAGGAGAAAGTAGCTGCCTGGAGTGAACGCATAAAGGAAGAGACAGGTGAGCATAAAGCAAGTCTTTTGGGTTTGGTAACTCTGGTGAAATTCAGTATTTATGGAATTGTGCTGAAGGAGTGAAAGCCAGATCGAAGTGGTTTAGTATTTGAATGATAATTAGTTGAGTTGCAATAGACTTTCTGGAGAGCTCTTTTGACAATTTTTATTTTGAAGGGGATTAACAATGTGGGACAGTAGTTCTAGGAGGCATGTGAGGTCCAGGAAGGGTTTTATGGATGATTCAAGAGTATGTTGGAATGCTGATGGTATTATGTGATCAAGAGATCGAGGGAAAGAAAGTAAGGTACAAAAAGAGAAAGGGAATATAACAGAATCTCTTATCTCTAAGCTTCAAACCTATTCTTCTTTGTTCTGCTCTGTCATGCTTGACCGTTGATGCTGCAAAAACATTTCTCATTTACCTGCTGGTTTTCTGTTAGATTCTACTAACTGGTGATACTAGAAGGAGCCAGGAGGTAGGACAAATGGAAGAAGGGACTTCCTTTGGGTTTGCTTGTTGCTCCTCCTAGCTACACTTGGTTACAGATTCTAGCTTCCGGCTACACCCTCACAACCAGCCTCAGTGAACCCCTCAGAGCTGGGGGTTCACATGGAGCTCAGAGCTGGGAGCATCCTTTCCTCAGAGAACCAGTTTCCAGCTCCATAGAACTTTCTTTCTAGGTTCTGATACCCCCAACTTTTTCCTTTATTCTTTAGCTCTAGAGAATTTGTTGTTTTAAATTTAGTGATTCGATATACAGAGAGCAAACATATGGTTTATATTAAAATCACATTAGGTTTGGAAAGTATTGGTTTCTACATCCTTTTCAATATGACAGAGTATAACCTCTGCATATTTATATTATCAAACTCTTCAGTGCTGCTCTTGTCAGGATCTGACTTGTTACTTTGAAATTCATCTGGAATTCCAGCAACCAATCTTTTCTCTATTCCCCACTCCAGGTGCTTTTGTGTTTCAATGTGACATTTTCCTATCCAAATAGATCAGCTGTTTATAAAGGAAAAATTACCCGTGTCTGATATTTCTGGTTAAGTTAATAAACATTCCATTGCCACATACCCTTTGTATCTTTAAAATCCATCCTTCGCATTAATTTTGTTTTCTTTTATAATGTATTTATTTAATTTATTTATTTTTGGCTGCGTTGAGTTTTCCTTGCTGTGCGTGGGCTTTCTCTAATGGTGGCGAGTGGGGGCTACTCTTCGCTGCGGAGCACGGGATCTAGGCACATGGGCTTCAGTAGTTGCGGCTCACGGGCTTAGTTGCTCCCTGGCATGTGGGATATGCCCGGACCAGGGATTGAAACCGTGTACCCTGCATTGGCAGGCAGATTCTTAACCACTGTGCCACCAGAGAAGTCCCTGCGTGTTCATTTCTGAGTGGAAAGGGAAATCATTATGGTGGCCTTTCATCTTATTAGCAGATGTGTACTTGGCTTCCCTAGGAAATGTATTTATAATCTTCTAAAAGCCACAGCACTACAATTTTTGAAGTGAGACTATCCATAAAAACATTTCCTTAAACAGAATTTGCAAAAGTGTCATAAATATTTATACTTATCAGTAAGCATTCTGAGTGTATATGTGTAAAAAACCATAAACACACACACGCCCATACATATACAGACCACTGATCAGCTAGCTTATACAATTTAAATCCAAAATCTAGCTACTTCAACAAATTGCCCAGAAAAGAGTGGCTATAAATCATTCATTTTTATTTTTGTTGTTATCCTAAGACTTAATAGAAATGGCAAGATTTCAAGCCCTACACTCTCTCCCTCCTTTCACTTGTCCCTTTGTTAATTAATGGGTAAAGTTACCAAGTCTACAGGGCTTGTAGCTAATCAGGGAGTTTCATTTATTGGTTTAGGTAAAAGCTTTCAGAATGTTAATGTATCACCGGAGGTGAGCCTGGGAGCATACTTTTGACAAGAAATACTTCCAAAGAGAATAGTCTGGAAAGAACATTTAACTCAAGCTTGGAATTTACCTCTCCAGGGAGCTCATAGCCTCTCTTGTCTCTCCCTATTAAATTATTCATTCACTTTTTTATACTTAAAACGAGTAAAATGAATAATTTTAAGTAGTTTCAATCTTTGAAAATTTTATTTATATTTGGATGCTTAGATAGACACATACTCTTCTTCTCCTTTAATCCTTCCCCTCTTTCCCCCAAACCGACCATCAATCTTTTGATACACTCTGTTCTCACTTTTGATACTTTCATTTGTCCAACTATTATATTCTGGACAGAAGCTTCCAGTGCCCTTTTCACTGTAAGACTTTTACCATGGCGGATGTCTCCCTAACCTGAATATTTGCTCATCATCTCTACAAATGTTCCAACAATTCTGGGCAAACTATAATACTTTTTCTCCACAGTGATATTAACATTTCTCTTTTGGCCCTTTTGTTAAAGATTATTGTAGTGCCCCCTTAGAGAGGCACCAAAGATACGGCCGATTATAAATTCAGTCTGTGGCAAACTTTATTTCAAGTTTGTTTTATCACCTCTTCTTTCCTCAAAGAGAGAACAATGTTTAATATTAACCCAGAAATGCTACCACTCACTCAGTTTTTTCAAAAACTACAAGTTTTTGAGTTTTCAGATTTTATATAAATTATGCCACAGGCAGAAAAGTACCAGGGAAAAGCACCGCGGGGCCTGGTATGTGGAGCTCATTGGCTGCTGACACCTCTTTGTTTTTGCAACTCTTTCTGTCAAAGCCTGAGTTTTGCAGTTGATACCATGTCCTACCTGCTGGCAGTCGCCCCACCTAGCTGCCTTCGCACTGAGTTTACTGTTCGGACTAGCTGGAAAAACCCGATGGAATTTAAGCCCTTGCAGATAGCTGAAAAAATGCAGACTGGGACCCACCCACTGATTCCTTTGGTTTCTGAGCTTTTAAAACAGGTCTGATTTGGAGAGCTCCCGAAGTGGAAAGTTTTAAGAAAGTCTCTGCTTCACAGTTGTTAATTATTTTGCAATCCAAGTACATCACTGCACTTTCATCCTAAAGACTCACAGGCAACCTGTTGCTTGCGGATTTCTGAAACAGTCAGTGTTTTAGTTTCAAGCATGCACGTCATATTTTGGAATAAAGACAGAGTGATTTGGTACCTGCACAGATACAAGCTGTGTCTCCCTCGGGGAGCATACCCCAGAGAGCAACAATTTAAATAAAGTAACAAGTATGGCATTTTGAAATTGATGGAAGTATTTCTACAATTGTTTCCTGGGGAGATGGAAAGCGGTCTAAAAGAGAAAGTCGAGTTTTGATTCATGGTAACTTACTGTGGTTTCTAAAGGCCATCTGGTTGCAGGAGAAATAACACTTGCCTAAGAGCATTGTTCCTCCATTTATTCACTGGTAGAGAGTCGATCATAACACACCTAACACATGTTACTTGGCTGAAGAAATCCAAATTGGAAGATAAGAATATTTATTGTTATTAATGCCTGTGAGGCCCACTGAGGAGATTATAGACAAATACTGTCATGAATACAATTATGTCATCCACTGCCCTGGCCATTGGTGACCAGGTCTTGGTGGGCACCTGACCCAAGATCTTCCAATCCAGATGTTCACCACTTTGTCTGCTAAATACATATAAGACCAAGTAGACTGTGCTTTGCATTTGTGCAAATTAAAATTCCATATCTGCTTTAGGCAGCCTTCAGAGCAACATGGCAGCTTTAGCACTCTCTGAAATATTGATAGTTGCTGAATAGTTCTGTTTCCTTGTTTTGTCAATCTCACAGTTCAATTTCAAGCCCTAGATTTGCTAATTTGTTGATTTTGCTAAGAGCCCTATCTCCACTAAGCATCTCGATAGGCTGGGGCTTGTGGCTAATCAAAGCTCTGACTGCCTGTTTTGTTCTCATTTATTCTAGATCTGAGCTGTCCTATGCAGTAACCATTATTCACATGCGGCTCTTTAAGTTAATTTAACTTAAATAATACTAAAAATGTAGCTTGTATGACATAGAAACAGTCAAAATTGTCAAAACATAGAAACAAAGAGTAGAATGGTGGTTGTCAGGAGCTAGGGGAAGGGAGACACAGAGACTGCTCTTGAATGGATACAAAGTTTCACTTACATAAGATGATTAAGTTCTGGAATTCTGCTGTACACATTTGTGCTTATAGTTAGCAATATTGTACAATTAAAAATTTGTAAAGAGGGTAGATCTCATGTTCTTACAATAATAATAATAATAATTCAATTCCTCAGTCACACTAGCCAACTTTCAAGGGCTCAAGAGCCACAGGTAGCTATGGCTACCATATTTGGATAGTACATTTATAGAGCATTTCCACCATTATAGAAACTTCTATCAGACAATGCTACCTACCTGGGTTCTTGGACTCTTTAATCAATAAAAATTGATAGGAGGCCAGATGAAGAATTCAGGAAAGGCTTTACGGGGACTCATGTTGCAGCACAAGGGAGCAAAAGCAAGTAATAAGTTCCCTTGCTGGTTCCTTAAACGGCATGAAAGTAGAGGCAGATGTGTGGGTTGGACTTAGGTGGTCTACCCACCCCCTTAGTGGTGCTGTGTGCAGGTATCATGTGCACTATCCTGCTTTTGCCCCTCACACCTCAGAAGTAGCAGCTGGGTTTTAGCCTCTTTGCATCTTGTTCATAATTTGCCCCAACTATGTATGCACACAGTTATTTTTAATCCCTTGAGGTTTTTTGTATTCTTCTTCCCAGGAGACATTTGTCCAGGTGTAAGCACTGCAACAAAATGTCCCAGGTCCCAGGTTCCCGCCTTTCTCAACAGCACTAGCTAATCTTCACTCATTGGTCTGGAAGTTTTTTACATCCTTAGACAGGGCACATTCTTTGCATCAGATAAGGCATGCAGGAGGGAAATAATACACAACATAATTTAAGCAAGTTTATCAATAAAGGGCATATATTCACTTATGAAACTGGAAGGCTGCAACGTTGGTTTGCGTCAACTGCATAACTGATTGCCAAAACCTTGTTTTTCTGTTTGCCTTCCACTTCTGATTTGTGTCAGCTTTTGTCTCAGGCTGCCTTCTCAACATGTTTACAAGGGGTTTGCTAGTGATTCCCAGGGCTACATAGTTTTACAAATCTAATAGACTTACCTATTCTCAGAAGATAAAAGAAGTGTTCTTTTCTCTAGATGTAAACACAAACCTTTCCTGAAATTTATCAACCCAAATTTCATCATTTTCTAACCTCCAAACAAATATGTGGCCCGAGAATAAGATTACATGGCTTAGTCCAGGCATCAAAGCAAGGGCTGTGAGACAGCATGAATGATGATCAGGAAAGTTGAAGAGAGGGAGTGGTTGATAGGAAGGTGCCCCAGAATGTCTATTAATGTTCTGTATTAGTGGTTCTCAACAGAAGGTGATTTTACCCTGCAGGGAACACATAGCAATGTCTGAAGACAACCTTAATTGTCACAACTGGAGTCGTTCTAAAGGGATCCTGCTAAATATCCTGCCGTGCACAGGACAGTCAACGGAGATTTATCTGGGCCAGTGTCAACTGTGCTACGGTTAAGAAATCCTTTTCTATGAGATTTTCTTTTATGGAATGCAATTTAAATTTTAAAAGTAACTTTAATGATTTGCATACTGAAAAATACAGAGCTAGACCTGGCTTCAGGCATGATCTGATCCAGAGATTTGCAGAGTCTTACATATTTCACCTGCACTTTCTTGCAGTTCTCTTTACTCTTCCATCATCTAGGTTCTCAAATTATCTTCCTCATTACAGCACCAGTGTTGGCTATATTCCGACACTGTTACATCCATGCAATCAGCCATCTAGTGAAAAGAAAATAAATTTTCCAGTAGCTTTCACAAAAGAGAGAGGAAGCTTTTTTCTCAGAACCTACCTGCATTAGCTTCTTTCTTCCAATTAGCCAGAATTTTATCACATGTCCATTCCTGAACCAGTCTATGACTAAGAATTTGGTCACTTTTCACTTAACTGTTACATAACAAGAATAGGAGGTGGGTCATTTTAGAAGGAAAATCCTGGACACTGGCTAGGAGCTGGGGAGACTGATTCCATATTATATAGACAACTAACAAATATTGATGGCTATGTTGGTGGATTGCATCACTATTAACTCTAGCCAACACCCAGCAGACTAGAATCGTTGTGTGACTCCAGCAGAACTTAGAAGTATAACTGCAGAAATGGGATGGGGGATCAAGTAAATTCATGAAAAACTTGCAACGTATGCTTGATCAGCGAAGTGCTTTCTCACTAATTCCTTGTAATCTGATCCTTTTGAATCATCTACTTCCACATGTTTACATAACATTCCACATCAGCAAGAAGGGGTAATATTGATAGGACATTTTTACGTCCTCATGTGAAATTTTCAATTTCATTTGCATCCCCATCTTTCACTAGTTGTATATCTTGGAGAAGTCACTGACTCTGAGTAGCAGTTTCCCCTTTTGAAGAAGGGAGCTAACAATGGCACCTACTTCCTGGAGTTGCTCTGGGAAGTAAATTTTTTAAGTGAATAACAATTTTAAGGAGTAATTGTATTTTTGTAAATGCAGAGTTAACATTAGCTATGATTGTTTTTCTCAGTGGTATTGTTTTTCTCAATGGTATTCAGATATCTAAAGCCATAAATATCATTCTTACTGGGCAGTACTTCCATGATGCTTCTTTCTAAATTATATCTGTTGAATTCTGTAATGTCTTATTTTACCCTATTTCTTGATATTGTACTACTGTCTCAAAATTGTCTTCTTCATTTCTGTTATTTAATAAAGGCTCTTTTCTGGAATCTTTGATTTACTTTTTAGATAGATAGATAGATATGATTACTTAGCATGTTTTCCATTATTTCCCAAAGTCATAATCTTCAATCGAAAAGAGAGGAAAACATTAATCATTCTTTCAGCAACACTTACAGATAGAAATGCATAACAGATAAGTGCTGTTGTTATTTTTAATCTTCCTTCTTTTACACATGAATAAGCAGAAAAAGAGTACTGAATGTGACTTGAGATATTAGAGACAATTTGCAGTTTAACATCTCGAGGACCAAAAAAAGTTTACCTCTGCATTGGAAGGTAGTCTCCATACACCCTAAAATGAGAGAAAGAAACTAACATTTCTTGGGTACCTACCTAGTATATTTCAGGCAGGTACTAAGTAATTAATTAATGAGATATTTCTTTGTTTGGAGATAATAAAATTGAATCTCTGGAAAGTTTAGTAACTTGCTTGAGAAGGTGGAGAATCAGGGATTTGAACAAGGATCTGATTGACTTTAAATTCTGTTTTTTTCTACTGCATCCTGGCTGCCTCAGAGACATATTCACATGCACTACAATTTTATTCTCAAAAAGAACTCCTTGGGTTTTGTTCCTGTGTTCATCTTCCTTCTTTTTTTTTTTTTACATGGAATGCAGGATGATTCCTCCTTAGTTAGTAGATCTTCCCTCGGAAGATCTATTTATCTCTTAGAAGGCATGGATGATGTTGAATTCCTTCTGCTTTTGTTTGCTTTCTGTGTATGTTCTCTTATTTGCCAAACCTCTTGATACCAGTTCTGAATCCTCTGTGTCTCTCAAAATATCTTATCATGGTTCATTAAAATATATTTTCCCTTCTGCCTAGAAATCCTTTAACCTCTAACTCATTAATTTGGCAAATATATATGTGGAATTATGTGCTGGTTGCTGTACTGGTAACTAAAGCACTCCTCAGGCTTCTATTTATCTTCTTAAGGAGGGATTGCCTGCTAGGTTACAGTTAGACATTTTGCTTTTGTTTGAGTGATTAAATTTTTTTCTTTTCATGATTTCAAGATATTTTCTTCCTTGATTTCCAATATAAACCATAGTATATTTTTTATGTTCCTGATACTTTATAATCTTCTACATATAACAGTGGATTGTCTCAAAAAAACTGAGCCATTTATTCTGCCATAAGAAAGTTTATTACCATTGGTTCTCTACTCTTAACAAACAAATTTATAACATTATAGTATGTGAATGTAGTATTTTGCATGATTTTCAAAGATATATAATAGAGAACCTTTGTGTGATTTCAAGACACTTTCATTTGCCTGGGAAAATACCATTACTAACTTTACCTGAATATGACTTTTAAAATGAAAATAAAATAAAATATAGAATGTCAATGACAAGGATGGTGCTGAAGGGGGAAAAAAGAGTGGGCAACCATTAAGTACATGAAGTTTACATATTTAGTAGTAAACAAAAATAGGTTTATAGTTGGTCAGCAGAAGAAACATTTTGCAGTCTCTAAAAAACTTATTTTGGTTATTATATTAATTGCGTAACTAACCACTCTACAACTTAGAGCCTTGGAACATCAACCATTTTATTATATCTCCAGATTTTGTGGGTCAAGAACTCTGTTAGGAGTCAGCTGACAGATGTTTCTACTCCACATGGCACCAACCAGGGTAACTTGTTGTATTTATCTGGTGTATGGACTGGCTGGGAGGGTCCAAGTTGGCTTCTCTCACACATCTGACACCTTGGCAGGGAGAGGTTGAGGTCTGGGCTCAGATGGGGCAGTCAGTGGCTGGTCTCACAAGTGGCCTTTTCTAGCACTGTGGTCTCAGGGTAACTTCTCACTTGGAAGCTCAAAACTCCCAAAGAGAGTGTTTCTCGCTTGGAAGCTCAAAACTCCCAAAGACTTGGGTGAAGCTGTAAGACTTCTTTTGACTCAGCTTCATACGTTCCAGAACATGACTTCTGCAGTGTTTTATTAGTCAAGAAAGTCACAAATTCCAGCTCAGATTCAGGAGGAGAGGGATTAGACACTACCTCTCAATGGGAAGAGTATCATAGTATTTTCAACCAGCTTTAATATATCACATTCATCTTTTGCTGTATGCCTTGTACCCTAAATTATATAATGGGTTAATTTTCAGCCACAGTTTCCAGCCTTGAAGGTATAGTAGTTGCTGAGACAGAAACAACACATAATAAAGCTAAGGATAAAAAGGTAAATATATAAAAAAATCACCTACATGCTTATAGTTAACATCACTAAAAATTGTCTGCATTGTAGCCCCAATCCAATTTCTAATACTCACATAGATTAAATCAGCTAGAACTATGTTGCCCTGAAACAGATAGTATGGGTATACTGGAGTTTATACCTCAGAAGAGAAAGTTGCTTATAGCTTATATTTGCTCATACTTTGATTTTCTCAGCTCTGCTAGTGATCTAACTTGAATATCCTATGTTTCTGTGTCAAGTTATAAATCAGTGGGCAGAAAAGTCATTTAAAAAAAATATGGCTCCTTTTTAGAGAAGAGCAAAGAAGAGTTCTTGCCAGTTGATAAACTTTGACCTCAAGGCAAATTTCCCCAGGATGCCCAAATTGAATTCTTTTTATTCCCGTCTCTTAAATGAATTTACTGAAGGGAGGAAATCGCAGGTTTTTCCTCCAGTTTCCGTGGTTTCTGTTCATAAATTTTTCACATTTCTACTACTGGCTAAAAGGATACCTACTGCAAAAATTAAACCCAGCTGACAGGAACTAAGATGAGATGAGTCCTCCTTGCTCTTTTCTAGTAGAAAATTTGTTGGACCTTTCCATAGGGTTAAAAAGCATCCGAAAATGAAATAAGATGGCCCAACCTGTCTTGATAATGACTATGGAATGGTTATGATCATAATTAAATTCACATAAACATGAATATATTAAGCTAGCAGACAAGAATTTTACAACTGGAGAAAAATGAAATAAAGCTGAAATACACTTAATTATCTGAATTCCTATTGATATCTATCATTACAAAGTACCAACAGCAGTACAATTTTGTCCTAAGCCTCTAAACACTCAACCAAAGAGCAGACTACATACATTCCTACAACTCCCAGTGGAGGTATTGAGATTACACATACTTTCACTAATTTAAAGAGGGACTTTCACACTGGGATGCATTAAAAAGAGAACATTTATATAAAAAGCAATTTGCTTTGCCTGTAATTGAATTCCCCTTGCTGTTATTGCTAATTATTGACAATATTTGTGATTGACTAAGAAGCTTTTGCATTCAGAGTCAAAATTATTTTTCTGCTGGGTCTTAGAAGACAGTGGCTGTCTCTTCGATATCACAGACTGTTACCATGGAAATAATTGTGATTTGAGAAATGTATTAGCAACATACAAAAAACTGCTTTGCACAGAGAATTCCCTTCCCTTCACTCCTGTGGGCATTGTACAGTCTTGCATAGTAAGTACATGATAATGACTTCTCACATTTATATAATGTACCTTTGTTTTACAGAGTACTACACAATAGATAGAGCGTGGTATATGCAACTATCAAGAAAGGAGTAGAAAAGCAAATTGAAGGCAATGAAATGGAATTATTCTATATCTTAGGAGAAATTTACAATTAAATTAGAATATAAATTTTGCTTTTAAACTTCTTAACATTGAGAAGATATCTGTAAATAGTAGTAATCTCAGTAAGAAAAAAAATATCTAATGTTTCGTTTTAAAACACACATCTTATTTCTAAACCTATTATCAGTTTTCGCCATTTATTATTTTTTGATGTGAATAGATAGACTATCAGTCCATTTTTCTGGTTGAACAAACATCTTCTCTGCCCAGACCATTAGAAGAGTCTTCCCTATTTTCCATATGCTTCAGTCTAATTTAGAATCCATTCTTGAGAGACACCTGAGAGAATTTACCCTATAGAGAATTTGGCCTAAGATGGTCTTATTAGAAGACGAATGCATATGGAACTTATTTGGGAAAAGAGGGGTTGGAGAAAATGAATGGAATACCTTAAAACAAATGAGAGAGGCAGAGATGAGGTAGCCACAAGAACTTTTGGATTCTGACTTTCTGATTTCTTGTTTCAGCTCCTAGAAAGTAGGGCTTTCCTGCCCTTTGGTCCACTCCTTCCTTTTCAGTTGAGTTCTATGAGTGAATTTTTGTCAACTGGCAAGTACGGAAGCTCAAACTGAAATAGATATGAGCAGTGGGATAGCAAGCAACCTATAGACAAAGAAAATGCAGAAATTGATACAAAATAATGGTTGGGGCCAATGAGAATTCCTCTACCTGGCATCTGAGTCTGAGAATCTGTGGCGTGCAGATGTAAGACAGCTCATTATAGCCTGTAGCTCATATAACTCATCCTGCATACCTGATGGGGGACTCTACTTCCATGTTGCCAGGTTGGGAGCAAACACAGACAAGGACAAATTCATACATAAACTGCTCAGGGATGCCCTTTTATACTCATGGTCAGTTTCTGTGCCTAATACAAACTTGCTGACATACCAGGTATCTTTAATTAGGTTTCTTTGTTTTTTTGTTTTTGTTTTTGCTTTTGACCAAACTAGATATTCTGATAGAATGTCAGTGTTTGGAAGAACAGGAAGATTTAAAGAATTACATGGCACTCTCTAATGTACTACCCATCCCAATCAATAATCATTACGTGAAGAAATAGCATGATCCCTTCTCATATGAGGTAGGACGAAGATTGCTATTTAGTTCAGGTTCATCTTCCCAAGTAAAGTTTGAGAGAGAAGATACTTTACTTCAGGGCTGTAATATTGCATAATTGATGAGATCAGTTACTATGTAACCCTCTGCAGTAGCATCCTGCATTTGTTCCAGCCCTCAAAGAGTCTTAGGCTGAGATAGTTTTACAAGTAAGTTTAAACAAATTTAAAAAAATAGTAAATCTTTATTTTATATAAGTTTTTCTCAATAATAGGAAAACAGTTAAAGCAGTACAACAAATTTTATTAGTCTAGTATAAACTGTATTTATAACTATACAAAAACAATATCAGAAAATAAAATATAGGTATACATCACTTAGATGAAAAATATAGTATTAGCTAATTAAATCCAATTAGCTAATTAAATAATATATTCTTATCAAATAGGGATTATCATGCATGCAAGATTGGTTTAATATTAGAAAAGCTACCATTGTAATTCATTACACTAAAGGCATAAAGGAGAAATATCACATGATTATCTCAATTACAAAATATACTTTATTATTTAGAAATAAAGGGAAGTTATTTAATTTATTAAGAGCTACATACACAAAACCTACAGAAAAAATAATTAACTGAGAGACTTAAACAGTAAATTTTAAATTGGAAATAAGATTATAATATCTGCCATCATTACTTCTGGGTAAAATGGGACTGGAAGTATGGTAAATACTACAATGCCGGAAAATTACAAATTATAATGCTTGGAGGAGACGAATCTGTTGTTCTTCAGTTGATGTATTCATCTACATAGAAAATTCAAGACACAACGAACTATTAGAACTAATATTATATTCAGTAGGCTTATTGAATACAAAAATTAATAGCTTTCACCCAGAAAATATAATGGTACTAATAGTACCAAAATAAAATAAAGTACCATTCATGATAGCAAACACAACAAAAACATTTTCTAAGAATTAAACAAGAATGCACAAAACTGATCATAGACACAATTAAATCTATTACTGATCTTCAAAGAAAATCAAAGTGAAGAGATATACAATGAACATAGATGGAAGTATTCCACCTGGAATTTTAGAGGTACCCAACAAAATCATTCTGAAGTTTGGGGCTTAATAAAGACCCACAACGAGCTGTGGCACATTTTCAAAAGTACAGAGAATAGGACTTCTCATACCAGATTTTAAGACACAGTACAAAGTAATTGTAATAAATATTAGTATTGTGTTTGTATAATAACAGATGAACCAACAGATATTACAGAATATAGAGCTCACAAATAGGGCTGCATACATACAAAAAGTGGAAATATGGTGACATAAAAGTATAGTAAAGTAATAGTAGTATTCAATCTATTATTTAATAGACAATGTCTGGAAAACTGTAATATTACATGGAGAATAAAAAAAAGCTTAACCCCTATTTTACCATATACAAAAGTGGACATCAAATGGATTAAAGTAGAACAATAAAGCTAATTGAAGAAAGTGGCAAAGATTCCCTTTGTGAGCTAGGGGTGAAAGAATCTTCTTTAACAAGACACAGAAAGCACAAACCAAGTTTAAAAATGATGCATTTTACTACATCCGAAATTAGAAATATTTGCTTCATTAAATTTACAGATGAATGATATGCTGTAATAAAATATTTGTTGTGTCTAAAACAGGTTGATACATAGACTATATAGAGAACTCTGGCAAGTCAAAAATACAACAAGGAGAATACCAGTAAAGCATGGAAAGGGATATGAATAAAGCTATGAATCTGCAGAAGGTGGGGCTCAAAGGCTGGTGACTCTATAAAGATGTGTTCACACTTACTAATGATGAAAGAAATGCAAATGAAACAATCACTTATATCCTTCAGAGTCACAAAAATTAGAAAGAAGCATCTTAGCATTTATTTTCAAAGGTGTAGAAAGAAACTCAATAGCTCTCTTTGTGACTGCAAATATTATCTTCGTGTTCTTAAGTGATATAGCCGTATTCACTGGAATAAAGAATGTCTATTCCTTATGACCTAGGAGCCCTCCTTGGTGTGTGCTATATATGCCTATGTATATATACACAAAATTATATTTTACAAGTTTTATAATTTATTATATATTTATAATTATCCCATGTGTCTAAATGATAGGTATGATTATTTTCATCTTTATATTGTTTCTGACATCTAGGAGTTAGGAATCAGAGATATCTACAACTAAGGTATACACTCATAAAATGTAGAATAATATGTAGTAGTTAAAAGCAAAGTTTTAACTTACAAAAATTTGAATAGAGCTTAGAAATATAGTTTAAATGAAAACACTATAAGAGAATGACAAATATAAGAAAGAAATGAGAGAATACCATGTTATACAAAGATGCATACATATTTAAGGTAATAGCTCAAATGCATTAGGTTCATTTTAATCAAGGAAGAGAAAATGGGTTGAAACTGGAAAATAACATAAAACAAACAAAAAGACATGGCACCAACAGGTGCAAGCATGTGCTGTGAGAGTACAGTTACCTGTATGTACAAGGTTATAAAATTAAAGAAAAATAAACAAAATACCAATCAATGCACATGTTGATAATTATGAGTTCACAAAAGATTTTCATCATTTAAAGGTTAACTTTCCTAAAAATTACCATGTTTCATGTTATTCTGAGCATTTGCAAAAGTGATCTCAACTAATTCCCAGAATTCTTTCAGGCAAAAGAAAAGATTTTTTAATTATTTCACTCTCTGTGCCTTATCTGTGTTATCTCTTCTCATGAACATCTGTGTGTTTCAAATAATATTAAGACAGATATTTAGTAGGCATGGACCCAGGTTAGATTTAGTTGGTGCTTTGAGTCTTATTATTACTTCTACTATGTGGTAAGTGTTGCCTATGGTTTAAGAAGAGGCAATTTTAAAGAAAGGCATAAACAGAGATTTCTGCAGTGAAAAAGTTATCAGGTTAGTTTCCAGAGAGGAGAAAACGACATCTGTGTTTTATAAGGGTTATAGAAAGCAATTGGCTTTAATAGTATAAGCTACACATTAAGAGGAAAGAGACAATTAAGTGTTGGGTATTATATGTATGCAAAACAATTTCTAAGGTGGTTCTTAAACTGTTTTGTGTCAGCTATTGCATATTTCAAATTTGCCTTTATTCAATTTCCTTCACTTTTAGTGGCTGAATATAACATTAATGAAAAAGAGAGAAAATGAGACTGAAACTTACAAACCTATAAATAAAACCTTAATATTTGTTCTCTTTGAAGCTGCACTCATCGGAAGAGATGCACCACAACTCATTATGGAAACCCTAACCAGGAATCTCCACACTTTCTGGAATGGGCAATGTTCATGTATTTATCTTTCCTTTACTTTTTTCCTCATTATTGAAATAGGCTATGGTCTAAATATATTTCAGAACATTTAGAATATAAAAAACAGTAAAACTACCTATATTCCTACCACCCAGATAAAACTCTGGAGACGTAGAAACTTGTGTGAAGCTAAGAGCAAACTGACATTTTGTAATCTGCTTTTCTGACATTTTTTAAACACTTTCTTCCATCTCAGTAGTATGCTAAAAATAATATCCTTTCAGATGGAAATGTCTTAAGTGATTTAACAAGGTCCTATAGGTTTATTAATATTGTATGGAGGATTTTGCTATTGTCAGTTACATGGTGATAAGCCTCCAAGGACATGATTTGTTTTGCAAATTAGCCCTTATTTGCCACTTTATTTTATGTATGCATTTTGTTAAGAGTATATTGTGGAATTTTGATGTTTTTCCCCATTTGGAAGGTCTGTTTTTATAATAGATTTTAGAATTGATTTAGGGTTACTAGGGCAATGGATATGCTTGTTCTCTAAGCTGGCTCTATGCTTGCTTTCTCTCATTTCCTATTATTTTTCTTCTTTTAAGCTATTGATTTGGAAGGTAAATATCTATTTTTTCTATTAGTGCTTGCCTTCAAATGTTTAGAAAAACGCATTATTTTTTTCTAAATATAAACAACAGCATATATTTATTCTTCTGTTAAAGATTTAAAATGTTTAATTTCTTCCCACCTTCCCTCCTCAATTTTTAGTTTTTACTGATCTAATTTACATTTAGACACAGACATTACATATCCTAAGTCAAGTTTTCCTTTTTAATTTGCATTAGTTTATAACCATAATAGCAATACTTTTAAAAACACAACTTTATTATTTACAGGGTTTCCCTGTTGCCCATCATCTTGGTCTTATATCTGTACTTTCCTATTGTTATCATCTTTGTTTTAGTTAATTGTTCAGTCTCTAAGTGCATTTTAAACATGCAAATGGATGCTGTATTTTTTTTTTCCTTTTTGCTACCTCTTTATATCTATGGCTATCTTTTTAGAAAGTTTTAATTGAAGTATATTTGATTTACAATGTTGTGTTAGTTTTAGGTGTATAGCAAAGTGATTCAGTTACATACACACATACATAAAATATATATATATATATATATATATACATATTCTTTTTCAGGTTCTTTTCCATTATAGGTTTTTACAAGATATTGCAATAGTTCCCTGTGTTATACAATAGGTCCTTGTTGTTTATCTATAGTAGTACGTATGTGTTAATCCCAAACACCTTCCCCCTCTATGGCTATCTTGATAGCTATCTTGATCTAGTTTTCACACAGAAAGACAGCTAGAGAATTTTTTTTTTTTTTTTTTTTTTTTTTTTTTGCGGTACACGGGCCTCTCACTGTTGTGGCCTCTCCCGTTGCGAAGCACAGGCTCCGGACGCGCAGGCTCAGTGGCCATGGCTCATGGGCCCAGCCGCTCCGCTGCATGTGGGATCTTCCTGGACCGGGGCATGAACCCGTATCCCCTGCATCGGCAGGCGGACTTTCAACCACCGAGCCACCAGGGAAGCCCTGAGAATTCTTGATAAAAATTTTATTCTTCTTTCCTGAAATTATTGTGGGCTTTTCTATAGTATCTTCAAACACCTCGAAACATTTAAAGTAGACATATCATTTTTAAAATGTTTGATGTATCTGTAAATTTCTTTTCTTGGATTTTTGTATTTTTTTAAATTATCATTGAAATTCTAAATGTTCATCTTGATACATATTTGTCTCCTTATTAATTTCCCCGATATCTAGAAAACCCATTCAATTTGTCTATAGATTCGGTTATTTCTTCAACTCTATAAATGTGTGTGTGTGTGTGTGTGTGTGTGTTTAAAGTTTCTTTAATTATATTTTCCTTTGTTTTTGGCTTTTACACTCTCTTGAATTCCAATTATTAGTATCTTTACAATCCTGGGTCTATCATATCTGTCCATCTTCTTCTTCATAATTTCATGTTTCTCCTCAGAGTTCTGGATGAATTCCTTGAGTATGTTATTCAGTTCATTACTGCAATTAGGCAGTGTTCCATATGTTTCTCATTGCGTGTAACATAGTCTAACTCACAACCCTGACTTTCAACTTTAAATATTCTTTCCTGATTTCAGATCAATATTTCACTGTCACTGTGCAAAGTTTTTGTAAACCCAGAACCGGTATCTTCTGGAACAACATGCAGTGCATCTGTTTCAGAGAGTGATGTTTCTTTTGATCATTCTGATTCTTCAGAGGGACCCCTCTGCTTTGTATCTTTTCACAGGTCTGATGATTTACATGGATTGTTCATTTCAGAGTGTTGCAATCACCTATGCTGTAAAGGCTTCAACACTCTGAGGCTTTCTTCTACTTGTAGCCCCCGATCAAAATGAATTTTGACAACACAGACTTTTTGTTACCCATCTTATTTGTAGAATGCCCTCCTGAACTAGCATTCTGTCACTGTGAGAAGCAGCTCTGACATGTGGCTTTCTGTTGATTATATGCAAACTGCATAACAGGAGTCTTAACATCATTCTGGACCATTTGTGGTCCTGGTCTGTTCTCTCCCTTTCAAGTTAAGAAGTGGCTGTGAGGCTTTATCAGGAGTCCTTCTGCTCACTTTCTAAGCTCTTTAATGAAACAAGTTGGCTCTTTTATCCTTACTTCAATTCAGTCTGTACCTAATCTGGCAGAAGTAGCTTAAAGTGTACGAAATGTGAGTGAGAGCTATCCTTCGAACTTTTCAGCACTGATACACGTTCTATCCTATTTTTGTATTTTATTGGTCTTTGAGATGCATGTATAGCGGGTAAGAAAACATTGCTTGCCTGTGGTCACATGGCCCTATTTATGCTTCAGTCTGCCATTGATTTGTAATCTGACAAATAAAAGCAAAACTTTTATTGGATATCAAGCAGATTGGATGAAAAATAAAATTAAGAAATTGCAAAATTTCTAGCCTGCTAATGTTCACGGATATATTGATACTTAATAAATACAGCTTTCTTTCTTGGGTGCTGAAGAACTGGTATATTTCATTAGCAGGGAATTGTCCTGGTTGGCCTTATTTAGTGACTGTCAGAAGTTTTAGTCATTTTAGAAAGAATCTCTCTTGTGTATTGACACCAAGATAAAGCCTTTGAAAATCAAGTCAAACTGAGATCTGAGGAATATCCCCAGAACTGTGCATTTCAACTTTCTCCTTTCCCCTGAGATGTGTTTGGTGGGCCTTTGCATCACAGCCCTTTAAAGACAAGCCCTGATACCATCAGTGACTAATGATCAGTCCTTGCATTGGGAGCTGAAGAAAGTACCCCAGATTCAGGCTTGCTTTTCCTAATTAAAAGTGGTTAATAACTCTTTTATTGAAACTAGATTAAATTCTTATTTGGGAAACTTAATTTAAAGTATGACCTGTCAGCTCCGTGGCACTTCTATCCCATCTCATCTCCAGCAAACTGAAGGAGAGTGAATCGTGTTTTAATATTCTCCAAAAGGACAGAGTGAGCAGGAGAATTATAAAGTCTATAATAAAGCAAAGCGGTCACTTTCATTGGATTTGCAGAGAAATCATAAATAATGAAGCCAAACAATTTGGTTTTCTGAGTTTGTTTAGATACGTTATTCTAAACATGCTGTTATGATATCTCCAGACAGATCATTTTTTTAATCCTAAAACTGTGGAACGTGCACCTCCTCTTACACCCATCTGGTTGGAATCCTTCTCTCCGGCCTCATTAAAGGGTATCTCAATGCACATGACCTCTGGCCCTGACTTCAATTCCTATCCTTCCAGAATAACTTTCAACTCTGCTTGTAAGGGGCTCATTCTGACGGGAGCAGTGTATGGTTAGGTTCATACCACTCTCTGATATTTTGAGTCCCCTTTGTGAGAGCAGCATTTAGGGGATAGTTCTGGGAAGGAAGGCAGACAGTGTTGCTAGGAGTCAACAGCCCTTCTGGCCAGGAGGCAGGGAGACAGCCTGGGGATACCAGTGACCTTGAAACTTTGAGAACAACTGTAATAAATAATGCTCTTAACTTTGTCTACACAAAACTCCTGTGAAGAAGGTTAAGAGATCAGACCTCTTTTTATAGAATTAAAAACAATAATGTGAATAAGATGAAAAAGTCATTGCTTGGCCCAAGTCATTGCTTGGCATCGTGGATCAATGAGAAATGAGAACAGTCCTCAAAATTTTCCCTTTTTATTCTTTTCTTTTTCTTCTTAATGCTCTTTTCTATTAACTAGATGGAAATAATGGCTATTTTAAAATAGAAAGTTATACCTTTACAGATCCATCACAGAATTTTTAATGAACTGGTCTTACATTCTTATGAAAATCTATTTTTAAAATGTGAGTAACATTTTTCCATTAAATATGCATAGAAGATGACACTATAATTCTACCTCTACATATTTTCCCTTTATACAATTGTTCTGTATTTCTAGTATCATGTCTCTAACTTCAAATACACTTTCCTGGAATTCCCAATTCTTTTTATTTGGAAGTTTAAGTACCCTGTGTATGTGTTTTACCATTAGAAGGCTACTACTATTGTTTTTGATTGATAAGCTACTTTTCTTTCCTTATTTTAGCTTTAATTTTCTTTCTGTAATTGTTCTGAATGTGTTCTTAATTTAGTTTGTTTATTTAGGTTACCTTGTTTTCATGTAAATTATCCATCTATGGAGATGATTACCTAGACAATTATGTTATTCAATCTACTTGATCATTTCTTATTTTTATATTAAATAAAAATTTTATGTCTTGTCTATGATTAATGATTTTTTAAAAAATCAACTTTTTTTCAGGCTCATATATCATATATCCCCTAACTAGCATTTATTAAATGTTCAGGTACATAGAAGGTACAGGTACATGGAAGTTGTCATTTTCTAATGATGAAAATGTTTCTTGACTCATGTGTTTCTTTGTCATCACTTTGCTCTCATTAAAATGAAGCAGGTTAGGATGGTAAAGAATAAGGTAAATCCTGACTATGACATGTAAATATGTTTCTAACATTTATGTACTATGTATTCTCCTGGTACAGGTCTGTTTGACCTAAACATGCCCATTAGGGGTTTGTTAAAACATTTTCTCAAGTGTCTGAGATATTTGTTGCTCATGATAATGCTTATTCATTCTTTGATAACCATTATTCATTTGTATATTATTCTAGAATTCTTCTTTATTTCCTAATTCATAACCATGAGTTAATAATTTTTGATTTCATAACTTCTCATAATTATGGTAATGCTAATTTATGCCATTTGCATTTCCCTCCTAGATGGCCAACTTTCTTCGGAGGCATTTTGCTCATTGAATGCTTGAAAATGTGTGTTGTCCACTTCAGTGTGTGTGTATATTCCCTTGGTTTAGGGTTCCACTCAAGATTTGGGTGATTGTCAGGCCAGTAACACTTTGGAGGAAGACGTTTTGAGAAAGCAATTTGAGTTATTTGTCCTCACTACTGTAAAAAGTCTTACAATTTCTCTCTTTTTTTTTTGATAATACTATTTTGCTCAATATCTTTAAAAACAATTTAGTATGAAATCATGAATGCATAGTGTAAATTCAGTTTTTTCACTAAAGTCTCAGTCATAGAACTGCTGGTTTTGTAAGGAGCAATGCATGTTTTCAAAAGTTACCAAGTGATATTACTTGGTTACACCATGTTTTACTTCACACTTAGAGGTGCCCTATTTATTAGAATGAAGGATGATATTTTGCCCAGGTAATAATTTATTTATGGGATTATGCATAAAATTAGCAAAGTAGAAGAATATTTAGAATTTGGATATAAATATTTAATTGATAGATGAAATAAATCCCTCTCTCATTATTATTAACATTTCTCATTATAACATCCCCACTAATAAAGCATTTTCTATTAAATAGCCATTTTTGAGATCTTGCATATGGAATATGAATGTCCACTTTCATTAGGAAACTTAGTTACTAAGGCCACAGTGAAAAATCAATAATTATAAGAAAACTCAGATTTTTAATAAATTAATTTTAAAAACTCTTGCTCTGTGCTTCTTCCACATAATGTGCTTTTATTCAGCTAGTCGTCTCAAATACAGTTATGGCAGTGTTGCTAGAATGTTTTCCAAGAATTGGTACTTATTATGTATTAAAAAGAATTATTTTCTTCTTGCAGGCTAGTCAGATCCCAAGACTCATCTGACCCAAATTAAGGAGGCTGAGTAACCCATCACCATAAATAATGCTTTGCCCAGTTTTAGCTGATGAATTATGAAATGAAACAACGTTAACAAAGAACATGAGGAAAAACTGACAACTGATAAATCTTTCAGCTTTACAACACTGTATTTCTTTCTTGAGATGAGTCTACTCAACCTCTCACATACTCCATCAATAGAACCTGTACCTTGACCTGCTTTTTCAGTGGGCAGTGATGGATTTGCACTGCTCCATCGAAACTCTTTCAACCAGGTCCCATTGTAACTGACAGCAAATGTTTCACAGCTACTGATTTGGGTTAGGGGTGAAGTCTGTGGGCTTGGATCACAGTCAAAGTAAGTGGTCCACTCAGGACCCTAAAGCATGGCCTCATTATCACTCTAATCAACTGAGTTGCCAAGTCATTGAAGCACTGATGTCTCCAGAAATCCTATTATGGCTCTTTGATTTACTTTTTATGACGTTTGAGATTTTTGATTAACCCTAGCAGACTCCTTTCTTGCTGTGACCTCATTTTTTCCCCCCAGGGCTGTCTTTTTCTTTATGTTGCACCTGTGAGGCAGACGATCTTTTTCAATTTCTTACAGACGATTCAAATGGCTTCTGTAGAACCCTGCTCAATAAAAACGCAAATCTGGTGCTAGTCTCAGGGACATAGTCTATCTCTGAGTTAGGATCTTGATTGATGTGACTTGGGTTTGGGATTTATATGACTGCCAGAGGTGAATATTTTTGGCTAAGTAAATAAGCTCTACATCAGGACAATGGGATGGGACTGTGGCTTTTTCTGGAAATCAGGTGGGAACAAAGTGAGCTGGATGTCTGTGAGGCACAAAAGAAAAATATGTAAGTTCATTATCATTTGCAAATTCCAAGTAGAGAGATAAGTCACAGTTCAATAGAGCCTTTTAATCAGAATCCTATTACCTGCAAGGAATGATTATGTATGCACTTGCATTTTCAAAGGACAAAAACAAGCAAAAAAGTAAAACCACTAGTGGGCTAGCCAGGACATTTTCTTCTAATGGTTACAGAAGAAGCACGAGGCAACACCTGCCATTCCAACACATTTCACGTCCTTGCTTGAGGCTCCTTTGCTACTGCCTGCTGGCCAAAACCAATAACATGACAAAAAACAAAGTCAAAGGCTGTCATTATAATCATTGCTTTCATATTACTATTCTGCTATTTTGGACCTTTATGTTGCAGTAGTTTTCTCTAATACAATATTATGGAACAAATCCAGAATGGCTATGATTTAGGATAATTTCAAGAAGAATCAATTGATACTGTAAGTTTGTGTCTGTTTTTGGTTTTGCTGATTTTTCTTAGATTTTATCTAAAAATGTGTAAGAATTGTTCTAGACCTTAGTGATGTATAAAATTTCCTATCCTCAGTGAGCTCATATTTTAGTGGAGAGATACAAAAGTAAGCGAATACTGTAGATTCATGTTTTAAGTACTTTGACAGAAAGCTGTACAGAAAGTGAGGGGAAGAAGTCCCTGCTTACTTCACAGAAGAGACAAGGATTACTCTGAGTCTAAAAAAGATGAGAAACAAATCTCTGCAGGAGGACAAAGCTATATGTGGCCATACATCTCTTAACAAGGAAGAAATGGCATAGACAAATACATAGCGGGATGAGAGAATAAGAGAACATTGGGTTCAGAGAGTTGAAAGTAGTAGAATACTCAAGACACTTATATACACATTTTAATAGTACATCAGGAAACTGGGGATCAACAGAAATGAGAAAGCTCTTGGCATGCCATGCCATGGAGTGTTTATTTTATTCCAAAGAGTAAAAATCATTAAAGCAACAAGCACATAATCAGACTTACATTATAGAAAGATTATTTTGGAACGAGTGTGGAGATTAAAGCCACATCGGAAAGAGAAATTTCATCTAGAAGGTTGGTTCAATAATCCAAGTAAGACAAGACAGAGACAGGAAGACATGGGTATAATATATTTATGAAAGGAAATACTGTGTCTATCACTGCTGAGTTCCATATAATAAATGCAGTGCCTGACCCATGGTAACTGCTCCATAGGATTTTGTTGAATGTATCTTGTATAGTTTGAGGTAGCAATATAATTTTATTTTTCCCCATATAATGGGGAATGTGAGAATATAATTTGTTCCAGTATCATCTATGGAATTGTCCCAAGTGATCTGCAAAGTCACCCGTATCATGTATATTTTCCTTCATGTATAGGCTAGTCTAACCTTAATTCTGTTTCACTAGCCTCATACTAATCTCCTTGCTTCTCTTTTTTTTTTTTTTTTGAAAAAAAAATATATTTCCCATTTTCCTGTCTCTCTCTGCTGATCTCTGGATCATTTCTAAACATCTAGATTTTTTTTTTTTTAACCTTCTCTAGTCTCAGGGTTCTGTTGTTGTTGTAGTTGTTGTTTTGGTCTCCATCTTCAATATTTTACAGAAACAGCCTACCCCAATTAACTAATTCTTTCATTACCCATATCTAATCTGCTGTTTATCCTGTCCATTGAATATTTTAATGTCAATATTTGTATGTTTAGAGTTCTGTTTTATTCTCTTTCAATTCTGCGTACTCATTTCTGGACTTCTGTTAGTGTTTGATCACTTTAAGAATTCATATTTTAATTTTCATGCTTTTAGATATAATCATTTTATGTTCTTTTCTGAAAATGGCAATATCTGAATTTCTTGAGAATCTTAATCATCTTTCATCTCTTGATGTTCACTCATGGTGATTTGTATCCTTGTGTATTTGTTAATTCTTTTGTTTGAGCTCATAGTTGGTACATCTTTCCCATTGGAAATCTGAGGACCTAGATTTTGCTTCTGTTGTAAGTGACGAACACACTGCACATGAGGTCACTTTTAGTTCTGTTTCAAAATTAAAATTTGCTGCTATACCGAAGTTCAACATTGAATCATGGTAGTGATTATAATAGGCATTTGCCGTCAGAACAATCCAAGGTCTAACTTCAACTCACTTTTTTTGTTTCCATTTTTAATTCTTCCCTGAAACTGCTTTCAATACAGATGACCTCCTGACTGTCACTATATTTGTGTTTCTTTGACTTGACCTTTGAGCAGAATGTGTTAGTTCTGTATCCCCTCCCTCTACCTTCTTTCTCAAAATATTTTCCCCCTGTGGCTTCTATGACATTGCCTTTTTTCCCCTTATGCCTTTCTAGCCACTTCTCAGGGTCTTTTGGACTATTTTCCTCCTGATTCCTGACCTTTAAATATTGTTGTATGGAGATTCTCCCCTCTATGTTTCTCCTTCTTATACATAATATCGAAGCAAAACTCATCCAAAACTATGAAATTGATGCTAGTGATTTTTATCTTTATTTGTGGTTTAGTCCTCTTTATTGAGGTCTTTATCAGTTATCTATTGTTACATGACAAATTACCCCCAAACTTGGCAGCATAAAACAACAAGAATTTTTATTCTCACACAGTATCTGAGGATCAGGAACTTGGGAGCAGCTTAACTGGATGTTATGGCTCCAAGTGTCTCAAAATATTACAAGAAATCTGTTGATGGGGATTTCAGTTATCTGAGGACTCGATGGGGGCTGAGGATCTGATTCCACGATGGTTCACATGGCTGCTGTCAGAGGCTTCATGTCCTTGTCATGTGGACCTGTCCTCAGTGTTGCCTGACCTTCCTTAAAACACGGCTGCTGATTTCTTCTGGTGTGAGTCACCCAAGACAGAGCAAGGAGGGAGGCCATGATACATTTTATGATCCAGGTTCTGAAGCGACATATAATCATTTCTGCCATATTCTGTTGGTCACACAAACCAATGCTGTTAAAATGTGGGAGGAGATTGCAAAAGGGTATGAATAGCAGGAGGCAGAAATCATTGGGGGCAATCCTGGGGACTGGCTACCTCAAGTTCCAAATTTCATGCATATGCTTAATTTATCTAATAGGAACCTTAAACACAGTAAGTATAAACAAACCCATTATATTCTCACTCAAACTTTTTACACTGTATCAAAACTACCATCATTACTCCTCATCTGATAGACTCAATCTGAATGAATGACACCACCATCCACCCAGCTACTTAAGCCAGAAACCTGGAATTACCTTTAATATGTTCTTCCTTTCACTCTATTGATGTATCATCTAAATATTTTAAAAATCCACTTAAATCATTTATACCATTTAATTTCCCTGGTTCAGGTCAGCATCATCTCTCACCTCTAACACTGATATCTCTCTCTTTTTCTCATTCTTGCTCTTTCTCTCTCTCATTCTCTCTCATTCTATCCCCATCTTATAATCCAGCAGAGTGTTTATTATAAAGAAGAAATTGAACCGTGCCATTTCACTGCCTAAAACTAGGATCAAGTTAATAAATCTACCACAAATGAAAAATACATTATTCTGGACAATGAAAGGGGAATAAAATTGGCAAAGGTTGGCAGTGCAATAAGCTTCCAAATGAATATAAAAGCTTTCTACACTGTTGTTGGAAAATGAAGACTTGAGTTAGTTTTGCTTCAGTTGGATTCTGAATATAACCCCCCGATAACCCTATATAGTTGCACCATCATTCTCCAACAGTGAATAATGGCATTTCAACTGGTATAAATCAGCTACTTAAGAATGGTGCATAAAGGAAAACACAACAAATATCCATGGAGAGAGTGCCCTTCTTTTTGCAATAGAAATCATTCAAGAGGGCAGTAGTTGCCAGAAAAATGACATGATTTGCTTTTCAATCAAGAATAGATGAAAATGCTCTTCAACTGAGAATAGATGAAAGTGCAATAAAAATAAGATTACTACATATTTATTACATTTTCATAAGGGACATCATTATTAGGCCGAAACAGTGTCCATGCCACTATTCTTTTCTACCTGCTGTTTCTAGCTGCATTTCCTTCAGTATTACAGATATTCAAAAAGGAGAAAAAATAGAAATATTCATAACAAAAGATCTTGTGTATATGGTATAGGTCACAGCACTATGTTATTTACACAAGCTTCCTCAATATTTAACATTAATGACATTGCCAGTGTGATACAATGAGCCAGGAGAATAGAGTAATTATGTAGCCTTGGTACTAGACATAGACAACTCTCTTATATGAGTCAAAGAATTAACCAACATTAGAGCTGGAGGGACCCTAAGGTTCCCTAGTCTCACTGACTCATTTCATAGGTGAGGAAATTGAAACTCAAGGAAAAATTCACGTTGTAAATTTTAAACAGGAAATAATTGCAAACAAGAAGGCTAACTTCAGAAGTGTACTTAATATCAAAGAACAAATGGCCTAAGAGAAATCTATTATAGTATTATATAATATAGAGAAATTAAAATTTATAGTCATATTATATTTTATAAAGGTGTCCAAAAATAATAATATTTATAAACAACACTCAAATCAAAATAGCAGTAGGTATAGGAAGCCTTGGGTGTATGTAGAAAGGGCCAATACTTAGTAAAATGAGTTACAATTATGATTACTGAAAATATTTCTGATGGGGTAACAAATCAATAAAAAGTAAATATGAGTTTATTTCAGCAAACTATAAAATAAATTCAATCATCTGTCTTAGGAAATAAGTACCATATACACTGGTGATCAACTAAGCTGAAAAGTTGAAAATGGATGTTACCTGGATAAGAAAACACAGCTAAATGGCATGGCATTACAATATAATAATCAATCAGGAAACTGTAAATCTACCAGAGAAAATAATTCTGTGATGTGGAATTTATGATAATATTTCAAGTTATTTCACAAATAATAATCCTAGATACTCTACTTGGGAACATATAGAAAACGAGATGAAAGACAATACACACTTTTTTATATATTACTAAATAAAAGCTACATTATATGGTTTTTACATGCAGTATTTGTTATCATGCTCTGTGCATGGTACTTAAATATTAAATATCATAGAACATACTCTCATTCAGCTAATACTTCATTCATTCACGAGAAATGCTCCCTAAGCCTTGTTTCCAGCCTCCACTTCCAAAACCAAACACATCCACATCATCTTTAAGCCAGCTCCTCCTCTAAACCTGTATAATGTCATTGAAGATTTAGCCTTTTATTCAGGCTTAGTCACTTGGAGCCAACTTTTCTTTTCCTTTAACTATATCATGTGAGTTTTGGAGACCCTATCCCTCATCTTTTCTCTCATATGTATCTTTTCTTTTGATTTTTACACTATTTCAGGTCCTAATTACTTATCTCTTATCGTCTCAATTCTTCCTTATACTTCCTACTCTCAGGTTCGTAGACCCAGAAAGTCAGAAAGTTCTAGTGGCTATATAGTTTCGTGCAAAACAAAAAAGTCAACATATTTGTATCCAATAGTTACTGGATGCCATAGCTAGAAATGTAATGATGAGCCGTAAGAATTGCTTTATCTTTATTCCAGTGCATCACCTAAATGTAACTCAATCACCCTCCTTTCACTGCCTTTTTTAGTGCATTTTGCACTTCTGCTGATATTGTCATTTGCTTCGTACTCTAATTCTCTTCTCACATGTCAAATTCATTTCTTGAGAAATTAAATAATCTGGTCAATATTTTTTGCTGCCTGCTCAGTTCTTTGCACCTGTCTCCCTCTTAGGCCACGGCCCATCAAACAGAAGAGCTGCCCTTTGGCATATGGCCACTGGTTTAACCCCCTGTGAGAAAAGGAGGGAATTGCAAGGTTCACAAAATGGTCCTCTGTGCTTCATAAATGGTACCAGGCTACTCCTTTAGCAGTTTTAGTTTTCTTCAGTGCTTAGTAGGGAAAATTCTTTCGTTACAGGAAAGTGATAGTTCCATTTACAAAATGTAGGGAAGAAGCAAACGGCAACATGCTGATTTTGAAGTGCTTTGGGGATATCTGAGTTGAATAACCTATAAAGTAGTTGGAAACATGGGTCTGGATTTTAGGAGGGGGGTTTGGACATTCAAGCTGGAGAAACACATTTGAAAGTCATCATGGTGTTAATGATTTTTGGCATTGTATGTAAAGGAGATTAGTCCATATTAATTAGTCCATATGAATGTCTTAAATATTAGGTCAAGAATGTAAAAGGATGTAACCCTGGGAACATCAGAAAAATAACAGCCCAGTAAGGAGGCTGGAAAGAATCAGTCAGAAAATTATGAGGAAAGCAAAACTTATTTTTACTATATGCATTCTCAGTATGATCGAGTCTTCTGTAAGAGTTTTCAGACTATGTTTTTCTATCTTCTTTTTCTCTTTATATTTCCTATATATATATATATATATATATATATTCCAATACTTTAGTCAACTAGATTTCCAACTCTTACCCAATTATTTCTCATGCTTCCTGCAATGTGTACTATCCTTGTGCCCATAATTCTCTTCTCTCTGGCTCTACCTATTGAAATTTTATCTTGCAATACACATCCCCGATTTGCTATCTGAACCTATTTGTTGAGCTTACTTTACTTTCTTTTCCCTATGATTTATATACTGTTCTTATTCTTTTTCCAGTTTTTTAGTTTTCTTGAGAACACAGACAGTGTTTTTTGGTTGTATCTCTTCTGTTGCTGGTACCTAGTAGGTGTTCAAAAGGACTTTTTTGGGATGACAATAACATTCATTCTGCCTAAATCACTGTTCACTCTGCCACCTTTCCTCTTTAATGTTACTCCCCTATCTCTTAGTGGGAGAGCATCTTTGAAATGTGAACATATATGCCTTCCCCAGGAGAAGCGAGAGAAAGAAAAAAAGCGAGTCTTCTTAGGTTGTTGTTTGGTCATAATCTGAGAAGTGATTATTTTGTTTTCTTATATAAAGTTGCAGAAACGTTTGGTAATAAAAATAAATACTTTCCATGCTCCTTCTCAGTTACATGTTATTGAAGCAGGTTGAACATCAGGGTTTTTTTTTTTCTTTTCTTTTTTCAGGCACAGAGTGCATGCTAAAATTAATGAAAAAAATGAAAACCTTTTGGACTGGCCCACACTTCTAGTAATTGCATGATCAAGCGTTGAAACTATGGTAACTTAAAATGGTCTTTATCAGACTTTTAAAAGTTTTATTTAGAGAAGTATCTATGATAGAGGCTTCAATACATCCTTAGGATCTTATTGCTTTCTCTTTCCCTTCTTTTTTTTTTTTTCTTCTAGAGATAACAGCCCCTATTCCTAACAACAATAACTTGCAGGATAGGATGGTAATTAATTTTGATCTGTATGTAAGTATGTGTGTGTGTGTATGAAACAGAAAGTACAGAATAGCAAACCATATAAAAGTCCCTACACAGCAGGCTCTCAGCCGTTAACCATTTTACTAATACCTGCCAGTGCTGTATCATCTAAATTTGTTTTGTTTGCAATAGCATATATCTAATCTTTAACACATTCTTCCACTTGTCTCTTTCTACTGTTTGCATTCTAATCAATTAGGGTTTTCTACAGAACTGTCTCCTAATTTTCCTCTATCCATCTTCACTCCATAAAGAATGATCTATATAACTAGGTGAAAACCCATGTTTATATACAAATAGCCTTGTTTTATCCTTGTACTTGAAACAGATCCTTCATTTTTCTTTAAGTTTCCTTATCTCGGACTGAATTTCCCTCACATCCAGTACTTAGTGGTGCTTCCTATCAATCCAAGCAAGCCACAACACGAATTTCAGAGTATTCACAATCATAAATAAAATATCTTTAGTGCTCATCAGGCCATTTTGTGATACTATTTCATCCATATATCCTTAACGACTCCAGGTGATAACCAATGCTATTGTGAGGCAGCAAGCACCTAAATAACCCTTTCAGTGTCATAAACGATTTCTGTGAATGTGATTCCTGCCCAGATAACTGAAAGCCACCTGGATATCTCAGCTCCATGGCTCAGATCCACTATCACTCCTTTACTACATATATTTTCCCATGTATGTTGGTATAATCTCTATATGCCAGCAGCTTGGAAATTTGAGTTGTCAGTCTCTCCATGGGTTGGTTAGAGTTGTTACTGGCAGTCATGTTTGAGGGTCTTAAAGTTCCCTGCGACAGATCTTGATGTAGTTTAATTATAGCCTGCATGTATGAAGAAGGGTCATTTCATTTTTATGAGAAGCAATATATTGTCTATATAAAACTGACCTTGTGTTAGAAAAGAAAGAATGAAAAAAAGCTTAGAGAACACAAGGAAATTTTTAGGGGTATAAACCTATTTTTCATGGAAGAGACTCATTAGTGAATTGTCCTCTAAATATTCCTGTTACTCAGATAAGGATGGTGTTTATTTTTTTCAGTCCCAGCTTCGATTTGCATCCTTAAGTAATAAAAATGTTTGAAGGCCCATATGATTATCTTTCTGCCCCATCAGAAGCAACATCACAGATAGAGGTGACCCTGGGCCAGACAGAGAACTGCGGCTTCCTTTTCACTTTTCCTGTAATCAAATCCCCTGGATGATATTCCTAATGCCAATAAGATAACATTTCTTCCTTCCTAAGACTTTCTAGAGCATTAAAGACTGTTCCCAAGGGAATTTGGTTAAAAGGAGAAGAAAATCTTCTCTTTGTTTTCTTTTCCTTTGCTATTTTTGAGATTACCTTGCTCATGTTTTTTTCACCTTTTTCATTTTCCCTTCTGTCATCTCTTTGATGCAGCGCTAGAGTCACATGGGAATCGGTTCAATGGACTAAATGGACTTAAAATTCCAGATGGTAAATTGTGCCATTTGATAACTTCAACTCTTAAGAAAATAAACTCTCCTTAAAATAAGGAGAAAATAGTTCTAATCTCATCCTTATACAGAGTTGATGTTGCCGGTTTGTTTAAAGAATTGAATGCTTAGAAAAGAGCACATTTTATAAATACCCAGTTGTCAAAGAACTCCAGGAAGAGACATTAGTTTTTGGAGAGTAGGGGAAAATTGCAGAATTTTCCTTTCGTCTTTCACAAGCATTCCTGTTTTAGCAGTGTTGTCATGGGGTATTCCAAGCGCTAGGTTAATATAAGCACTCTTTGAAGGTTTTAAAGGAAGTTTTCCAAACTAGTACAGAATTTTAGAAATAACATGAATGCAAATGCGTGTTAGATGACTGATTTGATAAAATGCTGGTGTTTCTAAAATGATACAAAGCAACTACATAGCGAAATTCAGTATCTTTTTTGTTCCCTACTCGGATCATTGAAAATATTTGTAATTTTTGAATGTTAAGATTATCAGAGGGGGGAAAGATGATTTATTTTCCTTATGCTCCAAATAAAGACTTTCATTTTCTGAAATCAGAAATTTAGAAAGATCATCACCAAGGATCACTGAACCCCATAGTCACCAAGTATGAGATTTTTTTGATTTATTATTATTACTATTCAAAGTGGTAACCTTTTTAGAGGAGTAAGTTTATACTTGCTGTTTGTAAAAAAATATTTCAGAAATATATTAAGAAATAAGTAAAATGTGTCTGCATTCCTAAGACCCAGAAATAACCGTTTTATCATTTGTTTGCATATTCTTATAAATGCCATATATAGATAGATAATAGATTAGATGAATAGATAGATAGATGATAGATAGATAGATAGAAAGAAAGAAAATGTATACATTTGCACACGTACAGATTATTTTCAACAAAATTGTACTCGCAGTAGGCATACTCTTTTTAGCTGATGTTTTTTAATGTTATGTCATTCTGAATCACTCTTTGCAGATCTCCTCATCAGTAAATATAGTTCTTATGCTGCCTGGCCTCCAGCTTCTTCCACTGGGACTCCACGCCTGGTCGAGCATCTGTGAAAGTCTCTTCCCTGACCAGCTGCTCTGAGACTAACCAGACCTCAACATAAACAAGCACTAGCTTTAGAGCAGTGCTTCCCTAATCATCAGACAGACAATTCTGCCCCTTAGGGCAACATCCCAAGTTCAAGGGACTCAATGGATTGCTTGTGGTGGCTGTGGTCATCCTGGATGGGGACAGCGCTTTCCTCACACAGGGCTCTGAGTCTAGCCTCCGTAGGCAGTCGTTGTGTCAGGAAAGCACCAAAAAGTGTGCTTCAGGAACAGTTCTACCTGCAAGAGTAGGGCTGCGTGGCCATGAACGAAGCGATTACTGGTTCTCTGTAAACAGTTAAAGATTGAAGAGCTTCTGAGTCACCTGGAATCCTTCCAGTTAAAGAGTTTGGGTGGGGGAAAGTACCAGAGGTTTCAGCAATTATGTTATTAACCTGGCATAACCTAATAGGAATTTGTGCCAGAGAGCTGGATGTAGTTATCATTACTTTGAACATATTCATTGATTTTTCTTCCTCCATTTAGCCGAGACTGGGAGAAAGAACTGACACACCATCAGGAACTGTTAGGAAGAATCATGACCATGTTGGCAGATGACTGAGGTCATTCATCCACTCATTCAACTACTCACTCAAGCAAATATTTAGTGAACCATGCACCAGGCTCTTTACTAGGCATAAGGAATCAAAGGTGCATTTTGTTGCCTGCTGAATCCCCTTGAAGCTTGGAACAGCAGGTGTACTTTTTAATATATTGAAGTCAGTTGCTAGTGACACCAAGAGTGCTAAATATAGAAGAAAGTTTAGGATATATCTAGAAATAGCATTGCTGTGGTCTGCAAAGCCTACTGACATGAAATTCTCATTTAAGTACATGCATATTGGGAATCTGGGGCATACACAAATAAAGCATTCACCTGATACATTTCAAAAACTGCCTTCTGAACTATTTAATTAACAACCTATGAAAAATATACTCTTGAGACCTAAGTGGATAATAGATGTCACCTTTGTTTTATAAAAATGCTTTGCTACCTGTAAAAGTTAATTTTAAAATGAACAGTCAGCATTTGCAACAAGCTGTGTCTCTGAAAGTTCCACCTATCCTGGTTTGACACAAATAATGAAGAAGGGCAACATTTACCCTCATTTCCAGGGTGGACAATTTTATTTATCACTGGCTCATAAGGTGTAGTGTTGTCTCCTGAGAGTGAAGATTGACAGGGCAGATGGCCTTTATCGTTCCTAAAGGTCTCTTTAGTAAATGACACACTAATTCTTTACTACTTTCATCTATCTACCCTTCCCATGCAATTAAAATTTAGTGACACATTTTTATGGTCACTAAACGGGCATAAATTAGCATTAATTAGGGGTATTGTAAGGTAACTCCCTAATCGAGAAATTACATGCAGATGGGAGGAGCACAAAGATTACTAATAAAGTTCTCAAAATCACCTCTAACAGTTTCACAGCAAAGAGGTTATGCTCCTCTTTCCATAGACTAGACTTTGCAGGAAAAAAAAAATGATGAATTTTTATATTGATGTTATGTTTTCAGACATTCATAGTCTGTCTCCTCACATTCTCCACCCCCAGCAAATATACTATCCAAGCCTGAGACACATAGATCTTTGGTAAGGAACACAGGCTCTTTGGATTAATTAATTCATTAGTTAATCAATAGGAGACATGCCTCCTAGGCTTGCATTCTGGGTGCCAATATCTAAAGATGTTTATGCAGAGCATAATGGCTTCAATAAGCCATTAGGTGAAAACCACAATGAGGCATTAAAAATGTTTGCAATTAGATCAGGGGCTAGCTGTCATCCTTAGGAAATTCCCTCATCCCAATATCCACGGTATCAATTTAAACTGCCGCTATCAGATGGGCAAGAATTATTTCTACCTTTTAGCATTCTTGTGGTTTTATAAACGGAAATGGCTGACCTCCCAAATACTCATTCCATGCATCGCTATTAGCAAAAGGAAATTAATATTAAATCCAAGGTTTATGTTCCCACACACACACAGAGGGGTGGGATGGAGAAGCTTTTTAGAGAGAGAAAATGAGAAAGTCGGGGGCAAAGCCTAGTAGGGTATGTTATCCCGATGTATCCCAGCAATCACCCAATTACCATGTGACTCAGTTTCCAAATCGACAAAACAGAAGTATCACTGAACTATGCCATGGAAGGCCGTAATATCATTTTTTTAACAAAGTGCTACTTTCACGTGTTCAACAAATATTTATTGAGCACCTATAGGGTGCCAAATGCTGTTCTTGACACCCTAGTTAGAGTAGATCGAGCAAAGAAGAGGATGATGTTCTAATAAGCTCACCTTGACATTTGTGCCCAGTACACCTGGAAAATACCAGCCTTTTCCTGACCCATCTTCTACTCTTGTCTGCATGCCTGCTCTTGCCCCTTCAGCAGAAAGATTAATGGTCAGGCGCATTTATATACTGTTTTCTCAAACCCTTCCCTTTCAATACTATGCAAATTGTATACGTATAGGGTACTCTGGAAGTTCAGAAAAGGGAGTGGTGATGAAGAGGAATCAGCGTGGTGCCTAATACTCCTTTACAAAAAGTTACTCTGGTCTCATCTCTTCTCCATGGTCATTCTTTTTACCTCAGCAAGTAGGAAAGAGATTAAATACTTTTTCTTGGCTGCTACTTTCTTGACTTTGAATAATAAGCAAATCTCTCATTTGAAGCAGTGAATTGGGAATATTATACATGTGTCCATTCCTCAGACACCCCTAATCTTGTGTCATAAAAAGTTTTGCATTAGCGAGTAGTCTTATGTAAATTCCAAATGCTAATTTCAAGGTTTGTCCCTCAAACAGAAATTCTTATACATAAAAGGAGTCTCTGTGCCTTAAAATCTTTCATTCTGTCCACTTTTCAAATCAGCTGGCTTAGTGGAGCTCTTGTAACTCTTTGATAAGATTTTCATCACTTGTAACCTTTATATCTTTTAGAATTTCATGCATGATGCTGAGTCCTTTCCTTGTCAACAAGAAATAGCAGATCTGGTTTCTGCAGCCGAATACTTCATATTAAAATTCACAATACTTAATGTTTCTTAGGGAAGAAATTGGTTCAACATCTATGTGGCGCATCTGCTGGGTATGGCTGTCAGCTTTTATAATAGGGTTTCTAACAAATGACAGGTCAAAGCCTTGACTTTCGAAGCCCTTATGCAGAGTGTCAATCATTTACTCGCTGCCTGTTCAAATGATCGTTCTTCCAAGAGCACATTTAAGGTGTGTGAGCCCTGACTTTTCACCAAAATTCTTCCTGTCCTCATTTTATCTTGTGGAAAATCTCCACTGTAATCGGAATGTGAAAGGACAAAAATGACCAATTTTGAGTAATAATGAAGCATTTTTAACGATAGCGTTCGGTGTTCTTGGTTATAAATTCTGAGCGTGGCTGCTTGTCACCTGCTCTGTCCCTTACTGCCGCCCCCCACATATACTTCCTTTTAAATAGTCTGTAAACTTCAGATAATTGTTTACATTGAGAGTCCCTATCAAATTGAGAGAGTTTCGCCTTTAAAGTTAAAAATGGAAGCACATAGGTAAAGAATGGAAATAAATAGAAGTTATGTGTGTCTTACTTAGCAACCTTAAAATATTATTTGGTTCACTAGGATTCTGAAACAAATCAGACAATCAATAGCTATAATTATTTACAGTCAATATTACATATCATGTTAGTTATGGTCACTGGAGTCTGAATACAAATCTGGACCTTGAGAAAGCAGGTGTTAATTTTTGTAAACTATTTCTGCAGATGAATCAAGTGATTATGTAAATAAGGAACCATACTATATTTTTTAAAAAACACATATTTTTACTCTTATTCTCTTTCCATTAATTGACTAGCATTGAGCAAATACTTCACATTTCAAATAATGAATAATTTTATATACTAATTTTGTGTGTCCTTAAAAAAGTAAATAAATTTGAAATCAGGAATATAATGTCTTCCTTTCTTCTTTCGTCCCCAAACATTGATTCAGTGTCTACTATGTGCTCAGTACTAGAAATGCATGGACTCTTGCCTTGCACCTTAGCAGAGATAGAGATTTAAAACAGAAATGATGTGATGTTAAACACTGAACACTGTTCTTAATAGCTTTTCTTGTATCTTGCTTTCCTGGAGGTGATTTGAAGGTGGTTTGGACAATTCAGACATAAAAATTAAATGTTCTACCCAGTAACACAGAACTAACAATCATTCCTTACAAATGTACCACTTCAACTTATTGTCCCCAAGAGATGCACATCTTGGATCCAGGAACTCTTTATTAAATATATAATCTATTTCACTTAGTTGGCTCACTAGGCAGTAAACTCCCTGGCCTCATTGTCTTTTTTTTTTTTTTTAACATCTTTATTGGAGTATAATTGCTTTACAATGGTGTGTTAGTTTCTGCTTTATAACAAAGTTAATCAGTTATACATATACATATGTTCCCATATCTCTTCCCTCTTGCATCCCCCTCCCTCCCACCCTCCCTATCCCACCCCTCTAGGTGGTCACAAAGCACCCAGCTGATCTCCCTGTGCTATGCGGCTGCTTCCCACTAACTATTTATTTTATGTTTGGTAGTGCTCATTGTCTTTTATATTTCCTGGCTCTCAGTAAACACTGGATAATAAGCAAGAAGAACAAGCTGAAACAATGTATTGATGAGGTTCAGGCCATGCTACCCCAAAATATGGCACCTTGGCATTCTGAATATCTTAAGCTAAAGGAGTTTCAGAAAAAGGCAGAAGTAGGAAGGTCACTCTGACCTCCTCACCACTGCCTTCACTCTAGTCCTTCTTCCCTAAAAGCAGGTGATGTCTCCCCTGTGAAAGTCTCCCATGGTATCCTGCTTGTACCAGGAAAATAGAAGGCATCCTTATCACCAGAGACAGGGAATTTAGGGCCCAGGAGCTGTATAAACAAATATAGTTAAACTAACCCTTATCCTCCCAGTTACTTTTGCACCACTTACTACCTCTAACCCAAACCCCTTTTTCTTGTCAATTCTTTACAAATCTATTATTTGTCTAAAAGGCATACAAGCTTCCCGTTCTGGTTACTTCTTCAGGTCTTCATTCTCTTGTGAAGGCTCCCATGTACCTATAAATACTCAATAAATGTGTAGGCTTGTCTCCTGTTTATCTGTCTCTGTCAGGTTAGTTTTCAGACCCAGCCAGGAACCCTAAGAGGGTCAAGGAAAACTTTTTCCTCTCCTATGCTGTTCTATAATTGCTAAATTTAACCTTTACAAATTTGATTTCTACTTCTGAATTTTCTGAGTCTAAGATTCAGATCAGGAGTCCCAGACTCCCACAAAGAAACTTCTTTTCTTGCAAAAGTATTCACAGAAAACCTAAAGAGAAGCCTTCAGCTAAACTTTGTGGACTCTAGAGATTTAAAGACAGCCTGGAAAACACTTTTTTGCCTTCTTATCTAAACCAACCCTATAAACCTCATGAGGTTTGGCTTTCACTAATGTTTACTCTTTTTCCTTGGTGACAGGCAGCAAGTACTGCCTCAGGAAGAACTAAGTATGCTTTCAGCATGTATTAAGAAATAACTATCTATTTACAGATATTTCTGAGAGAGTGGGTGAGCAGAGAAGGGAATAGAAAGAATTGGGTATCTCTTGCCAGAATCTTGAACTTTATGAAAGATTAAAAGTAAAATTATATATATATATATATATATATATATATATATATATATACAGTCACAGATACCTTGGTTTATGGTGTGAAAAAAAAACCCTTTTCATCCTCAAAAATCTGCCCTAGAAATGAATAAAAACTCTCCTAATTTAACTGAGAGAAGTTAATTATGCAAATCAACAGGAGATTGACCCTGCCGTGAATTTTTAATAATATACTAATTGCCTGATAAGGAAATCAAATTAGGCTTTAGTGGTAAATTTTTGCCTGAGTGTGGTGGGAGTTATAGAATCAACTTTGTTTTACAATACTGCTCCTGGAGCTGATATTATTTTGTCAGATGAAAATACTGGTCTATCTTTTGGCATTTGTTCTCTTGATTAAGTATTGACTTTTAAAATTACAAGAAGTCCATCTCAGCTCTCTTCTAATGATCTCTAAAATGAATCCCAGTTGTCTCATCTGCTGGTTTACAAAACTGTAGAACAGTGACAATTGGTTAACCATGAAAGCCAAGTGCGGATGACTTTTTCCCTTAAGCATAAGTAAGTAAAAAAAAATTGTTCTTATACAGTCCAATTGGCACACAGGAAAAGGGGTCATTTGCCTGGTGAGTTTTTGTTATGGAAGAGCTACTTGGAACTTTGAATAACTTTTGCAGGGTACAAAGCCCTTCTCAGTCATATTTCTGTAAAATATTTTTTCTCCTTATTCTTCCCTTACTGCAAGAATCTTAGAAAACAGATCAAAATAATTTCAGATAGAAGAACACCTTGACTTCTTTATTGGCAAAAGATTTTTTCCTCTTCCTGAAAAATCAAGACAATAAGTGGAAGGAAAATCTTAAACCTAGATTTATAACAGGCAAAATTTCCAGGAGACTTAATATGAAAATATATTGAAGAGGAAAATTTTCTTTTGCTAAATTACTCTCACTTCATCATGACTATTTTCTTAAAAATGGATAGTCCATCTCTGAAAAAAAGCTAAGCAGTGGAAGTAGCTGATATTGCAGAGTAATTGGTTACTATTCCACAAACAGTTATGGAGGTCTACTTACTGGAAAGGCAGGATATTCAGCAGTAGGGATAAGAGTGAACTTAAAGAGGGGAAAGGAATCAAATATGTTTGCTGAAGTCATGGAGATTACAGATTGACAGAAAGACAAATACTTGTACAAAATCAATTAAACAATGAAAAACAGGCAAAGTACTAGGAGCGGAAATATAGGTACTGTGAAGCTATATTATGGGGCTTACCTAAGCCTGGGGACTTAACTTTTCTGAGCAAATTATATAAAATTTCAGACCTGAAGGATCTGTCATTTTTGCTAGATAGAGAATAAGAGGAAAAACACTCCAGCTTGAGGGAACAGAATATGTTAAACTCTGATGTTGAAGCCAGCAGGACATGCTGATGAAATAAACAAGTCCTATGTGTCTGGAATGTGTAGTACAAAAATGAAGAGCAAGATATGAGGCTAAGAGAGACCAGAGAAGCAAGATCACACATGACCTTGTGGTGACAAAGTTTACGTTTAAGCATGGTTTGGTATCAGTTTAAAAAAATAGTATTTTCCAGTTCAGAAAATATCCTTAAGCATTCATATTGGAAAATAATTTTTGAATAATACAATTCTTACATAAATTATTCTTACTCTCCAGACCTTATATGTTTTTCAAATATTTATTCAAATCAGAAAGGTTAGGGTCTCCTTAAGCTTCAAAGCCCATCATTTGCATATTTCTTTCTTGACTTACAATATTATGAGAAGACCTTTTCTTTTCACAAATGATACCTTATTCAGTTCATCCAACTAATGCCTTGGGAGATTTGTAAAGACTAGTACTCTGGAAACCATGGAGTTGGGGAACAGAGGGTACTCTCTTTGAGGTTCAGTTACCTTATTTGTAAGAGATGCAAAATATCTTCCTTTCAGAGTCACTATGAGTCTTGCTAGTAGGTTAGATAATGGCCAATACTTACTATATGGCAAATACTGTTCCAAATGCTACTCATGTAAAATTAAGTTATTTTATCCCTATTACAACACTATGAGGTAGGAGTTATTAACCCCATATTACTGATAAGTGAAATGAAACAGAGGCTTCATAAATTGTTCCAGATTAAACAGCTAGTGAATAACAGAACTGGGACTTGAACCACCTCACTTTACTGTCTCTGGCACATAGTAGAGTAATAATGATAGATACTGTTTCTCATCAAAGGTATCTAATATCTATAAATTTAATTTGTGCATTTTATTAATGTTGACCGGTTTTAAATAAACAACCTATTTATTGGCTGATCAAATATTTTGACACATCATTTATCCCTTGTGGCAAGTTAGCAAAGAACATTAACTACCAAATCCTTGGGTGGTTCAGTGAGGTGAGAGCCTTAGGCTGTTGTTTTTAATGGTCCAAGGGGATGGGACGAGTCTGACAATAAAAGTTTGAGAATCAGGTCCCAAACTTCCCAGAGGAAGCAAAACTGTGAATGGTGGAAATCAGATATGAAAACATGAAAAATGTCTCAGGGTTCTATTAACAGAGGCTGCAAACAATATTTTTTATTAAATAGAGAAGACAAAGGAATGAAAACCCTGCAATCTTGGGGTTGCCCTGAGGATCAGGTGAGTTAATTAATTAACATCTGGAAAGTGCTTAGAACAGTTCCAGCAATAGAGCCAGTGCTCAATAATATTACCTATTATTATTACCTTTTCTGGCATTGAATTTCATCTTTCTCTTTTTGTAAACAGGACCTTTCATTACTGTGGGAACTCGAGCAAATTATTTTCTTTTGCCTACTCTAATAACCTATGCTCTTGAAAAATCAAGCAACTGTAAATGAAATTTTGCTGTAAGAAAATGGGGGTCTAAGATGGCTAGTCAAAGACTTGCCATAGAAAATGGACAATTCTTGCAGGAGAGAGGCATTCCCTAACCTGGTAGAAGATTTGCAATAAAAAAAAATCATCCTCAGAATATCTACAAACAATAAATGCTGGAGAGGGTACGGAGAAAAGTGAACCCTCTTACATTGTTGGTGGAAATGTAGATTGATATAGCCACTATGGAGAACAGTACGGAGGTTCCTTAAAAAACTAAAAATTGAAATACCATATGACCCAGCAATCCCACTACTGGGCATATACCCTGAAAAACACAATAATTCAAAAAGAGTCATGTACCACAATGTTCATTGTAACACTATTTACAATAGCCAGGGCATGGAAACAACCTAAGTGTCCATCAACAGATGAATGGATAAAGAAGATGTGGCACATATATACAATGGAATATTACTCAGCCATAAAAGGAAATGAAATTGAGTTATTTGTAGTGAGGTAGGTGGACCTAGAGTCTGTCATACAGAGTGAAGTAAATCAGAAACAGAAAAACAAATACCGTATGCTAACACATATATATGGAATCTAAAAAAAAAAGAAAAAGGTTCTGATGAACCTAAGGGCAGGACAGGAATAAAGATGCAGATGTAGAGAATGGACTTGAAGACACGGGGTGGGGGAAGGGTAAGCTGGGAAGAAGTGAGAGAGTAGCACTGACATATATATACTACCAAATGTAAAACAGATAGCTAGTGGGAAGCAGCGGCATAGCACAGGGAGATCAGCTCGGTTCTTCGTGACCACCTAGAGGGGTGGGATATGGAGGCGGGGAGGGAGACTCAAGAGGGAGGAGATATGGTGATATATGATATATATATATAGCTGATACACTTTGTTATAAAGCAGAAACTAACACAACATTGTAAAGCAATTATACTCCAATAAAGATGTTAAAAAGATCCAACTATAAAAAAAATAATAAATAAATAAATAAAATCAACCTTGAGATTTCCATTTAAAAATGATTTTAAAAAGGCTTAAATCAAGAAAGGCAAGGGAAAAGGGGGGATGACAGCAACAAAACTTAGAAAACTAGAAACAAACTCAGTGTGGGTAAGTAGAAGGGTGGGCTAGGAGGCAAGGGAGATTGAGAAGCAAGCTGGTCCTCATAACAGAATGCCAGAAAGAAAAAGAATCAGGAGTACCAATTCTTTTAAAACGGGAGGGTACAGGGTGTTAAAAACAGGGTTATTTGAAAGTCAATCTCTGAAGTACTTGATGTTTTTTTTTAATAAGTTTAGACATGATTTATACTTATGTCTGAGAATTTGGGGATGAATATCGAATTATAATTACATCCAATGATGAGAAAATACCTTCAAGCAAAACAAAAAAAAATGTAAAAGAAAGGCAGTAGTGAATACTAATACTGATATTATAAACACAGATAAACTATATTGAAGGGTAAGGTATAGAAATTTTATGTGTGATGAGGCAGGAGAGAAAGAGGGTTAAGTCCTCAATTTCCATAGTAGGAAGTCAATAGATAATATCTAAAATGGAAAGAAAAAGTCCAATAAACATGTTATTTAGAAATATAGAAGTAGGTACCAGAAGAAACAGTTAAAGGAGAAGAAAGTAATTACCTCTGGGCAATGCAGATCAGCTTGGGGACAGGAAGAGAGGAAACAGCCACATTTTATTTTAAGCTTTGGAGAACTATGTGACTGATCTAAAACCCTATGTGTGTATGTTTTTCATAGGTACAAAAATTACATTAAAAGGAAGAAATGATACCCGTGTAGAGTAGAAGCAAAAATTCTCACAACAAAGTAAAGTTGAAAGAGGTGTTACCATGTACCCAAATTAAGGTAAAGTAAAAAAAGCTAGTTAACGGTGGGGTGCATGGGGGAACACAGGCATTTGTCAGGGGTAAGGTAGGAGAAAAAGTGAGAAGAGGGATTAAGCTCAGGCATTTAACACACATCTGCTTCCTTAATGCTTTGTGCTTAAAGTAGCTTTAACATACTCTCAGCTTTTGACAACCAGCTTGCTGATATCGGGGAATGCAATAAAGTAGTCTAGTTCAATGAGTCTGGACATATATCACGTTAAATCCCTTGGCATGTTGAGTTGGTCACAGCCTGTGCAGTTGCTGTTTCCTGTAAAAGTATGGCAGTGATATATGGAGATATATTTTCAACCTTGCCCAAGAGTAAAATTTTTATTGTTTTAGAAGACAGATAGCTTATCATATAATCAGAGTGTTGGAAGGGACATTAGGGGTTATCTGCTTCCATCCTTTGTTTGATTCTTAAATTTTCTGCATGATGTCCCTATTTAGTGAAGAATGCTTCCACATATCTTAAAGAATTTCTTCCCAATGACTGTATCTTGGCTCAAGACTATTCAGGGTTGAAAAGAATGTGAACCGAGTGATCAGTTACTAGAAGGCAGTGTTATGGTCATGGTACGGTCCTTTTAGAGATTGATTATTAGATGATCAGTGTGAATGGAAAGATGAACCATGAGTACGAAAGCACACCTGCACATCTTTGACTATAGTGGGACACTCCCACTCTACAACTGCAAATATTTTGACATTATTAGGTTGTCTTCCTTGACTGTATGTAATGTGGGTCCAAGGAGTCTCCATGGATGTCTTCAGACAGATCCAGGCTCGCATTTCAGCAAATGGGAAGAAATAAGGATCTTGGCCAAGTTGTTAGTGGCCTCTCAAATAGTTGTCCAAACCTATTCAAATAGATGTAGAGGAGCCCATTCTTTAACTGCTACAAAACAAGCAGATAATAAACAGGTCGAATGACATACAGTCGTGTTGGAAATGGCCTAGAACCATCTGAAAATGCTTCTACCATGGCTTCTTCTGATCTGAGAATTAAAGGAAGACTCCCTGGAGAAAGAACACCTGAGGGAGTGGCCATGTTTCCTCACAGAGATCACGATAGTACTGGTAGAGGTGGTTCTTCAAGCACACAGAGGTTGTATATATATATATATATATATATACCACATCTTCTTTATCCATTCATCTGTTGATGGACATTTAGGTTGCTTGCTTCCATATCCTGCCTATTGTAAATAGTGCTGCAATGAACATTGGGGTGCATGTATCTTTTCGAATTATGGTTTTTCTGGATAAATGCCCAGGAGTGGGATTGCAGGATTGTATGGTAGCTAACTTTATTTTTAGTTTAAGAAACCTCTATACTGCTCCCCATAGTGGCTGTACTGATGGATAAAGAAGATTTCATATACATACACACACACACACACACACACACACACACACATACACACACACACACAATGGAATATTACTCAAACAAAAAGGAAAGAAATAATGACATTTGCATCAATAGAGATAGACCTAGATATTATCATTATAAGTGACATAAGCTAACAAAGACAAATATCACATGGTATCACTTATATGTGGAATCTAAAAAAATGACAAAAATGATCTTATATACAAAACAGAAATAGACCCACAGACATAGAGAACAATTTATGGTTACCAAAGGGGAAACAGGGGAGTAAATTAGGAGGTTGGGATTAACATATACACACCACTATATATAAAATAGATAACCAACCAAGACCTACTGTAAAGCACAGGGAACTATACTCAATATTTTGTAATAACCTATAAGTGAAAAGAATCTGAAAAAGAATGTACATATAAAACTGAAACATTTTGCTGTACATCCAAAACTCAAATAACATTGTAAATCAACTATACTATATTTCAAAAAAAAATTAAAAAGTATACAGTAGTTGTTTTTAATGAATACATTCTTCTAGTTACTACTCAGGTCATGCCGTCCTCATCTCCCATGAAGACATCTATAGCCTCTTATCCAGCCTCTTTGACCATATTTTCCCTTGTTTTTCCTTCTTTTCAATTAAACATCCATAGATCTTTCTAAAGTGTAAACTGATAGCTGGCATGAGAAAGGACCTTTTGCTTAAAACCATTTCATTGTTAAATAGATTCCAAATTAGGTAGAATGACATCCACCTGACATTCACCATGTCTGACTTTTGCCAGATTTTTATAAGGCTGTGCTTTTAAACTTTACTTTAATCATATTAAAATCCTTTATCTTGTAAACTTGAATTTCTTCTTCAGTTTGGAGAACTTTTTTCCCTTGTTTTCTATTGGATAGTTGATTAATTCCTCCTTTCCATTTCCTCTTATTTTCCCTTTAGGAGCACACACATTTTATAGTTTGGAAAATCATTTTAAGTTCATCAGCACTGTCACTTTTTTCCTCAAGGTTCTCATTTCTTTTTTCCCTCAGCTGTGTTCTGGATGAGCTTTTCAATTGTGTACCACCCATCCCTGAAGTAGTGCTTTTGAATCTGTGGTCTCTCAGCTGGCACAAATGTAGATTATTTCAGTGTTGGTTTTATTCCCTTCTCTCTTTTAATACTGTTCTCTCTTTTATTCTGCCTTTGTGATAGGGAATTCACTCAATATGTCTCCCTGTTCTAATTCTAGAGGCCATACCTTACTGTATATGTCTGATGACAATAAATAGACATCTTAAAATATCCTACTGTTTTATACAGAACACTATCTCCCCCCAAAATAAATAAATAAATAAATAAATATATATATATATATATATATATTCCTCTGATCAGGGTACTTTCTAATTATTCAAAATTAAGTCATGTGTTTTAGTTGACATTTGCAAATATACATAGTTTTAGTTCCATTTGTAGCTTCCTCCCCCAACTATGCACCTAGATCCTGACAGATTACCTTTCCTGGAATAGATACACTTGGTTCATAGACAAAAGTCCTTGAACTTCTCAGTTATTTTACTCTGTTCTCCTGGGCAGAGGCTCTTTGGATGCCAACGTTCTTTATTTTTGTGACAGTAGCACAAGACAGAATCTAATTCTTCTTTGTCCATAGTAAAGAACATGAAAGACTACAGCTCTCAGCATTCATTATATAGAGTATTCTTAGTGTTTCTAAGTCTTTCCTAAATGACTTTTTTCTAGATAATGCTATTTTCAAACCAGGGCTAAATAACCTTCTACTAATATAGTCTTAGCTGCCATTATGAAATTTTTATTTTGATAGTTTTCATATATCATCTATCTGCACTTAGTTTTGCTAGAATATGCTTTCATCAGTAGAGAAAATATGGTGTTTACTCACATATCATAAATATGTAATACTCAGATCTTCTCAGTTGTGTTCATGGCACCACATGTTGACATCAGTGTCATTGTTACATCTTGTGTGCTCCACTGATTTTGGAAATCGAGGATGGAATTCTTGTACACTGCTGGTGGGATGTAAAATGGCACAACCACTATGGAAAACAGTATGGAGGTTCCTCAAAAAATCAAATATAAATCAGCTATATGATCCAGCAATTCTACTTCTGGGAATATATCCAAAGGAATTGAAATCGGGATCTTGAGAGATAACTGCATTCTCAAGTTCATTGCAGCACTATAATAGATATCCTATAATAGATAAGATATGGAAACAACCTAAATGTCCATCAATGGATAAATGGATAAAGAAATGTGGTATAGACATGCAGTGGAATATTACTGCTTAAAAAATGAAAGCAATCCTGCCACATGTGACAACATGAATTAACTTGGAAGGCAGGATGCTAAGTGAAATAAGCCAGTCCCAGAAAGACAAATACTGCATGATTCCAGTAATATGAGGTATCTAAAATAATCAAACTCATAGAAGCAGAGAGGAGAATGATATTTGCCAGGGGGAAATGGGAATTTGTTCAGTGGTCTAAATTTTCAGTTACGTAAGATGAATAAGAGATCAGTTGTACAGCATTGTACCTATAATTAACAATACAGTATTGTGCACTTACAATTTTTTTAATAGGATAAACCTCATGCTAAGTGTTCTTACCACATAAAAAGGGGGCACATGAGTAAACTTTTGGAGGTGATGGATATGTTTGTTACCTTAATTGTGGTAATATGTTCATAGTTGTATGCATATGTCCAAACTTACCAAATTATATACATTAAATGAGTACTTTTATATATCAATTACACCTCAGTAAAGCTGTTGAAAAATAGAAATGACATTAGAATATAAAATATAATAGAGAAATATGAAATGAATGAAATAACACAAACACCATTATTTTTGAAGTATAATTTTAAATCCTGAAGTGTTTTGCTAGAGACATAGAATAGTCTGCATCAGTTCATAAAAGAGATTAATCAGGTTAGACATGTGATTTTCATGCTTAAATATATAGAGAGGAAATAATTAGGATGTCTGAGATTTCTTTCAAAATAGTTTGAAGTATGGGGAATATCTTGGGATACAGCTGAGGGATGTGAGCTTGGGAGAGGCTGTGATGGTAGCCTGGGAAATAAGTTTGTTCCTATTTATAGTTCAAGCTGGGTGAGGGTTCATTGTATCATCAGGTGTACTTTTCTATATGATTAAAATATTCCACCTTAAAAAGCTTAAAATACAAATTTAAAAATACAACCCTCAAATTACTGAGAAAATGGAATTGTATTTTTAAATAAAAACAAATTAAGTTTCTCTTTCAGTTAGGGATGGTTCTATTGCTTTAAAACCCACCAGACATCACAGATATTATTTTACCCTTTCTCAAATACTCTATGCTTTCCAGGTACAAAGCTCCCAAGATTGTTGAATCCCAAGACACAAACCTGCTGAAATTTTGTAATAGCAGAATAAATATAGAAAGATTTACTGGAAAGGCAGGGTTGGAGTGGGTGGGATTTTATAGGGATAATTGTGGTGATGTGCCGTGATCACACTGGCTGACTTAGAAGATAATCAGCTAATTGTCTGAAAATTTATTCTGTGCAGGTATGGTTAGAACACCTCACATTTATTAGTTCATTTTATCTTCCCAAGATTCCAATGAGGCGTGTACTGTTATCACTGCTATTTTATATATGAGGACACAGAGGCACAGCATGGTTCAAAGGCTGGCAAATTCTGGAGTAAAGCAAGAAATCTGGATTCAGTATTTTGTTCTTAAGTATGATTTGGTCCTACATCTCCTGGATCACAGTACTGAGGAACTGTAGTCTCGATCTGTTGTTCAATGCACCTTCTGATATAGCATCTTGATCTCTGAGTTAGAGGTGATCATACTGGTATATCTAGGATGTTACATCCACTCCTGTTTATTTTTGTGTCTTAGTAGACAATGTGTGTTTTACAAAATTTTTTTCTAAACAGATTTTTTCAGAACTACAGTTTATAAAAATTAGTTAAAAATCTCTCTAGACATTGTTGTACAGACTCATATCTAGTTGTCAATTGCAGTATGTGCCTTCTTTTTTTATGATACATACAAAGTTGTAGTTTATGGGTATTCCTAGACTACCACTGTTTCACCTAACACGTGTGTGTGCGCACACACACACGGAGACCTCTTTGGCCCATTCCCATTTCTTCTTTTCTATCTCTCTCCATAAACAGTCTGACCTTGCAGGATAGAGCTCTGAGTTGTGTGCTTAAGAATCAATGGGCAAGGGGTAGGCGAGGACAGTAAGAGATACGTCCGGCTAAGGTCATCATAGGAAAATAATTCTCCATGGGTCTCAGATTTTTGCAAGTGATGTGAGTGAGGTGCTGACTGTTTTTCTGTTGTTGCTGTTTTGTTTTTGTGTGTGTGTGTTTGTTCTAGACTGTTTGAAATAACATTTAGATAGTGGATAGCCTTGGCAGACAGAGATAGTGTTCCCTCTGGAACAAAAGAAGGAGTGTTTAATGTCAGTAAGATAAAAATATCTTTCTCCAGAGCAAAGGACAGGTGTGCATTATAAAATAGTTTTCTTCCTTAAGGTTAGTGTTGCTAACCTATCATACAATCCACTGGTTTGTTATCTAGCATTCTTTGCATCACTTCTTTGAAATTGGGACTCAGGAAACTGGCACAATAACATGGACATTCTGGCTATTACTATTGCTGTGGGTAATACAATTTTCTTTATCTCTGACCCAGAAATCTGATATCTTCTGCAGCACCCATGAAACTGTAGAGGCTAACATTTTAGCTTAAAAATAGGGGGAAATCTCATGTGCTTTACAGTTGTTGACAGATGAATAAAGTTCTTTCAGTTGAGGAGATGAATTTCTGAAAGTATATGGCATAGTTGTGGTCTGAAAAGGCAAAAAGAAAGAGAAATGAGAAATATTGAAGCCTGTATGTACTTGGTAGTCTTCAAGAAATACATATAAAGGGTTTTACTTATTTTGAGGCTATGTTTGGAGACATGAAATATATGTGTATGTCTATATGTATGTGTTTTCTTTCAACTACATCATTCTAGGAAGGGGTTGTTTTATAGCTTTATAAGCATTACATGGATATCTTCATTGGTATTTTACTGAGAGGCTGGAAGAAATTAAGGCCTTGTTAGTTGGCTACCTACCTTATTAAACTAAAAATTTCCTGGTTGTGTTTAACATTCAATCATTGTTTAGGGGCTCAGATCTTTTCTTCTTCTACTTTATCGTTATCAGCACTGTACTTCCTCAAAAAAAAATATAATAATAAGTACTAAGTCTTTCTCTCTCCAAAACTTACACAAACCTACATGCATAGAAATCACCCCTTTCCCAAATCCATCAAAGGAAAAATAGTCACTTAAACATTAATTATTGAAAGACCATTGGGGGCTTCCCTGGTGGAGCAGTGGTTGAGAGTCTGCCTGCCGAGGCAGGGGACATGGGTTCGTGCCCCGGTCCGGGAAGATCCCACATGCCGCGGAGCGGCTGGGCCCATGAGCCATAGCTGCTGAGCCTGCGTGTCCGGAGACTGTGCTCCACAACGGGAGAGGCCACGACAGTGAGAGGCCCGCGTACCGCAAAAAAAAAAAAAAAAAAAGACCATTGGTATACAAATTAAATCAGTCATTTGGAGATATGTAACAGGTTATTGCCTCTTAGGGGTTTACAACTTCAAAGAGTTGTGATAGATTATTAACATTAAAAGACTATACAAAAATATATTAAAATAGAGAGTTGAGAATCAGGACCACAGGATTATGCGTCCAAACTAAGAAAGCATAAGATACACCAGGCTAGAGAATGCCATTGCCTACAAATTTATCAAGAACCACGCCTGACACATTTAATGACTGATTTTTGTGTTTTCATAATTTAAGAGGATGAAAAAGATAATGTTTTACAAAAAATAAACAAAAGCAGGTTTTTCAAAACCATTTTTGTGTACAGTTGAGTGAAATTTTAAGGACTTTTTACCTAAAATAATGTTTCCTTTGCCTGGAACAACTTCTTCCACCTTGTCAACTGCTTTCTAACTCTTCTCTCCCTTTCAGGATCCTGGAATCAATGTCACTTCCCCCAGGATAGCTTAGCCTTCTCTGAGGGCTTCCAGAGTCCACTGTGCCTGCTCCCATCATAGCACTTATCACAAGATATGACAGTTGTTAATTTTTTTGCTTATTTTTCCTATCTGACTGCAGGAAATGTGACTGTAGAAAAGGCAGAGATTGTGTCTTGTACACTAGTTATGCAATATGTGTTTTTAAACTAATTACTCTGTAACTATTTTAAAAATGTCTAAATTCTATGTGCTACTCTGGATTGAATCTTTCCTTGAACAGTAAAAGGGCATTGGTGGAAAAACTGGTGATGCCCGAATAAAATCCGTAGTTTAGTTAATAGTAACGCACTAATGTTATTTTCTTAATTTTGACAAATACAACAATTATATAAGATGTTAACATTAGGGAAACCTGCCTGAGAAGTATATGGGAGTTCTGTACTAAAATTATTCCCAAATAAGAAAAGTTTATTTAAAAATTACCAATGGGAAATTATTTATTATTATTAATATTATTACTACATTGTCAGATGACATCTACAATATTCCATTATCTGAACGGTCTTGGGCCTCACTTGCTTTAGATAATAATGAAATATATCACTGACTTCCTACCACATTTCTTTTACTAAATACCACTCTTCCTGCACTAAATCTAGCTGGCTGTGTCTAGAAATACTCAGGGGTGATGTCCAAGTGATCAGACACAATCTTGCTTTATGTTGTTCCATTCTGGAAGCTTCATAAGCTACTGCCCTCAAACTTTTGGAAGGTGTCCCTTTGCCTATACCACAGCCACTGATGCAGCTTCTGTGAGAAGGTCAGTTAGACTCTGAACAGAATTAAGAGAATGCTCCTCTCACTCCCTCACTCTGTTCTTTGTCACCCTGCCATCAAAATGGTCTTATCAGCTTTGCTCTTTGCCCTTTCTTCTCCATAGGGTGTCAGATCTAGTCCTGTAGTCTAACTAGTAAACGGAGCCCATTCTGCTCACCTGATTCAATTTGGGATACTCTTGACCTAGCTTCAGTCAAAAGATAATAGGTATTACCCCTTTGACATGTCTGGAAATGGGCATGGGATCTGCTTTATACACTCAGCTGAGCCGCTCTGCTGTGGGTTAACTTATGGATCCAAGGTTAATAAGGAAGTCATAGGGGATGCTAAACTTAGGCTTGGCTTTGACCTCGCCTTCAGACTTGACTCAGGTTACTTGGTCACCCTGACTGAGAAAACTAATGACCAGTGGCAACCATGTAATACAGTGTCTATCTGCTTGTCTGTATTGTCAGAGGTGAAAATAATTCCTGGTCCATTTTAGGAACTCTATTCAGAAAGAAATTCTATCTAGAAGATGTTGTTTACAGTCACTCTACACATTTTAAGGAGTTCCTGAAAACCAGTGTCTTCTATCCCTGAAAATAAAGATCAATAGATGTAATTTTGGATGTATACTTGGAAAGCTTGATATAGCTCTGAGGTGAGCAAGGGTCATTTTCTACTTTCATGCATTTAACTGCTCTTGTCATGAGCCTGTCAGAGTTTCTGGAAAGCTGAGAGCCTTTTCAAGTTCCTTGCCTTATGGACTTATATGTGTTCGCAGAAGAGGATGGTGCCTGGTAGAATTTTGGTTAATTTCCAGAGTGTTGGTAAATTTAATATCTCAGTGGATACATCCAATAGACATAAAAAATAATTTTTCTTCTTAAACAAACCTCTTTATACGTGTCTCAGCATTTTGAAACTTAGTATCTCCCCTGGATTCACCTTATGATTCTTCATTCTTGGGTAATAATTACATTGATTTCTCTTATCGAAAGAATTTCCATTGGGAATAATGCCAGGGAATTTAATAATATAATTTTTTCTTAAAGCCTTTTCAAATTGCCCTCCTTTCCCTAATATTTCACCTCATGTTCCAAGAAATTAAAAGGTGGTTTATTCCATTTTCATATCATATTTTTAAGTGTAAAATGTCTCATGGCAAATATAAATGAGATACAAGGCCTGAAAAATTTAGAGTAAACACAAGAAGAAGGATTCCTTGGCTTACCAAGGAAGGAATGAGAACATTTAAGTTAGAGCATGAATAAGAAATGAGAAAGCTATATTATATCTGCTGTGAAATGACTATAGTTTGTCAGCGCCTAGCATATCTTTTGTACCCAATAAATATTAAGTAATAGCATTTTACTAAAATGATAATTTAATGAATCAATACCTTTGTGGAACAGAAAAAAAAAAAAGAAGAAAAGTTGTCTCCAGCTATTCTGTGCAATCTTGAATAAAAGGTCTAGGTTCATTTATAAAGTTAGGTATTTAAGACTACAAAGGGAAATAAGGAAAAAATAAATAGATTTTCCTCCAAATTAAATGTAAAAAGGTAATAGAAACTAAATTAAATTAGACCTCTGTATATGTTAAGAAAAATCTATTTATTATTCTTTCAAAATTATTCTCTCACCCTGAAATGTTACCAACACCCACAGTTTTGTTGTTAATTTAATTTCACATCATTCAGCATCCTTATTCATTAAAAATTCCCCTAAAATTTTGAGTTGTTTAACTAGCCAAAGACACTCTAGTTGTATTTCCCAAATCTGACTGCATATCAGAATCATCTTTGTTTTGTTTTTAATACAGATTTCCAGGGTTCTCACCAAATTTCTAAACTAGAATCTCTTAAATTGGGACACAGGAATCTGCGTTTTTTTTCCCACAAAGTACACAAGGATTTCAGATTTATCACTGTCAGTTGAAAACAATTATTCTTTGTTATTGAAAAAAAATAGTCTTTAATGAATGGAGTCTCATAGTTGCTAACAATTTAAAGTTCAACAAGAAAAATCCTAACTCAATATATCTCTAATGTAATTCAGCATTTCATTTCAAAGAGGTTAGACACCTTTCTACTCACCCATCCTTAGAACCTGGAATAAGCCTTTGCTTTCCTCCTCACATGCAGGCAGCCCCTTGTTCCTATTGATTCTATTGCCCTAATGTCTCCTAAATTAATCCTTTCCTCTACTACTGCCCTAACTCAGGTAATCATTATGGTCCTGCTCTAAATCCTTAGTTGATTTCCCAATGCAGATGGAAAATCTATACTCCTTAGCTGATAAAAGAATCCCTTAGTAGTTTGGGTCCAGTGCTTCTCATTCTCTATATCTTCTAGCGTTCATGCCACCCAATGTGCTACACTGAGCATCTTCTTTTCTTGTTTTTTTTTTTTTTTTGGTCTGCTTGTCTAGCCTCTACATGGAGACATTCCTGCAGAAGAGACATTCTTGAGGATTGTGGGGAAAGATGTAATTTTGGAAATAAGGTAGATTATCAAGGAAGAGGAGGATTTTTATCCCAGGCAAAGGAGATAGAGGAAAGCAAGTCTATGTAAAGGGTCTGCACCCTTCATCACTTCCATATCACCACTCATCTTGTGTTGTTTGTGGTCCAGGAAAACAGTATTTTCTATTATGAATTCTACCTAATAACACTGAGTATGTAATCTCAGAGGTGATTCCAACAGTAAAACAGGTTAAATCTGGCGAGTTCATTTCCAGAAATCTGCCAAGTGCATCTATGACCTTGTGATTGGATACTGAAACTTCTAGATGAAAATTTAGGTTATATTTCCGAGAAGTGCAGTAGTCTTCTCAGACATAGCATGGAACTCTAAGTTTATGTCCTAATTCTGACCCCTGATATCTCGATATTACTGAGTAAGTATAGTTCTATTTCTTCCTTGTGTCAGCAAATTTCCACATAGCATAATTTAAAATAATATATGGCACAAGTACTCACCATACAATAACTTCTGCACAGAAATCCATAGAGCAAGTGAACTTATGAAAAGAAAAAAATAAAGAAAAATATGGTGTCATCTTAAAACCATTCATTTTAGATGAGAGATCCAGAAATATAGCCAATCTGTGGCTGGTAATGTGTTTTCTTATTATTTTTCAAGTATTTTCTTTTGCTTAGGGCAATTATTTTTCTCTCAACCCTTCCCTCTGAGTCTGTAGTCAATGGGGCTGCTTCCTCTCTCTTCTGGCAATTTTGTTTCTGATTACTAACTCTGATGCTCTGAGATACTAGCACTGATATCTCTCATTTAATTATGGTACTTCTCTCATTTTAGGCCCTAGGAGGCCTCATCCTTTCTCTGGCCACATACCTTTATTAAAACAATGTCAAACAAAAGAATAAATACTTAACTACCTCTCACCTATGTCTCCAGCTTAATTTTTCTGTCTTTCATTATATCCTCCATCCACATCGGTCGACCAATCCTCTCTGTTTGCCCAGCAGTGTGGGGTTTCCCAGGGCAGTCCCTAGCAAACCAGGAATGTTGGTGACCCTACTTCCAACCTTCTTTCTCTCTCAGTGAGGTTGCTGATACTTGGTCAATGCTTGAAAAGTGATGTGGCTTTTCCTCATCTAGCTTACTTGTTCCTTGCCACTCTTCTTTCAAAACTCAGCTCAGGCAGAACTTTCAGTATTTGTCTCTGAGCTCCCCAATCACTTGATGTAAAAGTGTCTTTTCCTTGCACTCTCGAGGCATGAATTGTAAACATTTACCTTCTCCTTCTCAACAGTGAGGTCCATATTGTATCCCCCAAATTTAATGCAGGAATTTAAGAAATATAGTTTTATGAAGAAAGGAGAGCATTTGCATCCTTGCAGGAAAGTAGTACAATTGGCCTCCACACTTTCCAGCATTCATTTGATATTAGCTACCATGTAATGAACATGCAATGTGTCCCAGCCACTTTTCAACATGACCTTGTTCATTATCCCTACATCTTATAAAGGTATCATTATCCCAGAGGCAAGTAGAGCTGCTTATCCAAGGTCAGAGTGTTCATAAACACTAGTACACAGAGAAAAGACTTGCCTTTTACTGCAAACCTTTGTGGATCAATAAGTTTAGGAATCAAAATTGTCCAGCTTTCAGAAAGCCTATACAGTATATATGCTTTATAGTATGGGACACCTTAGTATAATCTTGATACACATTGTAGTTAAACACTAATAGATGAATAGTCACAGTGAATAGCATACATAAAGGCTATAAGTATCCATTTAGATTAGGTTTTGTCACCAAATGTATTTTGGAAAAGGGAAATTTTTCTCTTTCAGATTTTTGGGAAGATTTTAGTTAAAAAGGCATGAATCTGTGGTATATCTAGAATTTGCAGTCATGACTGTCTGGTGTCAGAACCCAAGACCTCTATGGTATAGTTCCTGTCAGATTACTCTGCCTACTGTGATGTTCAATAGAGCTTTCACTTCTCAGCAACTTGGCTCTCTTAGTGTGTTTCCTGAAATGGGACCTACTTTCTTTGACATTATAATATATTGCAAACGGATTGTAGTAAAAAATATTTTTAAATGGTCAATACAGCTTTCCTATAATACTAAATGAAATGAAATGTAGTATTCCTGATATTGCCTAGATGTACCCAAGAGTTTTGGGAATTTTAATATCTTCATCAATAATTATTTAAATTGACAACAGCTATATATTCAGTACTGTGCCAAGTGATAGACTTTGTGTTCTATCTCTCATGGTTACTTTGTTTTGTTTTGTGATTTCATATTATTACTACATATTGCATCTCTTAACATTAATTTCATCTCAAGAACTTTTTGAGGGTTTCATTGCATCCTTTGGGAAAACTTGGAGCTTGCTGGAGTCACAGTGAGTAGGCTTCATAAACCCAAGAGTTGATCATACCACAGTTTAGTACATGTAGATGGTTTGTCCTTTGAAAGCCCTAAATGCATATTTTGTTCAAATTGTTCTCATATTCTGCTTTCCTTTAACAGCTGCAGAAATTGTCATTTTATCAATCATATTCATTAAGATTTCCTACCCTTAAAATAGTCTCCAGGTGATCTCAAATTGCTTTACTTTCAATCCTGACTTTTTGGACCATTTCAGGAAAAAGTTAATTCATTTTGATTAAGTAGTCATTAAAATAAAATGAGAAAACAATCCTTGAGAGAACTAAGCAGGATCACCTTTTGAAGGCTGGTTATGTCCCTTGTTTATTCATCTTTGACCTTACAGCTCAGTCCTTAGTGAGCCTCCTCTTTTGTTTTCAGTAGAAATTATATTGTGGACAGAGGATGTAGGAGTTGGAATTTAAATATTGTTTACCAATTCTAATATTATGTAATAGATGTTTATGTGGCCTTTAGTTTGTTTATTTGCATATTAAACATGTTGGCTAAAAGTAAGATATATTAGATTTTAGCTACATGATATTTTTCATCTCTTTCAGCTACAACAATGTAAAAATGGCTCTTGACTTTGCTATTTATTCTGGTTATATTTTTCTCTGTTGTTATAATTCTATATATAAGAGATATAAACTCACTTTTCACATTTAGATGAAATATAAAAAATTCAGTCAGCCATCCAATTGGTTTAAAATGTCCAGATGTTTGGCCTCTTGCAAACAAGCAGCCTGATTAAATTTCTCTTTTTTCACTTGGGTGTTTATCATTGTTTTGACAAAGTGTACTAGAAAGAACATTGTTTGTAAGGTCAGGAGATTTAAAAATCCTCTGTTACCTCATTTGTAAACTGCAAACGGCATGACTATAGGTCCATGAAATGGTGTCTGGAGGATGCCAGAGGATTATGGAAAGTGGATTTGGTTAATGGAAATTAGAGCCAGTCATATTCCAGGTATGTTCTTAAGGAGGTCCTTTAACTCTGCCTCAACTGTTGCATCTATAAAATAGAGATAATAATGTCTAACAAAGATTCTTGGGACGGTTTACACTGACAATATACGTAAAAGTACTCAATATGAGATTGTAATAAATTCCCAGTAGAGGCTTGTTGAACACGAACCTGAGTCTCAGTTTCATCAGCTGTAAAATGGGGATAATAATTACTCTCTGGAGCTGCCACCTGCCTCTGCTTAGCACATGTCTGTTTTCTTTCTTTCCTTTTTTCCATCACAGAGTTTATATAAAGATGAAATAGTAAAAATATTTAATAAAGTTATAAAAATCTATCTAAATGGAACATGTTAAGATGTAGCTTATGTATTTTACTGTTTAAAGTCTTATTTTTCTATTTCTTTTCTTTGCTCACGCTCTCTCTTTGTTTTATGAATTTGAAACAGTTTTATGAGTAGGCAGTAGGCTGTTAGGTTGCATCATTTGAAGGATGCTAAATATGACTTTTTAAGCAAACACATTTCCCATGACATTTACTCAGGTCTCAAATAGCAAGTTTAGGAACTCTTTATTTAGTTATTATACAGCTTTCAATTATTATTAAGATCTAAATCATATTAGAGTGGTAATGGTTTAGAGTTTTATGGGTGAATACCTGAAAGTGTATTAGTTTAGAGTCACTTGAGCATATTGATCTGGGTACTATTTAGGAGGCAAAGGAAAGGGCACTTAATGGGTAAGTGGGAGGTCTCCAAGGATAAACTTAACTATCTTGAACTATGGAAGAGTAAATAATTTTCTTAGAGTATCCTTTCATTGGGACTTCATTTGAAAACTTGCTTGGTCATCATTTAGTAGCTTTTTAGGGGAAATTTACTTTTTAATCAATTTCCAGATAGTGGTTTTGCCAGGAAAGAATTATAGTCAGGATTTCCTATCTGTGCTACAAGGTATCCAAATTTATGTTTTAAAAAATCAGCCCAATGTACGTTTTTCTACCCCACTCTATTTAGATGAATGACATTTGTTGAATCTAGAAGTGCCATCCACTTAATAACAAATGAGTTTATCTGGGGATGATATAGCTCTAACTCTGTCCTAATGCATGGGTCCTAGATGGAGGCCGTGAGATTTTTATTTGTTATACGATTAATTAAATAAATTAAATGCAACTTTAATGACTATTCTGTGATTTGTGATCCTAATGTTTTTCAAAATTGCCTAAGAATTTTTGGATTGCTAGCTTGGAATCTGTGTCAAGTGACATGTATTGTATTGCATTGTGCACCAGCTTAGGAAAGAGATGACTCAATTTCTGATATTTGTACTAACGCTTTCCTTTGTTTTCCCCTTACACAATCATTTTATCTCCCTAAGTCTCAGTTTGCACTACAATTTAACTAAATTACTTTGCAGGAAATTGCTATGCAAAGATATTTTGAAAAACATAAATGACTACACAAAACATTATATTATTACATTTATTAGTGTTTATATGTTTATAATCAGTTTGTAAATGTTTTATCTTGCTTTAGCTTTCTATTTGAAATGCTTGGTTTAGCAACATGGATGGACATAGAGATTATCATACTAAGTGAAGTAAGCCAGACACAGAAAGACAAACATCATATGATATCACTTATATATAGAATCTAAAAAAAATGACACAGATGAACTTATTTACAAAACAGAAACAGACCCACAGACATAGAAAACAAACTTATGGTTACCAAAGGGGAAGCGGGGGGAGGAATAAATTAGGAGTTTGGAGTTAAAATATACACACTATTATATATAAAATAGATAACCAACAAGGACCTACCATTTAGCACAGGGAACTATAACCAACAAGGACCTACCATTTAGCACAGGGAACTATACTCAATATCTTGTAATAACCTATAATGGCAGAGAATGTAGAAAAAGAATATATGTATACATACATATATATGTATATATATAACTGAATCACTTTGCTGACCACTTGAAACTAACACAACATTGTAAATCAATTATATTTCAATAAAAATTTTAAAAAATAAAATAATAAAAGTAAAAAAAAAACTTTTAAAAAGCTTGGTTTATTGAAACTGCTCGTTTACCCACCAGCTTGTTCCCCCCTCTCTCCACCTCCAAAATCATTGGTTGAAGTGCCTCTTAACATAATTCTCAGAGATTCCTATGTAACTCACCCTCATTCTGATCCTAATGCAGAGGATCTGTGAAGGTTCTTATTTCAAGCTGTGTCAGCTTGGGAATAATGGATAGGAGGTTTGTTCAGGCCTAGTTTTTCTGTGTACAGTACCTAGTAATTATATCAAGCATTGCATAACCCTGACACTGATGAGCGCACCGGCCGGGGACTGACACCTTCCACCGTTATCCAGGAAAGACTGTGACCAGGATTGACCCATCTTTATAGATGGGATTATAGGCCTGAAGAGTAGCATTTGAGGTGCTGGAAAGTCTAAGGTGATTCTCATGGACTCAGATGTCATCATGTCATCACCTGCACCTGTGTACCCTCTGCTGCGGCTCCTGGGATCCTGCAGCTCATCCCTTCCCCTGCCTCACATAAAGTGGCTGATCTGATCACAATCTTTCTTCTGCATTGAACAGATAACCAAGTCTTATTGAATTTGCCTAAATGGTGTCTGTGTCAGGTTTTTTCAACAATCCGAGGCTAATACTGGCATTTGTCAATTTGATGGTTGAGATTTTATTCCATTAAAACAATGAACTAAACACTAAGATACAAATATTTTTATTTTGAATGAAAATACATTATACTTTTCTTCTGAATTTTTATTCAGGGCCCCGTGCAATGTACAACTAACTCACCTGGAAGAAAGATTGGGAATTTTGTAGACTAGAGATACCACTAAAAGAAGTCCTTTATTTATATATATTTTTAAATTAACTAAAGTTTAACTTTTTCAATAATTTTATTTTTGCATAAAAAGTAAATTCCTATCTGTCTCCTTGAAAATTTTGCCAAACACACATTATTTCCTGTAAACACAGGTTGTCTCTCCATCTTAAACTGATAATACAACCAGGATAATGGGCTTGTCCTGAGCCTGATACCACCATTCTCTAATTAATTATTGACGACTCAGCATCTTAGCACATTTGTCATATTTGTGAAATCCCTTATACTATATTTATACTATCAGGAGGCAGAAACCATCTTCTTTTATGAAATTCAAAAATGTCAGATACTCACTTTCCCAGGGTCCCTTGCAACTAAAATAGGAAACGGTGATCTGCTCTCCATCAATTAGATGCTTCCATTCCAGATTTTGAATGGGTCACCTGTGCCACAAAGAAGCAAGCAATGAAGAATTGAGTGAGGTGCCAACAACGACATGTAATACCCAGTCAGTAGCAGCACTATTTCTAGTGGTAGCTCCTGTGACTAGTGCTGACAGAATTTGCAGGAAAACCATGGCTTCTGCTCACTGGCTCTAGTAGAGTTTTCTTCCTAGGACCACTATTGTTTGGATTTAATGAACTGTTCTTAACTGAGTATTTGCCAAGACTTTTTATAGCTTGAATAAGCTACCCAGCACTAAAAATAAAAAAAATAGTTTTAAATTACCTAAACTTGAATCTTTCCTTGAAAATTAAGATTCTCAATCTTAAAGATGTATGATTTCCTGCAATGTCCTCCTAAAATCTACTGTCTCTAAAGGTTTTGATATGTCTTATTGATTTTGGTTAAAATCTTTCACAGTTGTCCTTACTACATTAAGTTCTCACTACCACCTTCAGCTTGGCTGCTACTTCATTTGAGGGAGGAAATATTTGTAAATATTTCTGTATTTTAACTGTTCTTTTCTTTATGGTGGTAGAGCATGTGAGCTATCAAAATCAATCCCATTTATAGCTTTTGTGCACACAGCTACATTTCCGAGACTTCTTTGCAGTTATGTGTAAGAATTTACTAAACTCTACCTAATTAAATATATGTAAGTATTCAAAGGCATGTGAATGGAAATGCTGAAAAACTCTCAAGTGGACTCCCTGTTTGTCTTTTCTGTTGACCTTCCAGGGTGACCTTGGAAGCCTTGTATTAAAGGTGGTAGAATGGCCATCAGCCTGATGACCTAAGTAACCACTGACCAAGAAGGGCTCAAAAGTTCTCTTCAACTTGGCTAAATTTTAGACAGGCTTCTTCCAGATTCTAGGCTCCCTTTTCTTAGAGCAATTGCTTTAGAGAACTTATAATTGTAAATTCTTTCTCTTTCCCTTTGATATGTAAATCTCTTTAAAAACTTCTTGCCAGTTTCACAGCCCAGGAATGTCTTTCTCAAGGACCTAGGGGCCATCTTTTTGAACTTCAGTCAGGGAGGAAGATAAAGCTACTATCTCCCAGTTTCTGTGGGAGGATGGGAGGCTAACTTCACCAGATGCTTTCCGCTAAGTTGTAAAACTAGCTCCTGTGATGAACATAAGAAAAAGTTTACTTTTCCTTTGGGTAAAGACAACTAGCAAACCCAGATGGCCTGTGATCTCTCCTTCACCCAATTCCTAAAGCACATTTTGTTTCAACTGAGTTGAGTTCAGAATGCATTCTGGTCTCTTTCCCCTACTGCAAGAAAGATGTCTGATTGCCCTCAATCAACACCAACTAAGTGAGAAAGAAATAAACTTCTGATACATTAAGACACTGAAATTTTGGAGTCTATTGACACTTAGAAGCTAACAAAACCTAACTATTGTAATGATATTAATAACTTGAAATGGGATAAAGTTGTAATAAAAAATGTAAAAATATTAGCATGCATTGCATTAGCTTAGTGGTCAGTTGTATGCAGTGGGTGGTAAACAAACATATATAGCAAGGTGGAAATCTGGTGACCCATATTATGCTGTGGCAAAATAGTTGCTAAAATTATGCCTGTGACAATTTGGAAGATGGTAAATATTCTTCAAGACTGTAGGTCTATGAAAGGAGGTTGGAAAAAACCCCAGGAGATTGTTGTTCATTGACAGCTTAACTTTTGGCAGGGTATTGCAATCATGAGTTTATTGTCACACAGAGATTCAAGAGAATGTGACATTCTTGAGACTAAGAGCCTCAACTCATTGGAAAAGCCATTGACTAAAAAACCTCAAATGTCAAGAAATAAAAGTGAAAAAATGTTAGACAAAGGTCTCTGAAGAGCTCTCAGATTATAAAAAAGAGAGACCCAGCCCTGTAACAAGCATAAGAACAGGTAATAATAAGATAATTCCTTTCACACCCACACAGAAAACCTCAAGGTAGCCCTGATTGAATGAACAGAAAGAATGAGAGAGAAACAACAAGGACCATGGAGTAAAATCAATCTGAATTTAATCAAGGAATCTTTCCCATTTCCAGGGTAGGGGTTCATCACAGAACCTATGCAGCAGCAATTGCTAAGTTTTTTCTGATTGTCTTTTTATTTCCTTTTTAAAATTTCAATTAATTAATTAATTATTTTATAAGATGTTTCAGGTTTACAGCATTATAATTCAACTTCTATATGCACTACAGAGTGATTACCATCACAAGACTAGTTCCCATCAATCACCATACATTTGACTGCCTTCCACCATTTCATCCATGCCGCCCCCCCCCAACCCTCTAGCCCTCTGGTAACCACTAATCTGGTTTCTGTATATACAAGTTTGTTTTTGTTTTATTTTGTTTGTTGTTGTTTTTTTAGATCTCATATCCACATATGTGTGAAATCATATGGTATTTATCTTTCTCTAACTGACTTATTTCACTTAGAATAATACCCCCAAGTTTCATTAGTGTTGTAGCAAATGGAAAGATTTCATTCATTTTTATGGCTGTGGAGTATTCTGTTGGAAATATATAACACTTCTTTATCTATTCATTTATTGTTAGACATTTAAGTTGTTTCCATATTGTAAGTAATGCTGAAATGAACATAGAGGTGCATATATTTTTTCTAATTAGTCTTTTTGAGTTCTTCATAGATATCCAGAAGTGGAATAGCTGAGTCATATGGTAGCTCTCTTCTTAATTTTTCAAGGAATCTCTATACTGTTTTCCATAATGGCTACAACAAATGTTTGGTTCCACCAACATTGTATAAGGATTACCTTTCCTCCACATCCTCTCCAACATTTGTTATTCCTTGTCTTTTGATAATAGCCATTCTAACAGATGTGTGGTGATATCTCACAGAGATTTTGATTTGTATTTCTTTGATAATTAGTAACATTGAATATCTTTTCATGTGCCTGTTGGCCATCTGTATGTCTTTTTTGGAAAAATGTTCAGATCTTCTGTCCACTTTTTAATCAGGTTGTTTTGGCTTTTTGTCATTGAGTTTTATCTTTTTTTTTTTGTTTTTTGTATATTTTAGATACAAATCCCTTGTTGTATATGTTGTTTGCAAATATTTTCTCTCATTTAATATGCTACATTTTCGTTTTGATGATGATTTTCTTCACTGTACAGAAACTTTTCAGTTTGATGTAGTTCCATTTGTTTACTTTTGCTCTTATATCCTTGTCTTCGGAGTCAGATCTGCAAAAGCATTGCTAAAATCAGTATCAATGAGGTCACCACAGATGTTTTCTTCTAGGAATTTTATGGGTTCACATCTTACATTTTCAAGTCTTTAATTTTGAGTTAATTTTTATGTATCATGTTAGATAGTGGTCAAGTCTCATTCCTTTGCATGTCGCTGTCCAGTTTTCCAAAGACCATTTTATTTTGAAGAGATTGTCCTTTCCCCATTGTATGCTCTTTGCTCCTTTGTCACAGATTAATTGTCCAGATATCTGTGGGTTATTTCCGGGCTCTCAATTCCATTCCATTGATCTGTGTGTCTGTTTTTTTGTGCCAATACCAAACTCATTTGATCACTATAACTTTGTAGTATATTTGAAATCAGAGACTGAAATGCCTTCAGCTTTGTTCTTTTTTCTCAAGATGGTTTTGGCTATTCAGGGTCATTTGTGGCTCCATACAAATTTTAGCAATATTTGTCCTAGTTCTGTGAAATATGCCATTGCATTTTGATAAGTATTTCATTGAATGTGTAGATTACTTTGTGTAGTATGGGCATTTTAACAATGCTAATTCTTCCAATCCATAAGCATTTTTGGGTATCTTCTCCAATGTCTTGATTTTTTTTTTTTTTTTGCGGTATGCGGGCCTCTCACTGCCGTGGCCTCTCCTGCCGCAAAGCACAGGCTCCGGACGCACAGGCTCAGAGGCCATAGCTCACAGGCCCAGCCGCTCCGCGGCATGTGGGATCCTCACAGACCGGGGCACGAACCCACGTCCCCTGCATCGGCAGGCAGACTCCCAACCACTGCGCCACCAGGGAAGCCCTCCAATTTCTTTCGTCAACATCTTGCGGTTTTCTGTGTACATGTTTTTCATCTCTTTGATTAAATATGTTTCTAGGTATTTCACACATTTTTATGCAATTGTAAGTGAGATTGTTTTCTTAATTTCTCTGTCTGATAGTTTGTTATTAGTGCATAGAAATGTCACAGATTTCTGTATATTGATTTTGTGACTTGTGACCTTACTGAATTCATTTATTAATTCTAAGAGTATTTTGGTGGAGTCTTTACACTTTTCTATATATTGTATCATGTCATCTGCAAAGAGTGACAGTTTTACTTCTTTGTTTCCAACTTGGATGACTTTTATTTCTTTTCCTTGCCTAATAGCTGTGGCTAAATTTCCAAAACTATGTTGAATAAAAGTGGTGAGAGAATGGGCATCCTTGTCTTGTTCCTGATCATAGAGGAAAAGCTTTTGGTTTTTTCAACATTGAGTATGATGTTACCTGTGGGTTTGTCATATACGGCCTTTATTATGTTGAGGGATGTTCCCTCTATACCCAGTTTTTTGAGAATTTGTATCATAAATGGATGTTAACTTTTGTTGAGTGATTTTTCTGCATCTATTAAGATAACCATATGATCTTTATCCTTCATTTTGTGAATATGATGTATCATGTTGTTTGATTTCCAAATGTTGAACCATCCTTGCATCCCTGCAATAAATCTCACTTGGTGGTGGTGTATGACCCTCTTAATGTATTATTGCATTCAGTTTGCTTATATTTTGTTGAGAAATTTTGCATCTATGTTCATCAAGGATATTGGCCTGTAATTATCTTTTTTATTGTGTTATCATTATCTGGTTTTGCATCAGGGTAATGCTGACTGTAAAATGTAATTGAAATACTTCCCTCCTCTTCAGTTGTTTGGAAGAGTTGAGAATAATAGGTATTAAATACTCTTTGAATGTTTTGTAGAATTGGCCAGTAAAGCTATCTGACCCTGAGCTTTTTAGTTGTTGGTATTGGGAGCTTTTTGATTACTGTTTCAATCTGCTTATTAGTAATGTCTCCATTCAGATTTTCTGTTTCTTCATGATTCAGTCTTGAAAGAGTGTATGTTTCTAGGAATTTACCTATTTATTCTAGTCTGTACAGTTTGTTGGCATATGATTGTTTGCAGTAGTCTCTTATGAACTTTTGTATTTCTGTGGTATCAGTTGTAACTTCTCTTCTTCCATTTCTAATTTATTTATTTGAGCCCTTTCTCTTTTTTTCTTGTTTAGCTTAACTAATGGCTTGTTGATTTTATCTTTTTGGAAAAAAAGCTCTTAGTTTCATTGATCTTTTCTATTGTTTAAAATTCTTTATTTCTGATCTGATTTTAGTTCTTTCTTTCTACTAATTTTGGGCATTGTTTACTCCTCTTTTTCTAGTTTTTATAGGTGTAAAGTTAGTTTGTTCTTTTGGTATTTTTCTTGTGTCTTGAGGTAGGCCTGTATTGTTATGAACATTTCTCTCAGAACTACTTTTGCTGCACCTCATAGATCTTGGTATGTTGTATTTCCTTTCTCATATTTATTTATTTATTTATTTATTTTTATTTCTCTTTTGATTTATTTGATGACCCATTTTTTACTCAGTAGCATATTTTGAAATCTCCATGTTTTTATGGTTCTTCACATTTTTTCTTGTGATTGATTTCTGGTTTCATACCATTGTAGTTGGAGAAGATGCTTGATATGATTTCAATCTTCTAGAATTTGAGACTTGTTTTGTGACCTAACATGTGGTGTATCCTGGAGAATGTTCCATGTGCACTTGAGGAGAATTTGTGTTCTACTGCTTTGGGGTAGAATATTCTAGAATATAATATATCTATTAAGTCTATCTGGTCTAATATGTCATTTAAATGCACTGTTTTCTTATTGAATTTCTGTTTGGATGATCTATCCATTGATGTCATTGTGGAGTTAAAGTTCCCTATATTGTTGTATTGCTTTCAATTTCTTCCTTTAAGTTTATTAATATTTGCTTTAAACATCTTGGTATCCCTATGTTGGGTACATATACATTTATAAGTTGTATATCTTTTTTCTGGATTGATCCCTTTATCATTAGGTTATGCCCTTCCTTATCTTTTATTATAGTCTTTTTTTTTAAGTCTATTTTGTCTGATACAAGTATAACTACTCCAGTTTTCTTTCTGTTTCCATTTACGTAAAATATCTTTTTCCATCCCGTTACCTTCAGTCTGTGTGTGTTCTTCCTTACTTCTGAGCCTAAAGTGAGCCTAAAGCAGGCAGCATTTAGAAGGATAGATGGATTTGTTTTTTTTATTCATTCAGCCACCCTATGTCTTTTGATTGAATAACTCAGTTAATTTACATCTAAAGTAATTATTAATAAGTATATACTTACTGCCATTTTGTTTATTGTTTTTTGGCTGTTTTGGGTGTCTCTCTGTTCCTTTCATCTTCTCTTTCTCTTTCCTTGCATTTTAGTGGTTTTATCTAGTGTTATGTTTAGATTCCTTTCTCATTTTCCTTTATGTATTTACTCTAAGTTTTCCCCTTGTGGTTACCAGGGATGTACACATCCTGTGTACATCGCAGTCTGTTTTAAGTTGGTAGCAACTTAAATTTGAACACATTTCAAAGCTTTTCCTTTTTACTCCTTCTCCCATGTTTTATACGTTTTATAACACATTTTACATGATTTTATGTATGCCTTAGCTAATTATCATAATTTTAATTTTACTACTTTTGTCTTTAAACTTCATACTTGTTATAAAAGTGATTGATACCTTACCTTTATTATATATTTACTTTTTCCAGTGAGATTTATCCTTTTGTAAATATTCTTTTTATTAAGTAGTGACATTTGTTTTCAGCTGAAGAAATCCTTTTAACATTTTTCATAGGGTTGGTTTTGTGGAAGTGAACTCTTTTAGATTTGCAGGTCTGAGGAATTCTTCATCTCTCCTTCAATTGTGAATGATAACCTAGCTGGGTAGACTATTCTTGGTTGAAAATTTTCCTTTCAGCACTTTGAATATGTCATGCAACTCTTTTTGCCTGTAAGGTTTCTGCTGAATAATCTGCTGATAGGTTGATTGGGTTTCCCTTGTATATAACAAGTTGTTTTTCTCTTGCTGCTTTTAGGATTCTTTCTTGTCTTTTACCATTTTAATTATACTGTATCTTGGAATGTGTCTCTTTGGGCTCATCTTATTTGAAACTCTCTGGTCTTTCTGGACCTGGATGTCTGTTTTCTTCACCAGATTAGGGAAATTTTAAGCCACTATTTCCTCAGATAACTTTTCTGGCCCTTTCTCTCTGGAAAATTAGAACTATTTCAGATGATTTTACTGCTTGTAGGCTCAGCAGTCTATAAGAAAATATAAATGTTCAACAATAAACAAACACATTATAAGGAAGAACTCTAACCTACTTATTCTCTTGTGTCTCTTATACATTTAGTAAACTTCAATTTGCAACAATGCAGTTTTTAAAATAAATGAAAGGGATTGGGAGGCTAAAGGAATTTACTATTAGGATTTTTATTTTCTTTACTGTAGAGTAACTTAACAGAATAAGAAAATGTAAGCATACACACACACACACACACACACACACACACATATGACTTTCAAAGGTATAAAAAAGTACTAACAGTTTCCTAAAACTCTTAGAAAATTATTCAATTATTTTAATTATTGATATCAAGTGTTTTAATTACTAAGCAACCAGAAAATATCAATATACTAGGAACTCATAAAGATTTATAAAATTAAATGGAATCCAAAGGTTACTAACCCTTAACTCAAATAACATTGACAGATTCATTTGATATCTCACCATGACACAGAAGACAGGGGAAATAAGGAATTATACTTAGAAAAACAGTATTGCATTTATTTTTTTTCTAATGAATGCATTTAATGCATAAAATAAGAGAAAATAAAAATAAAGAGTGACTTGATTAATAATGTAGTCTTTAGAGTTAGTCTTAGCTTTATGTCCCCACTCTGAAATTTTACTGCTTGGGCAAGTCATTTGAATTTGCAAACCTTTACATCCTCACCAACAAAATGATAGTAATAATGGTACCTTACATAGCTTGTATTTTATTGCTTCCTTACATCATTTAAGTTCCTTTCTCATGTGAACTAGTTATACAGTGTGGACTGGATTGACCCTCTCCTGGTCCTAAGGGTGGGACTGATTGATCTAAGACTATGTAAGTTACCACTACTCCCTTGCCACGGTGACTGTTTCATGCAATCTAAGCCAATAAGAATATGGCATTTCTTGACCACAGTTTTGTGTGTGTGTGTGTGTGTGTGTGTGTGTGTGTGTATTTTGGGAAGGTAAAAACAGTATGAAACCTAGTATTGTACAATGGTGTGCAGAGAACCATTGCCTCTTTTCCCCTGTGGCCAAGTAGGTTTGCACTCTAATATCTGCTTGAAGCCATCTTCCAAAGTTACTGCAAAGTTTAAATCCACACAAAAGCAGAGTCTAGAGACCCTTATAAAAACAAGGCCAGAGTTCTTATTGACCAATTAACCTCTGGACTTTTCTGTCTCATGGCGGCGGCTGTAGCAGCCAGTATTGGAGAGAGGCAAACAGTGGCTTTGAAGCGTATGTTGAATTTTAATGTGCCTCAATTTTTTTTTTTTTTAGTTTGGATATCATTACTTTATTATAAAAGAAACATGGAAATTATTTACATGATGAAAGATTTCAGAACTTCAGTGGCAGCTTCACGTGATGCTCTTGGGGGAATGGGCAGCTTCACATGATGCCATTTCAATAGTGACTTATTTTACTTAATGTATTTTCCAAGAATGTCACCATCTCTAAATAAGAAATAATTTCTTATTTAAGAGCTCACCTGAATAGTACTTTTCTACTTTACACATCAAACACCATTGAATCGTAAATCAAACTAAATCTAATTTTAGTTCATCTACTTTTGGCAGTTATGCATATCTCAGGAAACCTCCTGACTAAACATGGAAAGCTTGAAAATAGCCAGTTATGAACTTACTTCTGAAATCACTCCAAAACAACTCAAACTGGGTAAGAAAAGCATAGAATGAAATTAAGTGCATTCCATATAATGGTGAAATACAAGATGAAGAGCAGAGGAATGGTGGGAAAACAAAAACCTGGCTTTACTGAAATGGAGACTTGGGAGTTAAAATATAGGGATTTCTAAAAAGATAAATCCAGAGGGTGAAATTTCAATAAGGTATAATCACAACCTTTGCTGAACTATACACGAGGAGAATGCTTAAGTGGACATGGCCTTGTGGCTCACAGATACCTATCACACACAAAGTACATCTGCATCACACATATTGTTTCCCTGGCATCACTTAAATATCCACAGTAGAAAAATACATATACTGTATTGGCTGTGCTTTTGTTACCTTTTCATCTTTGATGAATTGACCAAAGTCTGTTGACCACCACAGGCTACTGTATAAAGATAGCATTGCTTAGAGAAAATAAGTCACACTATTAGGAACATTTCAGGTAGAGGAAACCAAGCAAAATACATGGAAATAGAAATATTACTTTGTGTATTAAGTTGAAACATCAATAATCTAAATAAATACAGTTCGATTCAATCATAAAATGTAGAGTTAGTATGAATGAATGATATTACAGATGGAAAAAATGGTGTAAGAAACTTCTTGAAATAAATGGGAAAAAGTGGAAATTCTTTCAATTTCAATTTTATTTTATTTTATTTTTGTTGTTGTTCAGAATAATACTAAAAATATCATGGGTCGTGGGTTCAGACAGTTCCAAAATCACTTCTAAGTCTGTCACTTTCTGCTTCTGTGATAAAACCTCTCCTAGCTTTAATGTATTCAAGGTACAATAGAGATCTCTCTTTTAGGCTGGCTGTGAGGATTAAGTAAGAAAATGTGAGTGAAATGGTTTGAAAATAAAAAGTCACTTAATGTCTGTATAAAATCTTCATTCATTAAAAAAGAAAAGTTATTATAGTTATGTTGGCTAGAAAAAGGCTGGCTCCAGCAATGAGCAATCTAAACAATGCAGTAGTTCAACACAACAGTTTATCTCTTACTCATATAATGTCTAGGGTGGATGTTCAGGATCCATGCTCACAGAAGCTCTCCTGTGTTCAACCCTTGGTTTATAAGGAAATTCAGTTATGCACAACTCAGTAAGGTAGAAGAAAAAAAGTATGAAGGAGCTCCTTCCTTGGAAGGATATTTTGTGGGTTAAGTTGCTCTCATTCCACTGTAAATTGAAATACCTTCCACCTTTACTTGCAAGGGACCTGGGAATCTAACAGTGTGCCCAAAGAAACAAGGGACATGATGTCGTTGGATAGCTAGTGGTCTTTGCTTCTGGCAGCCCCTAATGGCACTAAATATCTATAGGTACCCTTCCTTCTATAAAGAACACAGCTAGTCCCTTCCCAAAGAAGAGAAGCCAAAGTCCCTTCCAGTAGCTACATCCATATGAAATTCTAGAGTCTCTGGGTGATTCACAATCTTTTCCATCAGGTTTGGCTGTGATTCCTTATGCCTCAAGAATTTGTAAAACAAAATACATGTTCTTTAGTTTTCCCCGAATCTAAAATCCACATTAAAGAAGATGAAACAAGGATAAGATAAGAGTAGTAAATATTCTTATTCTGCAAATGGAAAATCAGAAAAAACTTACAGGGATCAAGATGGCAGTGTAAGAAGTTCCTAAACTCATCTTCTCCCATGGACACACAAATCTACAACTACATATGGAATAATTGCCTCTGAAAGGGACCTGAAAACTGGATGAACAGTCTCCAAAACGAAGTGTGAAAGGACAGCATCAAGATAAATAGAAGAAACAGTGATATGGTCATGCCAAGGGAAAAACAAAACAAAACAAAACACCCCAGCTGTGGCAATCCACAGTCAGGAAGGATCCCAAAGGTGAAATTATTTTCCCCGAAGAGTGAAGGAATTTAGCTCCATATCAGGCACTTCAACCCTTAGATCCTGCACAGGAGGATCCCTGTGCCCTCAAAACACCTGACTTTGAAAACCACCAGGAAATATGCACTACTGCACTATCACCTTCAGAGTAAGATGAGAATAATTAAAGTGTGAGTAAGAGCAGATTTATAACTGATGGAAGGTGATAACTTTTAAATTTAATGACCTCTTTAGCTATGGCATGATGGATCTAGCTTTAATGTTAACTTGTTTTAAATATTCTGTTAAAAGGATCCTTTTACACATAGATGAGAGAAGATGGACCGTTATACACACTTAAAAAAAAAATGTTTCATTTTGGTTTTGGCTGTGTTTGGTGGGCACTTTCAACAGTGTAAATATTGTTTCTAATCATAGATTTGCTCATTAATTTTAGTATATTTTGATGATATTCCTGAACTTTTATTAGTGTGGTCTTTGGTAAATGCTGATTCTCTATTTCCATCATTTCTTGTAATTTTATTAATTAGAATTTCACTGTTGGAAGAGCTTTCTCTTCTCCATTAACTAAGTTATGTATTCATATCATAAATATTTAGTTTTTCTGAAATACAATCACATACCATAAATTTATACTTTCAAAATGTACAATTCAGTGGTTTTTAGTATATTCAGGAGGTCATGGAACAATCATTGCTACCTAATTCCTTAAAATGTGATCACGTCAAAAAGTAGCTCCCTGTCTATTAGCAAAAACTTCCTATTCTCTCCTACCTCATGCTCCTGGAAACCATTTATTTTCTGTCTCTATGGATTTACTTATTCTAAACTTCACCACTGTACTCCAACTCTCTCTATGCCAACACACACACAAGTGTGCAAATATACATGCACACCATTTTTCTTTAGAAATATTTTTTTCCATTCCTTTTCTGCTAATTATATTGTTCCCATCTGGATGATCTTCAAAAAATTTTTTTCTCAAAACCATATTTCTCTTTGAAGCTTTTTCTCTGACCATCTGGAAGATGGTTATAGTTTCCAATAGTAAATATTCTTACCTTTGAATATCAGCAAGTATATGGTAATGGATGAGAAGGTCTTTGATAGCATTAAGGTATAGCTGTATCTATTTACATCTCTATATGGTTCTTACATAAAATTGTCTCCATGGTGCTTTGATTTGTCGGATAGGTAATATAAAAAGTAGATTGGTGTGGGATATTCACAAAAAGAAAACAATATAACAAATTCTGCATTTCAATTATAGGAGTGACTTTTTCCCCATTCATAAATTTTTGGATCCTTTTAAAATATAGCTATTATTATTTGCAAATGAGATAGTTGCAGCCATTTGCATTTGAAATCCAGTTACCTTATTAAAATATGTGCTAAAATAATGTAAATTATATTTCCAGAATTTGAAAGTTTAATTCCATGAATAAGAGTATTAGTTTTTAAAAAGAAAGAGTAGAGATAGCTATATTATCAACTTAAAAAATGTTGCTATATATTTTGAAAACTGGACTAATGCAAAAATTCCCACTTGTAAGCTCTTATATCTCATAAGCTCTTTAATTATTGGTTACCTTAAAAATAATTTATAATTTCTTACAAGTGACAGAGTTTTATCTTTATCTAATTAAAATATTTTCAGCTATAAAACAAATTCACACCTAGTGTTTTGAAATATTGAGCCAGATGTTTAAAAATATTTTATTCTTAGAATATTTACCCAATTATAAAAAGCATCCAGATAGAATGAAAAAATACAGAAAACCTTGTTCATGAAAAAATGACTTATATTCACACATATAAAATGTATGACTATGGACAAGCTTCACAGATTTTATTATGTGTGATTCAATAAGGAAAGCCAAAATCAGCTGATTGGGAGCATGTTTGGCAGGTATATTTCTCCCTTGACCAACACACTGTTACAAGGAAATATATGGTTTTAAGTAAACAACTGTAATTTAGAAGACGTAGGCAGCCATGCCCATAAAGTGGCAGAGTTTAGTCCTCATTCAGAGAGCCCAGAACAGCCCTCTGCCACTGAAAAGGAAGAGAAAGGGTGAGTGGTCAGGCAGCGGGCCTTGGAAGCACAGACATGAAACTTGCAATGAGTAGTGGAAATGGCTGGTTCAGTGAGACACTCTGGTTGCTAAGCTTACCATCTGTGTTATGTGGTTTTAATTTCTAACCCGAACAAATGGAAAACCAGAACAAATGCAAATACCTCTTGGAAGCTGAGTGTCTTCTGTAATCACATGACTTTGCATTTCATATTCAATCAAGAGTTTTGTTTTGCATCTAGTCAATAAGTAGTAGTTGACTTTTGTGTTTCATTTTTACTCCTTGTTTCACTCTCTCTGCAAGAAGCTTTACATTCTTTCTGGTTTGAAAGATTTTTGACTCCACAAAGGTGTTTCTTGTCCTGAATAAAACATAGCACCATCCATCTGTGCATAGTTGCCCCAGGCAGCTTCAGGGAAATAGCTATGAAATACTTTTCTAAATGTTGTAAATACAAAGGAATACTTTATTTTAGAATTTATTAAAGGGAATTGAAGTGATATGTCTTTGCGTTTATGTTTGTTTATAAGTCTAAAATAAGTCTTAAGAGTTATTATGAATAATAAAAATGGTCAATATTATTTTGAGCCAGTTGTAATTGGTTACCTTTCCTCAACCTCTAGGTAAAGCCATCAGAACTCTTTGCTGGACATAAAAGTTAAAGAATATGATGCTAGATGGGTGCACTTTTTCTTTGACTTGCACCTGCTGTGCCAGAAACATGAGTTTGTAAGGTGTTTGAGAAAACGGTTTGGTTCCCTGTTAAAAAAAATGAAATTACCTAGATTAAGTTTAGACCCTTGAAACAACCTTGAAGAAAGAGAAGAATCAAATAACCTACAAGATTTCAGCAGCACATATTATGTTTTTCCAGTGATGAATCCAAAACAATGAAATATCAATGATAGATTTTGTTTTCAATCTGTAATACAAATATTTGCCACACTGATCTTATTTAATAATTGCATTTATTTCTGAACAAATGGCTATAGGTACATGCTAATTATTTGAACAATTGTCTTTGAGGTCACTCTCATGAACCCTAGAATTGTGAAGAAAATGTACAGCACTTTATTTTAAGCAAACATGTATACATTGTGTAGATTTTCAGATGTTATGTTTTTATATAGTAAGTAACAGGGAGAAAGAATAGACTACTAACAATTCTGAAACTGTGGTCTGAATTTGGTGGTTTAAAAAGGATGATGGTTTTAGCCTTCCTCATATCATCCTAGAAGAAGTTTCTTTTGGCTTCGGCTTGTACAAGGGCAAGGTACCAGAGTCAATTTCCAAAGAGTCCAATATTTGAGAGGTGTTGAAAATGATAGCACTTTAAAATCTTTTCAGTTTCTGTGCCATTTTTATAACCATGAGAAACCACATACAACTGACAAGTTATACTTCTCTATGTACCTCCTGATTGTTTTATCTCACTGAGAGATGATTGTTTTATATGCATATGAAAGTTTATTCTTATTTTAGAAAAGGATTTTTACCCATACTAGGATAGGCAAGGAAAATGCAGCCACAAAGAAAAGAAATGAAGTATATTCTACATCTGAACATAAACGCTGATGTAAAAATGATATATTCACATTTCCGATGACAGATTCAAACATTAATAGGTTGGAACAAGTGTTAGCTGATCGCGTAGTACTTCTCTTTGGTGTCTTGATGAAGGTTGACATTTTTGACATGAAGGGTTAATTAGTTGCCACTCAGAATGAGGTCACAAATGGCTAATTGCACCTTCAGCTAGGTAATTACTGTCATGTATCAAATTCTCATTCCATGTAATTATACAGGAATCAGGTGCTCTGACTGCTCACCTAGGGATATGTTTGCCTTCCAAGTCCTCTCTGTGGGAATTCCAAAGTTTTACATAAAAGGTGAATTCACTTGCAATTTGACCTGATGACTAATTTGATATGCAGAAGATTCCATGCCACCTTTTAAAATCGTGGCCCTAAGGATGTCATCCAGTCATGCTTTAATGTTTCTGGCTTCTCTGATTCTGTAATTTTGCTGCTGTCAGTTCCGATATTCTTGCTCGCAAGTTAGATATTCATTAAATTCATCTGGGCTATTCCAAACCTTCATCTTCTTTCCAAAATAACTGCCGAAGCTTAGCTTATCATCAACATTTACACAAAATGGCTGGATGCCTCTTAAATAAAGAATCAGAGGCAGGGCACAGGTATGTGAAATGAAGATTTCTCCTGCCGTGCTTCTGTATGCCATGGGTCTGGTCAGTGCCTTGGTCTTGCATCATTGCTCAGATAAAAATGAAGTAGCTCAGGCATTTTATGAGAAGGAGGTCATAATACTTCTAAATTTATGCCTCTCTTCATATTACTGGAATACACTTCTGGGGTAGACTGGAGGACACATTTTCCTGGTTCTCAAAGGACAGGGTATAGGTGATTAACCTATCTGTTTCTATCCTCTCTAATCTGATGCAGCAGTCAATATTAATAGTTAGAAACATTAGGTTCTGCACTAATAGGCATTCCTCCCTCATTAACCAGGTAGTTTAAATATTCCACATGGCAACTGAAAGTTGAAATTTATAGGTGGGCCAATTACCACCCTTTCTCTGGCTTGAAGAGGGAAAAATGTCTTGATTTGATTTAAAGAGAATGTGTGTGTGTGCGGGGGTAGTTGTATATAAAATTTCAGTGTGTCATATAAAGGTTTCATTAGCACTTCGTAATTTAAATAATTGAATTTGTGACATTGTGGGTGTGTACATTCACACCTTCTACGTGGGAAAGTTAAGCTCGCTTACAGTTGCTACATGCACATGATCTTTAAGAATGAAATATTTCCTCTGGGTCTAATAATGCATTTCTATAACAGCCCTTATGCTTGCAGAACTCCCATGGGAGGTATTGACAGTCTCATAAATGTGTTTCAAGTCTACGTCCATTGGGGACATAAAATAGAATTATTTCATTTCCTCTCTCTATAATGGACACACAAACAATGACTAATGACTAATGACTGTATGGTGCTTTAGAGTTTATAAAGAAAATTCAAACATATTATCCTACTTAATCCTCACTATAAACCTGTGAGGAAGGACTTTTAACATATGTCATATTTTACCGGTGGGATACAGTACATAGGTGCCACAATTCTTATTTCCAAATTCATACTTTTTTCACTATGAGAAACTAATCATATTTAGTTATAATAGGTAGAGGATGTCTTGAAATTCCTGATCTAATAAAACTGTTGGTTTCTATTGCATTTATTATCCTAAAAGTAATATAATGGTATTCTCTGTTGTTTTTAATTTTGTATCAGTGAAAATCATCCTGGGTATTAAGTAGTCAACTATAAATGGAGATAATTTTCAGATTATGTACTTTTTCTAACCAAACACATAAGAAATGTATGTGTACTCTCCAAGTAGTAAACTCTTGGACTTAAGCTGACACGCACATAGGGAAAGTTATCACTGAACTGAGGTTCTTGAGGGCAAAAACCCTGTAACTGACATCCAACTCTAAGTGAAATCCCTTATCAACTTCTCATCACAGCCAACAGCACCAATGAATGATCCTACTGGGAATATGGGAATGTGGGAACAGAAACTTGGAAATTATTTTTAAGGATTTCTGAAGCTCACACTTTAGTAGGAGAAACTGACATTAAACAACAAGTTATTCTGTTAATTATTTAACTATAATTGCAATAAGCATTTCAGAGGAGAGATAAGTGGTAATAAAAGAGCACACAGCAGAGATAGGGGATTGGCCTAGGAAAAATTCACCAAGGAAAAGACATTTCATCTGAAACCTGAAAGATGACTAGCAGAAGGTGAGGGGAAACATTCCATAGTAAGGAACAGAATATACAAAAAAACTTGCAGTAGGATGAAACATAGAAAAGGCTTTAAAAGGCTAATATCATAAGAGTATAAGAGAATCTGGGTAAGCGAGGACACAGATGAAGCCTGTATATTAGCAGGGACCAGATCCTATATATTTTTTAAATGACTTACCAATTTCTATGAATAAAGCTTGACATATTTGATGAGGATTATGTTGAATCTATACCTCATTGTCGGAAGTATTGCCATCTTAACAATAAAGTTTTCCCACTGATGAGAATGGGATGTTGCACTATTTGTTTAAATACTCTATTTTCTCTCGATAATATTTTGTATTCTTCAGTGTATAGGCCTTTTCTTATTTTTTAAAATTTCATCTTCAGATTGTTATACCTGCTTTTAAAACTTTTTTTAAGTTTATTGAGCTATAATTGACAAATAAAATTGTAACATAAAGTGTACAATGGAATGATTTGATACATGCATATCTTTTACAAGGATTCTCCTCATCAAGTTAATTAATATATCCTATGCGTTTGAGGTTTTGTTTTGTTTTTGTTTGTTTTTTAGATTCCACTTATAAATGAGAGTGTACAGTAAATGGCAGAATTTCCTCATGTTTTATGGCTGAATGAAATTCCATTGTATTTACATTCCACAACTTCTTTATTCATTCATACAACAGCGGACGCTTAGATTGTTTCCATGTCTTGGCTACTGTAAATAATGCTGCTGTGAACATGGAAGTACAGGAATCTTTTCAAGTTAATGTTTTCATTTCCTTTGAAATATATTACCATAAGTGTAATTATTGAGTCATATGGTAGTTCAATTTTTAATTTTTTGAGGATCCTGCATTCTGTTTTCCATAGTGGCTGTACAAATTTACAATCGCACCAACAGTTCACAAGGGTTTCCTTTTCTCTATATGCTCCATAGCATTTGTTAGCTCTTGTCTTTTTGATGATGGGCATTCTAACAGGTGTGAGGTAATATCTCATTGTGGTTTTAATTTGCATTTCTCTAATGACAAGTGAGTGATGTAGAGCATTTTATCATGTTCTTGTTGGCCTCTCATATTTCTTCTTCTTTTTTTAAACATCTTTATCAGAGTATAATTCCTTTAAAATGGTATGCTAATTGCTGCTGTATAATAAAGTGAATCAACTATATGTATACATATATCCCCATATCCCTTCCCTCTTGCGTCTCCCTCCCACACTCCTTATTCCACTGCTCTAGGTGGTCACAAAGCACTGAGTGATCTCCCTGTGCTTCCCACACAGCTATCTATTTTACATTTGGTAGTATATATAAGTCCATGCCAATCTCCCACATCGTCCCAGTTTACCCTTCCCCCTTCCCATGTCCTCAAGTCCATTCTCTATGTCTGTGTCTTTATTCCAGCCCTGCCCCTAGGTTCTTCAGAACCTTTTTTTTTTTTTTTTAGACTCCATATATATGTGTTAGCATATGGTATTTGTTTTTCTCTTTCTGACTTACTTCACTCTGTATGAAAGACTCTAGGTCCATCCACCTCACTACAAATAACTCAATATTGTTTCTTTTTATGACTGAGTAATATTCCATTGTATATATGTGCCACATATTCTTTATCCATTCAAATATTGATGGATACTAAGGTTGCTTCCATGTTCTGGCTATTGTAAATAGTGCTGCAATGAACATTGTGGTAGACGACTCTTTTTGAATTATGGTTTTCTCAGGGTATATCCCCAGTAGCGGGATTGCTGGGTCGTGTGGTAGTTCTATTTTTAGTTTTTTAAGGAAGATCCGTACTGTTCTCCATAGTGGCTGTATCAATTTACATTCCCACCAACAGTGCAAGAGGCTTCCCTTTTCTCCACACCGTCTCCAGCATTTATTGCTTGTAGAGTTTTTGATGATGGCCATTCTGACTGGTGTGAGGTGATACCTCATTGTAGTTTTGATATGAATTTCTCTAATAATTAGTGATGTTGAACATTCTTTCATGTGTTTGTTGGAAATCTGTATGTCTTCTTTGGAGAAATGTCTACTTAGGTCTTCTGACAAGTTTTTGGTTAGCTTGTTTGTTTTTTTGATATTGAGCTGCATGAGCTGTTTGTAAAGTTTGGAGATAAATCCATTGTCAGTTGCTTCATTTGCAAATAAATATTTCTCCCATTCTGAGGATTGTCTTTTCATCTTGTTTTTGGTTTCCTTTGTTGTGCAAAAGCTTTTAAGTTTCATCAGGTCCCATTTGATTATTTTTGTTTTTATTTCCATTTCTCTTGGAGGTGGGTCAAAAGGGATCTTGCTGTGATTTATGTCATAGTGTGTTCTGCCTATGTTCTCCTCTAAGAGTTTTATAGTGTCTGGCCTTACATTTAGGTCTTTAATCCATTTTGAGTTTATTTTTGTGTATGGTGTTAGGGAGTGTTCTAAATTCATTCTTTTACATGTAGCTGTCTAGTTTTCCCAGCACCATTTATTGAAGAGGCTGTCTTTCCCCATTGTATATTCTTGCCTCCTTTATAAAAAATAAGATGGCCATACATGCATGGGTTTATCTCTGGGCTTTCTATCCTGTTCCATTGATCTATATTTCTGTTTTTGTGCCAGTACCATACTGTCTTGATCACTGTAGCTTTGTAATATAGTCTGAAGTCAGGGAGAGTGTTTCTTCCAGCTCCATATTTCTTTCTCAAGATTGCTTTCGTTATTCGGGGTCTTTTGTGTTTCCATACAAATTGTGAAATTTTTTGTTCTAGTTCTGTGAAAAATGCAATTGGTAGTTTGATAAGGATTGCATTGAATCTGTAGATTGCTTTGGGTAGCATACTCATTTTCAAAATATAGATTCTTCCAATCCGAGAACATGGTATATCTCTCCATCTGTTTGTATCATCTTTAATTTCTTTCATCAGTGCCTTATTGTATTCTGCATACGGGTCTTTTGTAGCCTTAGATAGATTTATTCCTAGATATTTTAATTCTTTTTGTTGCAATCATAACTGGGAGTGTTTCCTTAATTCTCTTTCAGATTTTTCATCATTAGTGTATAGGAATGCAAGAGATTTCTGTGCATTAATTTTGTATCCTGCTACTTTACCAAATTCATTGATTAGCTCTGGTAGTTTGCTGGTACAGTCTTTACAATTCTCTATGTATGGTATCATGTCATCTGAAAACAGTGACAACTTTACTTCTTTTCCAGTTTGGAGTGCTTTTATTTCTTTTTCTTCTCTGATTGTTGTGGCTTAAACTTCCAAAAGTTTGTTGAATACAGTGGTGAGAGTGGGCAACCTTGTCTTTTTCCTGATCTTAGTGGGAACAGTTTTGGGGCATTATGTTTTCACTGTCTTTGGTTCTAGGTATTTTTTGATTTCCTCTTTGATTTATTCAGGGGTATCTTGGTTATTAAGTAGTGTATTGTTTAGCCTCCATGTGTTTGTAATTTTTACAGTTTTTTTTCCTGTAATTGATATCTAGTCTCATAGCATTGTGGTCAGAAAAGATACTTGATATGATTTCAATTTTCTTAAACTTACCAAGGCTTGATTTGTGACCCAAAATATGATCTATCCTGGAGAATGTTCCATGAGCACTTGAGAAGAAAGTGTATTCTGTTGTTTTTTGATGGAATGTCCTATAAAGATCAATTAAGTCCATCTTGTTTAATGTATCATTTAAAGCTTGTGTTTCCTTATTTATTTTTATTTTGGATGATCTGTCCATTGGTGAAAGTGTGGTGTTAAAGTCCCCTACTACAATACTGTTACTGTCGATTTCCCCTTTTATGGCTGTTAGCATTTGCCTTATGTATTGAGCTGCTCCTTTGTTGGGTGCATAAATATTTACAATTGTTGTATCTTCTTCTTGGATTGATCCTTTGATCATTATGTAGTGTCCTTCTTTGTCTCTTGTAATAGTCTTTATTTTAAAGTCTATTTTATTGGATATAAGAATTGATACTCCAGCTTTCTTTTGATTTCCATTTGCATGGAATATCTTTATCCATCCCCTAATTTTTCAGTCTGTGTGTGTCCCTAAGTCTGAAGTGGGTCTCTTGTAGACAGCATATATATGGATCTTGTTTTTGTATCCATTCAGCCAGTCTGTGTCTTTTGGTTGGAGCATTTAATCCATTTACATTTAAGGTAATTATCAATATGTATGGTCCTATTACCAATTTCTTAATTGTTTTGGGTTTGTTATTGTAGGTCTTTTCCTTCTCTGTGTTTCCTGCCTAGAGAAGTTCCTTTAGCATTTGTTGTAAAGCTGGTTTGGTGGTGTTGAATTCTCTTAGCTTTTGCTTGTCTGTAAAGGTTTTAATTACTCCATTGAATCTGAATGAGATCCTTGCTGTGTAGAGTAATCTTGGTGGTAGGTTTTTCCCTTTCATCACTTTAAATATGTCCTGCCACTCCCTTCTGCCTTTCAGGGTTTCTGCTGAAAGATCAGCTGTTAACCTTATGGGGATTCCCTTGTATGTTCTTTGTTGTTTTTCCCTTGTTGCTTTTAATATTTTTTTCTTTGTATTTAATTTTTGATAGTTTTATTAATATGTGTCTTGGCATGTTTCTCCTTGGATTTATCCTGTATGGGACTCTCTGTGCTTCCTGGAATTGATTAACTATTTTCTTTCCCATATTTGGGAAGTTTTCAACAATAATCTCTTCAAATATTTTCTCAGTCCCTTTCTTTTTCTCTTCTTCTGCTGAGATCCCTATAATTCGAATGTTGGTGTGTTTAATGTTGTCCCAGAGGTCCCTGAGACTGTCCTCAATTCTGTCATTCTTTTTTCTTTATTCTTCTCTGCAGTAGTTATTTCCACTATTTTATCTTCCAGGTCACTTATCCTTTCTTCTGCCTCAGTTATTCTGCTCTTGATTCCTTCTAGAGAATTTTTAATTTCTTTTATTGTGTTATTCATTGTTTGTTTGCTCTTTAGTTCTTCTAGGTCCTCGTTAAACGTTTCTTGTATTTTCTCCATTCTATTTCCAAGATTTTGGATCATCTTTACTATCACTATTCTGAATTCTTTTTCAGATAGACTGCCTATTTCCTCTTCATTTGTTTGGTCTGGTGGGTTTTTACTTTGCTCCTTCATGTGTTGTTTGTTTCTCTGTCTTCTCATTTTGCTTATCTTACTGTGTTTGTGTTCTCCTTTTCACAGGCTGCAGGTTTGTAGTTCTCGTTGTTTTTGGTGTCTGCCCCCAGTGGCTAAGGTTGGTTCCATGGGTTGTGTAGGTTTCCTGGTGGAGGGGACTAGTGCTTGTGTTCTAGTGGGTGAGGCTGGATCTTGTCTTTCTGGTGGGCAAGACCACATCCAGTGATGTGTTTTGGGTGTCTGTGACCTTATTATAATTTTAGGCAGACTCTCTGCTAATGGGTGGGTTTGTGTCCCTGTCTTGCTATTTGTTTGGCATAGGGTGTCCAGCAGTGTAGCTTGCTGGTCTTTGAGTGGATCTGGGGCTTAGCATTGAGATGGAGATCTCCGGGAGAGCTTCGCCGTTTGATATTACGTGAAGCCTGGAGGTATCTAGTGGACCAATATTCTGAACTTGGCTGTTCAACCTTGAGGCATAGGCCTGACACCCGGCTGGAGCAAGAAGACTCTGTTAGCCACACAACTCAGAAGAAAAGGGAGAAAAACAAAGAAAGAAAGAAAGAAAGAAAGGAAGGAAGGGAGGAAAGAAGGAAGGAAGGAAGGAAGGAAGGAAGAAAGGAAGGAAGGAAGGAAGGAAGGAAGGAAGAAAGAAAGAAAAAATAAAATAGAATAAAATAAATTTATTAAAATAAAAAATAATTATTAAATATAAAAAAAATCTTAAAAGGTAATAAAAAAAAAAGAAAGAAAACCAAACTGACAGACAGAACCCTAGGACAAATGTTACAAAAAAAGCTATACAGACAAAATCACAAAGAAGCATACACATACACACTCACAAAAAGAGAAAAAGGAAAAAAAATATATATATAACATTGCTCCCAAAGTCCACTGCCTCAATTTTGGGGTGATTTGCTGTCTATTCAGGTATTCCATAGATGCTGGGTACATCACGTTGATTGTGAGGATTTAATCTGCTGCTCCTGAGGCTGCTGGGAGAAATTTCCCTTTCTCTTCTTTTTTCGCACAGCCCCTGGGGTTCAACTTTGGATTTGGCCCTGCCTCTGCCTGTAGGTTGCCTGAGGGCATCTGTTCTTTGCTCAGACAGGACGAGGTTAAAGTCGCAGCTGATTGGGGTTCTCTGGCTCACTCAGGCCAGGGAGAGGGAGGGCTACAGATGCAGGGCAAGCCTGCGGCGGCAGAGGCTGGCATGATGATGCAATAGCCTGAGGTGTACTGTGTGTTTTCCCGGGGAAGTTGTCCCTGGATCACAGGACCCTGGCAGTGGCGGGCTGCACAGGCTCCCGGGAGAGGAGGTGTGGATAGTGACCTGTGCTTGCACACAGGCTTCTTGGTGGCTGCAGCAGCAGCCTTAATATCTCATGCCTGTCTCTGGGGCCTGCGCTGATAGCCATGGCTGATGCCCATCTCTGGAGCTCGTTTAGGTGGTGCTCTGAATCCCCTCTCCTCATGCAACCCAAAACAATGACTCTTGCCTCATAGGCAGCTCCAGACTTTTCCTGGACTCCCTCCTGGCTAGCTGTGGTGCACTAGCCCCCTTCAGGCTGTGTTCACACAGCCAACCCCAGTCCTCTCCCTGGGATTCAACCTCCGAAGCCTGAGCCTTAGCTCCCAGCCCCCACCTGCCCCTGCGGGTGAGTGGACAAGACTCTCGTGCTGGTGAGCGCTGGTTGGCACCAATCCTCTGTGCGGGAATCTCTCCATTTTGCCCTCTGCACCCCGTTGCTGCGCTCTCCTCCGTGGCTCCGAGGCTTCCCCCCCGCCACCCCCCCCAACCCCGTCTCCACCAGTTAAGGCCCTTCCTAGTGTGTGGAAACCTTTCCTCCTTCACAGCTCCCTCCCAGTGATGCAGGTCCTGTCCCTATCCATTCGTCTCTGTTTTTTTTCTTTTTTTTTGCCCTACCCAGGTACGTGGGGAGTTTCTTGTCTTTTGAGAAGTCTGAGGTCTTCTGCCAGCATTCAGTAGGTGTTCTGTAGGAGCTGTTCCACACGTAGATGTATTTCTGATGTATTTGTGGGGAGGAGGGTGATCTCCTCATCTTACTCTCCCGCCATCTTGAAGGTCTCCCCTCTCATATTTCTTTGGGGTAATGTTTATTCTGGTACCTTGCCCATTTTAAACTGGGTTATTTGGTTTGTTGTCATTGAGTTGTATGAATTTTTTATATATTTTGTATATTAACCCCTTATCAGATATATATGACTAATTTTTAAGAATTTTTATCATGAATGGATGCTGAATTTTGTCAAAGTTTTTCTATGTCTATTGAGATGATCATACAATTTTTTTCTTTCAATTCCATGAAATATAAGTGTGATATATCTATTTTTGAGAATGGGATATTAAAGTCCCCGAGTATTATTGTATTCTGCTTTATTTCTCCTTTAAACCCTGTTAGTTTTGCTTTATATATTCAAATGCTACAATATTGGGTGAAGAAATATTTACAATAGTTTTAATTTTTTATCTTCTTCATGTATTGACCCCTTTATCATTATATAATAACTTTATTTTCTGTATTTACTACTTTTAATTTAAAACTCTTTTGTCTATAGTGTAGTATATATCTACCCCAGCTTTTTTTATTACAATTTACTTGATATGTCTTTTTCCAGCCTCTCATTCTCAGTCTGTATGTGTCTTTATGCCTAAAGAGAGTATCTGAGAGACAGATATGATTGGATGTTTTTTAATCCATTCAGCCATTCTATGTCTTTTAATTGGAGGATTTAAATTATTTACATTTAAAATAAGTATTAAGTAAAAACTTTCTATTCTTATTTTGTTCATTATTTTATGGTTATTTTGTAGATCCATTGTTCCTTGTTTCTTATCCTGCTTTTTTGTGTGTTCCGATGTAATTGGGTATCAGTATGCTTTGATTTCATTATCATGTTCTTTTGTATAATTACTACATAATTTTCCCTTGTGGTTACCATGAGTCTTTTTTTTTTTTTTTTTTTTTTGGTACGCGGGCCTGTCACTCTTGTGGCCTCTCCCACTGTGGAGCACAGGCTCTGGATGTGCAGGCTCAGTGGCCATGGCTCACGGGCCCAGCCGCTCCGCGGCATGTGGGATCCTCCCAGATCAGGGCACGAACCTGCGTCCCCTGCATCGGCAGGTGGACTCTCAACCACTGCGCCACCAGGGAAGCCCTATAACTATAACTAATATGAAGTTATTGTCTACTAAATCCAAAATCTGGTCCCACTCAGAGTCAGTTCCTATTGACTGCTTTTATTATTCTGAGGATGGGTCACACTTTTCTGAATTTTTGCACTCATATTTTTTTTATTGACAAGTGGACCTTTAGATATAATTAATTATAAGCTCTAGATTCTAGTGTTTTTCTAAACTTTTAAAAAGGTGCCTTATTTAATTTACAAATTCTTTCCTCTTGTGATGTACAGCCCCTGATATCTCTTATCAGTACTTTAAATTTTGTCTCATTTTAATTTTTAACCATGGATTCCTAGGGGCTGCTCCTGTGTGTGCCTAGCTTAGTGATTAGCCAATGATTTGGCAGAGCAGTAACTTTATTCTCCTAAGACTTTCACTCTCTATCTGTAGATTAGTGTGTAGGTTGGAAAGTGCATCTAAAGTTCAGGCAATTTTAATATTTGCCTCAGGTTTTACTTTGCCCTTGATCTCTTGGGTCTTCCTAGTACATACCTGTTGTTTCCTAGTTTCCCAGGTATAGGTGATGAAGGATTTATCTAGGTCTTCTATGATTGTCTCATTAGCTGTATATCTAAAATTTTTGAATTCTCTTCCACTTACCTCAAGTAGAACCCCTATTTGTTTTCTTCTAGGTTTGCTACTTTCAGTAACAGTGCTGCTGGGTGTGGATTTTTGTTTTTCACTTGAAGTTAATTCACCCTCCTCTGTCAGCAAAGCTGCTGTTTTTCAGAGTTAGTCCCACTTGAATAACTCTAGTGTGCTATTAAAAAGAAACAAACGTTTGATAAATCTAGTGTGCTGATAAAGAGAAACAAAGCCAGCTACTAGTTAAAGGCTGTTAAGACATATTTTATTCAGATTCTTCTATAGCAGGGGAAAAAACTCTTCAGTACAGAACTAAGCTCAATTCCACCAAAACAAAAGTAGGAGAGCTTTAAAACACTAGGGTGAGATAAAGGAAAGGCACCTAAGGGTTTTAAGTGTGGGGGTGGGTATTGGTCCATGAGACCAGTCCATCTGGGTTTGGTAATTGTCACTAAGCAGAGGAGAAACAAATTCCTCATTCTTTATGATGGGAGGCAGTTGTGCAATTTGGAGCAAGACACCCACAGGAATTAGGCACTTACTCTCCCATGGGGACTAGGAGATAAGAGAGGAAAATTACTTTTCTGAATGTCTGTGTTTTGAAGTGACAGCTCCCAGGTCCTTGAGGAGACAGCTCTGGATGGTAGAAGATGTATCAATGCATCTCAAAAAGGCAGAGGAAGGATTTATAATTGCAAGCTTTCTCAGGCAAGCATTTTAAGGAGGGCTTGGGTCATTCTAGGGACATGGCCATAAGCTCCTAGAAGTCATGTTAGAGTTGGGTAAAGTTTTTTAGTGCAGGAATTTGGATGATGTCATTTTATGCTGAGTAATTTTGCAGTTCTCAGTGCCAATGGAGCTGGGTAGAGAGGGATAGGAGCAGCTTCACACAGAAAGGGCAAGACCTCTACCTTTCCTACTGGAACTTCTAACAGTGTTTTTTGTGTAAACACTACTCAATTTGTTGTTTGCCTCTGTTCAATATCCAGAGCACTAAAATGGTTATTTTTGACAATTTGGTCAAGTTATGTACTTGTTTTGTGGGGATAAGATTTGCCAGCCTTTTTACTCCACCATAGCCAAAATCCCACACTGGTTGCTTTCATTCGGAATGAAAATGTTTTTGAGGGAGAAAAATATTGTGGCTAAGAGTCAATCTGATATACTAGCAAGAGCAATGGATTAAGGCTTAGAACATTCTTACCTCAAGTATGTTGTTAGTAAATCTGTAGCCTTGAGTAAATGACTTAATCTGTTCAAGGGCTCTGTTTTCTCTTGTGTAATAGTGATGCTATACATATCTAAGATGTCTGTTGGAGAATTAAATATGAATTAGAGAATGAAAGTATCTAAAATTTCAAATTTATTTTACTATAATCTATAAAACATCTTAAAATTTTGACTATATAAGCTTGGGAGTATTTTATTTTATTTTATTTTTTTTATGAATTCAATTAAATATTTATTGAACAAATGCAGAATAAATGAACTAGGGAGTGGTTTTAACCTGAAGATACAATAAACAACTTCAAATATTCAGAGGCCTGTCACACAAAAAATGAAAGACTTGTTCAGTATTTCTCCAAAGGGCAGAACTTGACCCAAGGGATAAATATAAGCAACCAATAGGCTACAGGACAGTCATACAAAATGTGTCACTTAATAGCTTCTTTCCCAAACAATGCATTCCACACTTAGTTTCCCTTCTTCTGAAAGGAAATATTACAACTTAATACTTCTCATGAATGTCTTTAATAAGTCGCATTTCATGAACAACCATTCAGCATGTTTAAGGACAAAATATATATAATATACTTCATATTATATATATATTTTACCACATACTCAGTAAGGAATGCTGAGGTGCTTAATTCATCCAATAAAATTGAAAATAAAAATTTTACATTTTTCTGTCAGTATTCAGGATTCTGAAGGTGGATCTTGAACTCAGAATGATAAGTCAGTTTTCGAGGAAAGCCACATAATCGGTGAGTCTGGCTAACTGCTGTTCATTGGGGATGGGTGGAATGGGGGCAGGCTCCGATAAGAGAATAAACCTGTTAAAGGAAACATCCAGGGTCCCTGAAACTGGCTTTTTGGTCATGACCATTCTTGTGGTGGAGTCGGCCTGCCATCATTGTTCTAGGCTACCTTTCACAGCCTCTTCCACGGGAAGTCCAACAAAGGCTGCAAAATCATCGGCCATGATGGAGGTACATGCTTGAGAGACCAGGGTGAAGGCTCGCCTCCGGGTGGCATCTCTAAGTGCCTCCATGATTGGCTGGACCGTCTCAGACCACGGGTGAGCGTTGATGGTGGTATAGATCCCGGGGACATCTCTCTGTCAGATTCTTTGTCCTACCGACCAAATTCCCCCAAGTTCAGAATTTGCAGATTTTATAGCAGGTGGTATTCTTTTCCAAAGATATCTTGCATTATTCATGTCATTATAAAGCAGATGTAAAGCTAGAAGCTGATCATACACTGCGGGTGTAGCAATTCCTCCTGGAGCCTCGAGCTCCTGGTTATCCCACTGATCCAGCAACTTTTTGAAACTAAAGAAACTTTCAGCCATCACCTCCACTGGCATTTTTCTGGCCAGTTCCGCTGCCGAACCTCCCCGCCGAGCCGGACCTCAGACTCAAGCTTGGGCATATTTTAAATAAAAGTTTGGAAAATAATTTATGCATAAGCATTTTGCATTGTTTACCTTGAAGTTATTCAACCAATTTTAATTCCACTATTTTCCATATTTCGAATTTGATTTTAGAATTTGAAGAATTTTTAGAATTTGAAGGCAAGAAGTAAATTTATTATTAAGTTTATTTCTTCTTTTATTCTACAAATTATTAATTATTTGCTATTTGTCTTTTTCAATCTAAATAGCCTTGCCAAATTTGACCTTACTTTCCATCTGGGAAATAAGTACAATCCTGCTTCAGTATTGCAAAATGATTCATTCTACCCCTTGAAGAAAAAGCGGGCTTAAGGGAAATTTTCACTCAAGTGTTACAGCAACTAAAGAGCTATGGCTGAATATAAATGATGTTAGAAATTTCCTTCCAGTGTTTTCTACCTGCCACGCTCTGATCTTGTAAAAGTAACTATTGCTCTTCATGACTTAATTTACCCCTCCCTACAGTGAAGGTAAATAATGACTGCTCATATTGGTAACATTTAGAATTGGGAGGAAAATTAGTGATGTAAAACCCACAATTGTTAAGCCTCATTTAGCCTTAGGGGAATACAAATACATATTCTGATTTCTATTAAAACATCATTGGATAGTACACCTATACATAAAACTGATGACTGTAAAAAAAAATAAATATGGAAACTAACAACCACCTCTGAAAATTTATTTCATCTAGTCCAGATTGAAAGTAAGGCATTATAAACATAATATTTAACATCAGAAAGATAAAATCTACATTTATTGTCACCTCTCCACAATCTTTCTCCACTTATTTCTAAAGTATCATATTCTAAACTTCTGAATAGTTTGGTTTCAGAGTGCCTGAGATGTTCTCAAACACTATTCCTATCCATTCTTCAGCAGTTGTGTGTTTTTCTTTTGTTTAACAAATCAAACAAAAACAGAAAAAATGAGGGGTCTAGTTTTTTTGTAGTTAGTGATTTTGGTAAAACTCTTCACACATAAGACAGTCTTCTGTAGTGAGGGTTTTAGGAATTGAATACAATTAGAAGGGCCACCATTCCAATTTTCTTCATGAACTTGAATTTTTTGATAGATTGCCATATGGTTCTAGCCTATCTCCAAATGTTAAATTGGTTATGGTGAAAATTTACAGAGCCTCATTTTCAGTGAACCCTCTGATAATGCAGGGAAAGCAAAAACAAAACAAAATACAAAACCTCTCTTTAGAGGAGCATATTAGCTCCCTAACAATAGAGTCATGTTACTTTGTAGACCTTGTTAGGCTAAGCTGGGGCCATATTTATCTAGACAATGGAAACGTTCTCACGTCCATGTGCATACTTCTCCTCCAAAAATATTACTTATAATAATAATTTCAAAATTATTACCATATTTTGGAATTTACTGTTTGTCTGCAGCCCTGATACTGTTGTCAGTAAACAGAGAGCCTCAATAATTTTAGAAAATAAAGCCATAGATTGTTTTTCTCTGGAATACAAATCTTTAAAGATATTTCTATACTGCAAAATCAAGAAGTGATGCAAGCTGAAAGAGAAGGCACTTTGACTTGTTGACACCCTAAATTTTAACTCTGGTCTATGTTTTCATTTCCATATTTAGGAGGTCATTCCACAGGTGTTTATTCTTAATTAACTTAATTAAAATTGAAATTCATATTTAAAAACTGGCTCACAATAAGATTTTACACACTAAAATATCCATTTCATGGCAGCAATGACATAAAGTTTTATGCAAATAAACAAACAGGAGAACAAAATCTGCCCTTATGCTTCCCACTCTGACAATTGTTCAGATAATTCAAATTTTGCTCTTTGAGCATACTGAGCAATTATTTTCTTAAGTAGCAAACTGTATTACAAAGCTCCTGGGCCCACAAAATGGGTATTTTGGATTAGAAAACCAATGTTTTAACATAGCTGCCACTGATACAGCTTATGTCTTCTTTATTGCACTATCATCTTTGGAATTAAAAGAGAAGACATAACAATATAATGAAAGGGGAAAATGCCATTCATTTTCATGAAACTTTTTACATAATATTCAGCAAAACCCGTGTACAGTCATCCGTTACTTCTGGATATCGTTAGAGGGGGACATATCATCAAGTCCCCCTCCGCCTTATGGGAGAGCCTCAACTTTGACCACTAAATATTGAAGAAAAGAGGATTTCTGTCCTAAGCTATTCCTTATCTATAGTCTCCCAAAGCAATTTTGCTTATTATCAAGCTTTAGGTGATGATGATTAACAAATTTCTATCTCCGGGGCAGATGTGTTTTTGCCTAATTCAAGTCTAATTTCAATTAGAATTGAATCCAAACTCTACCTTTAAGGTTTCCATGCTTTAGACTTTGCCAAACTTTCCAACTTATTTCATACCAATTTCTTCTTTCACTCCAGTTATTCTTTCTCTTCTTAGAATAGAATCAAATTCTCTCTCCCATGTCAGAACCATTGTACTGACTTTGTCTTCTGCTACAAACACTTTTCCTTGGATCATTTTTATGGCTGGCCTTATATCCTAGTTTAAACGGTGTCCTTAAATGGTAGATTTCCCTGACAAACCCTGTGGTTTGTTGCTGGTGATCTCCATCACAAGACACTTTATTTCTACATAGTGCACACATGCACACAAAGTCACACACACAGAAGATCTAGAACTATGGATTGTTCTATTAGATACAAATGTTAAGCTCCATGTACAGGAGTATTAACTCTCTCATTTTCCATTTTATACCAGTGCCTATCTTACAGTAGCTATTAAATATATATTTGATAACTGAATGAATGAATAAAAAATTTCATGATTGGATAAGCAAAGAATACTTAATGGAAAGACAGAAAACTGAGCAGAAAATTGAATGTATTTCATAGAGAATGAATCAGTCTGGTTTGCAGCATAATGGATTTTATGTTAATTGGGAAATACATGAAAATTATTGAAGAAAAGTTTGAAATCAAACCAGGAACTCAATAATAAAAATAAAAGATGTATATTTGGCACTTTTATTTACATAAAAGTAACAGTTGGTTGAAATGCTAAAAGTAGTTGAAACTGACAAAGGAGAGAAGCAGAAGAATGAGTCCCATGCTTAGTGAAAACTCATTTAGAAGGAATAGGAGTTTGAAGAGGAGTGAGGAAAGTAGGAGAGGAAGAAGAGAGTACTAGTACTAGTACTAGTACTAGTACTTTTATGGAATAGGTATGCTACTTTCACGAAATAATTTCCTGCTTTGCCCACATTAAATCCACCAACAGTCACTGAGTGTTAATACCACTTTTGTCAGTACTAGTTAGTACATTTTTAAACTTTTGTATCTCCTATCTTCTTTTTCTTATTCTTCATCTCTTTTGCTCCTTGTACCTTATTATAAATGGCTTTTAATTCACTAATCTCTTTTTAGCTGTTTCTGATCTAGCCTATACTTACTAGGTTAGTATATGTAAAACATTTAAAACAATGGTGGATGATAGTAAGCACAGCATAAATGTTTCTTTTACTATTGTATCATTTTTCATATAACTTCTCAATTGAGTAACTTTTTAAAATTTAAGATCTGAAACTTTATACTTATGAGCTTTCTACTTGATCCTTTTTTATTCCTTGTTGGGTCTTTTTACTTAAGTTTTTTTTTTTTTTTTTTCCATATATGACATTTCTTAACTTTCTGGCTTTATGTTATCTTCTATTTGTTTACTTAAACATACTATATGTATATATCTATATATATCTATATATTCTTTTACTTATTTCAACATTATAAGTGTCTTATTACAACATTTTAAGCATACTTATTCTAAGGCACTGCTTTATTTTATTAGATTGTACAGGGAGACAGCTAACAGTAGCCTTGGTATCAGTTCTCCTCTTCTCCTTTTATTGATAAAGCCATTAACTTAAGGAGGAACATTACTGTCCACCTAGAGACAAGATGTCTCAATATATGACAAATGACAATATGTCCTTTCAGTTAGAGATAGGTATGTAACTGAGTTTCCGTCAACAGAATGAAGTTAAAAGTGAAATAAATTTCTAGATCTTGTCCTTAAAACAGTACAGTCTGGAATCTAAATGTGGTGAGATTACCCAGTTTTGACCTATCAGATAAGTGCAGACACCCTAGCGAAAGGGGGAAAACAAATGAAAGGAACCTGGGTCTCTGAATGACTGTGAGGGAGAGACACCAGCAGCTGGAATACTCATGTGTTATATGAAACAGAGATATACTTTTATAGCATTTCAGTTACTGTCTTTTGGATCTTTTTTGTCATAGTAACTTCTTTACCACAATAAAATGGGATGTTTTTTACCTGAAAGAAGAATCCCCAAGAAATATCTAAAGTATTAATATATGACATTGACATAGAGGGCAAGCACTGGATGGTAAAAAAAAAGACATACGGCAGGTTGGAAAGCTGGTCATTCTTGTTATGTTATGGAAATAATTAATTATGACATTGCCTCCAGTAATTTGGAAGTCAGACCACATGCCAGAGTGAAAGCGTGTATTAGCTCTAGAGGGAAGTGATTAGAAAGAGCCAGAATTTTCAGTTGGTTGCACCCTGCTATTATTACCAAACATTATATAACAAAGATAAACTCAGTCAAAATTTGGAGGGGTTATAAGCAGAAATTGCAATATTTAGAACCTAAATCTTTGGGCTGTTTCAGAACTGGAAGATTCGATTGCTCATGTTCTTCTAAGTATTATGTTCAGCACCTTTAACAAAAGCCTTCTATTAAAACTTATCTGCTAAATAAAGGGATCTACCTTGGTTCAAATATCAGATCCAGGGTATTGTTTTCCAAATAAGCTTATTATTTTACAGAGCAGAAAGATAGCCATCACTGCAAAAGAGGGATAAGAGGAAAGGGTGATAAGCCAAGCGAAGGCAACAGTAAAATGTAACCATCTTACTGTTAATGAGGTTAACAAGCCTCGATGGCCAAACCTATGCTTATTTTATCCCCAAAGCCAACTTCAGTCCCTCAAGTATTCTCTAGTAGGAAAGAGCCTCTCAAAACCACAGAGCCCCAACTGAGAGTGAGCCAGTGTCAGCCACTGAGTAACAGGATACAGAGAACCTGGGATTCTCAAGGAGTATGTGGCTTAATGGTCTTGTTAGCATGGGTCACTCACTTTGGGATTTAAAGTACTGAACTTTTTGATGCTCTTTATGATAGAAATGTAGGCTTTAAATTCACAACAATACCACATTTCAAACTCTATAACATTAAATCTGTGCACTGTCTTAGCATTTTACTTTCTGAAGTGATTTATCATTTGTCTCTTAGCTTCCTCTTTGTTGGAGTTATCCACAGGGAGTCTTAGGCAAGACTTCACTTAAAGAGCCTTAATTGTGGATGGTTTCACTGTTAGTCAATGATTATACATCGGCTTTGAAAAAGAAATTTATTGAAGTATACTTAATTTACAGTGTTGTATTAGTTTCAAGTGTATAGCAAAGTGATTCAGTTATACATATATATATATGTGTGTGTGTGTGTTCTTTTTCAGATTCTTTTCCCTTATAGTTTATTACAAGATATTGAATACAGTTCCCTACACTCTATAGTAGGTCCTAGTTGTTTATCTATTTTATATACAGTAGTGGATTATACACCAGTTTTTATATTTGTTTCTCAGTTCATGAGTTTTGCAACATGTAGCACATTTTCAGATTCCATGCTAAGCTGTGCAGTCTTAGGCTTGAAAAGTTCTCTATTTTAATCTATGTATCAACTTTAGACTGTTGGGAATAAACTTTTCAATTCCTGCCTATGGTTAATACAGTCTTTTCCTGACTCCTTTGTAGCATAGGCAGCCACTTTCAAATCTCTACTATTCTTGTAACTGCAATGTGATACAGGTAATAAAATCCTAGAACTAGCATATGTAAGCTGCTGTGTCAGTCCTGTGAGATGTGTGGCTATCACTCCTGCTTACTAGTTTGTCTACATGTTTATTCTTTATTTCTAGGATGTGAACAGTTCCCTTTTATATGTTTGGGGAGGGAAGAGGATTTTTCAATCTACTTGCCCAACTACTTGTCTAGGAGCTGAGATAGAAATATGAAATAAAAGTGAATGAGGAGAACAAAGAATAGTTTCAGATGTTCCACATCTTTTAAAGAAATCCAAAGAAGTAAAGAGAACGTAAGGATAAAATGCTATATTAGACAGAATAAGTATAAATAATTTTAAGAATATAAAAGACATGAGATCAATGGCAGGATCAATAAGAGAAAACTCACACTTTAACCACAGCTTGATGAAACCTTAATTCATCAAAGATAAAGTTGAAATGCTAAAATGTTTCAGAGGGGGAGGTAAATTACCATAAATGATACCATAATTATCATAAAATGATATTAGAAATAATAGATGCAATAAGACACATGAAATAATATCTCCAAAGTGTTAAGAAAAAATAAGTTTTAACCTGAAGTTCATTAGCCACAGCAACTGTTCAAAAGTGAAGGTGAAATAAATACAACTTCAGGCATATAAAAGTTCCTAAAATTGAGTAACCACAGACTTTAGCCTAAACAAATAGTAAAGAATGTGCTTCTTCAAGAATTTTTTTTTGAAAACCTGGAAAAATTAGTTAATGCAAGTATTACTAAGTCACACTGGTAAATTTTATTTAAGAATACGAACACACACACATACACTCACGTAATAATTTTATGACATTATTAACAAGTTGGAAATAATAGATTGTGGGAAAGGATAGTTTTGAAGTAAATAAAAGCCTGTTAAGATTCCTGCATTGTTTGAGAACGTGGAGAGACTGATTAATTCATAATTAATTATTAGTATGAGAAAAATAAAATTAATTCCCTATCCCAGACCATGAAAAAGTTTCCATATGAAAGATAAAAATTATGAAAGGCATGTGGCTATATATCCTGGACCCACCTGATGCATCTCTGCCATAGATTCCATTTAGCTACCTGTAATGCTGATACCTGGCTTGACCTTTCAAACAGAACTTTGTTTAGTATTTTAATATTGTGGATTAAAAAAGTGCTGCCATGTGCTAACCAGATTGTAGGTGTTCTTGCTTTAGAAATCTAGACAGGAATCCTTGTGACTGTAGTGACAAGGCCTTGAGCTAAAGCCTGAGTTATCAGATCTAATGCTAGTTGCATTATAAGACAGGTAAGGATGTCTAGCTCTGAGTTTTCAAGGACCTCTAATATCCTATGACAATTGTCATTGAAAACCAAAACCCTCTTCTTTCATTTTAAAAGCTATCACTGAACAAGAATAGAGCATTTGACTTTAAGACCTTAGGGTGTAATGCCAAAAGCCTACTATTTGTCTCTCTGTGAACATACTAGGCAGGAAAGCAGATATTCTTTTATTGAATGCTGTGTTTTTATCTGAAATAGAACTTCTCCAATGCCTATCATTTAATGCACTTTGGTTTGTACTAATTCAATGTAATGAAACCCCTCTGAGACTGTGACTGTGTCTATAAGAGTGTGGAAGAATCAAATTAGACCATAAAATTTGGCCCATTCAATTTACATTAAAAGAGAAAAATGTGCTAAGCAAGACTTTCTGTTTCATGTTTTACAGGGCTGAGGCTTTGACATTTTTGGAGGAAGTAATTGGTAAAGCTCTCAGAGATAGTTACTTGAATATGATTAATTTAGTTTTTAAATCAATTCTGATAAAATACAATCAAAGTAAATAAAATAGAGTAAAAATAAGTAGACACTTTGGTCTTAAAACCTATTCAGTGACGGAGAAAACTAATCACCTTTCAGGTTATGAAGAGAGAGTGTATTTAACATTGGTTGACCTTGAGGAATCATGTAGACTTGTCTTCTGAGAGGTTGAAAATTATGATTTATTTTCACCACATGGTAACATCAATATATTTTTTTTCATCTTTGAGCATACATTTTATATCACATTTTCCCTTAATGAACATCTTTCTTGAAAAACTTTAAATTCTTTACATAGTGTCTGCCTATTATATATTAAGAATTTGGGAAGCCAAGACATAGTGAGGGTGTTAATTCCCCTGAGGGTATCAAAAAAAGCCTTAGGAGGCTGTTGTTCGGGATTCATTGCTAATGGTGAATCTATCAGTTAATAATGGAGTTGAGAATAAGATATGTTTCTCCCCAAAGGAAAAGCTTTAACTACTAAACCAAAGAGTGTCTTTAAGTGCCCTGTGGTTAATCATTATCCTCTACTTGCCAGTACTTTGAAACATCATCCTCCAGGAAGAATACTCATGTAATCAGGATGCATATGTGAGAAGCCACTGAAATGTATTAAATTGTCCATTTCTTTCATTTCCAGCCAATTCTAAGTTTTTACTTATTATTTCAAAAAGGTGTGTAACATGCTAGGGAGTCAAAAAAAGTTATATTCTGGGAATAAAATATAAAATCTATTTTTTACACATGATGAAATTTCCACCAATAGGGCCAGCAAAAAGTCACAATAAAGGAAAGATGAGTATTTTGAAATTTATCAGACCATTTCAGCCAAAATATAGATTTAAGATAAATACTTCCAGGCATGTACTATATTAGGTCAGATTATTATGACAATCAAATTCTTGGATTTTACAGGAAAGAGAATTTCTACACTGTTTCATCTCTACTGTGCTTCTAGATCTGATCTGTAAAACTCTCCCAAAATTATTGTTTAGAAAATTTGTGTAGCTGATTGAAACAAAAAACATTTTAACATCTGTATGCTTAATTCACTTTTATTCTCAGTCTTTCAGCTGAGTTACCAAATTTTTAGTTCTATGCACTGTCTTATTGTAAGATAATATGTTTATTTATTCTTCAAATAATTTGATGTGGCATACATATATATATATTATAGTATGACACAAAAATAAAGTAGGATAAATGAAAATGAGGGTTAACTAAACCAGGATAAATTAAGTCAGAAATGTTCATAGCGAAATATTTTATTCACTTGCTAGAGGTCAACATCAAATTTGGTTCTCTGATCCCTGACAGCCAAGGAAAGATGAAAACTTGGACAGCCACAGGATTCAATGTCACCGAAACTAAAATATACCAGTGACTCATGAGAGGTTAAGATTATTTTTTTTGGAACTGAGAATTAACAAAATGAAACCTGGGAATTTTCATAAAGATGATGCAGGTCAAAAGCCTCAAAATATGCTCAGCAAAATCTATAAAGAAAATCATACAAGTAGAGATCTATAGCATGTATCAAATTTTATAGGTCTTATTGCACTGGCAATGTTGACTTGGCCCATGATAGCACAGTTAAATAGTCATGCTGCTTAATATTTGTAAAGATACTATTTATTGAAGTTGTCATTTCAACTCAATTATTTTGCAGAAAACAAATTGCCTTTCATACACACATGCACGCACACACACACACAAACATACTTATCCATGTAAATTCTCATATTAAAACCAGAGTGCTTCAGATCAAAAGATGGTTAACAATGTACTAATCCTCATAACATAGTCTTTTCCAAGGATGTGAGGGGATATGGGATGTAGATATACAGATATGAACATATAGATACTGAATATGGAATTCTAAATCAGATCCTAGAACTACACTAAATACTTTTTAACTAAAATATATAACTATTGGGGAAGTTAGCCTTAAATATTCTATTCCTCCATACTTATTTATTAAAATACAGTGTCATTAACTATATGAGCATAGATGTTATACCTCCTTATTGTTATTAACTATTTTAAGAATTCAGGTAATTTCTATTAATCCTATAGCATTTACTTATTCAAAGAAATCCGAGTTTATATAAATTGGAAATGTTTTGGAACTTGATAAAAATTAAATGACCTTTTGTGTAATTTACATGTAATTACAAAGTTGACAATTAGAGAAATGCATAAAATGTATATGTTTCAGTTAGAATAATGAGCCCAACCCCCACCAAAGATGCCCATGTCCTAATCCCTGTAATCTGTTAAATTACACAGCAAAGGGGAATTAAGGTGGCAGATGGAATGAAGGTTGTGAATCGTCTGACTTTGATCAGGGAGAATATGTTGAACTATCCAGGTGAGCCCAATAGTAATCACAAGAGTCCTTAAAAGTGGAGGAGGGGGGCAAGAGCAGTGAGAGTGAGGCTATATGAGAAAGTCTCAACCTACAATTGCCAATTTTAAAGATGAAGAAAGGGAACCATGAGCCAAGGCATGTGGGCAGCCTCTAGAAGCTGGGGAGACAAGGAAATGTACTCCCCCACAGAGCCTCCAGAAGGGAATGCAGCCCACTGATGTCTTGATTTAGTCCTGTGAGATCCTTGTTGGATTTCTAGCCTACAGAAATACGACAGTAAGTTTTTTATTTTTAAGCCACTAAATTTGTGACATCAACATTAGAAAACTAACACAATATACTTCATAAAATATAGCGTATGCCTGTGTCTGCAGTTTTTATATTTGTCTATATCATGAAGATCTCTATACATGATAATATACATTCCCTGCACAGATGGTATAGCAGATAGATAAGCCCCACAGACAGTTTCCTTTCAAACCTGAATTAACATATCAATTTCCTTATTTTGATAGTATAAAAACTTGCTCTTTCAATTGATCTCCAAATATTCTCCTGTCAAAATTAAGTAATAATGCTCATTGGTCGTTCTATCACTAGATTTAAATTCCATTTGAGTTTTTGGATACTAGACTAGGTTTTCCAGAAAAACCTAAGAATCTGTTAGTTCCAAAGAGCTACAATTTTAATATGTGAAATGTTTAAAAAGAAAATTAGGTTTTAGAGTTATTATTGATTTAATGGTAATTGATGTCTTAACAAGAGTGGATCATATTTTTCAGACATGAAATAAAATGAATAATATTTTAAGGTCTTAATTCACTACAGAAATATATCTCATTGAAACATTGTGAATATTTTGGTTTTAACTTTACTGTTAACTGGCACTTGGGTATTAATGCTTGCCCCTACTGAGTTTTTTTAACTGAAATGATAGTTTAACTTCTTTTGATGATTTCAGTGTGTACTCATAAATGATCTGAGTGATTTGGTCTAAATAATGTGGCATTATGTGGTAAAACCATAGAAAATCTAAAGAGGCTTTTTCTTATCTGCTTGTGCCATTATTAATCTTGACATTTGGATGATAAAGAAAATTATAATTAAATGAAAAATGTATCACCCTCTTGCATGATGACTGCAGTAAGAAAACAAGGGAAAACAAATCTGACAAAAACAGAACATCAACAGTAAGGGGACAAAAAGGGTGGGGGGATAATTATCCATTCCCAGATAGATAAATAAAATAAGGAAAACAAATAAGTAGATGGAAAAAAAGTCCAGCAAACAAGTTAACAAATCATAAGTCCCAGAGATGTGCTCTGCCTCCATAGAGACAAAATATCACAACTTTCCTCTTAGATCTAAATGAAGGCATGATTTAATCTGTGAAGTTGTTTTTCTCTCAGACAACCTTTGGAGAGACTTTCCCCTCCTTTTTAAAATCTATCCTGTGGAACAAGAGGAGGTGAGTTACTTAGTATTTTTCAACATTAAACTTAAAAAAAATTTACTCTTCATTTATATGAATATGGATATGATTTTAGATTCAGTTTTTGGAGAGAGCAAAGAAGAATTCACCCTGTTTAAAGTTGATCAGAATTGATAAATATAATCATTCTAATCAGGTGAAAATGAATTTCAAATACAAAATTCCAAACAACTTTCTTAAATGCCAATAATACTACCTTGTAAATAACAATTTATTTATAAAACCAGGGATTTACATTCTGATAAGGGGTTAATTATGTCCCTTTAACCTATTCACAATGATGAAAATAGCTATTTCACAGGCAGGTAAACATATTTCTGTCCTAGAAGAAAAGAGTTATCAAGGCTTGTCAACTCTGCTTTTGTACACAAGTCATTCCTCTTCCTTATCACTGTCACTGCTTTTACTCATCCTCAACTCTTCTTGCCTGAATTATTCTAATAATATCCCAAATGGTCTTTTGTCTCTATTTTACTCCTGTGCAATCTGATTTCCACACTGATTTCAGAATATTCTTTCAAAAAGACAAATCTGAGTGTTTATTTTCCCTGCTTCAAGTCCAACAATAACTCCCATCACCTTCAGCTTCTACTGTAAACATGGTGGCTTAGCCATAGAAAACCCTACATCAAGTACCACCTTCCTATATTTCCCTTTACTTTACACACCAGCCTTCCTCCAATCACACTTGTATTTCTACAGTGCCATAGTGTTTAGTGCATTCATTTACTCAGCACTTATGAACATTTTCTCTCTCTAGTAAATCTATAGCTTTGATATGCTCTCTATTCTGCAGCCTATGTTGTCCCTTTTGTCTGACTGACAAGGTCTCTCTCATTCTTTAAATCTGAGTTGAAGCACCATCTGTCTACTGAATAGTGTTCCATACCCGCTCTGGCCTCAAGGCAGAGGGTTCCTATTAATCATATTAATCCAGGATGCACTTAGATTTCAAGGTAGAGCTAAAAGGGTTGGGCCTTGGTTGCCGTGCTTCACAACTCTGTGATATTACACAACATGCTACTCACATTTTATGGGACCTACTGAGCCTACCCGCTCTCACCTTTTCTGAAAGGTCCCTGTCAAGTTGAGCTACTGCAGCAGGCATGTGCTAAATAAAGGGTCTTGTGCCAAACTCCCTACAGGTTTTTTTTTTTTTTAATTGGAGTATAGCTGCTTTACACTGCTGTGTCAGTGTCTGCTGCACAGCAAAGTGAATCAGCCATACGTATACATATATCCCCTCTTTTTTGGATTTCCTTCCCATTTAGGTCACCATAGAGCACTGAGTGGAGTTCCCTGTGCTATACAGTAGGTTCTCATTAGTTATCTATTTTATACATAGCAGTGTATATATGTCAATCCCAATCTCCCAATTCATCCCACCACGCCCTTTCCCCTTTGTTACCCATACGTTTGTTCTCTATGTCTGTGTCTCTATTTCTACTTTGCAAATAAGATCATCTACACCATTTTACTAGATTCCACATTTATGAGTTAATATACCATATTTGTTTTTCTCTTTCTGACTTACTTCACTGTATATGACAGTCTCTAGGTCCATCCACGTCTCTGTAAATGACACAGTTTCGTTCCTTTTTCTGGCAAACTCCTTACAGTTAATTGGACTAGAGGTGGACTCCTTAGCCATGGTGGGCCAATGGGTCAATGAAATTCCTCCATCCTCCAAATTGGGATTGTGACTTACTTATTGTGGCTTTATTTTCTTCATCAATAGAATGGGAGCACTCATAATGGTTTATCAGATTGATTGTGAGGATTAGGTAACAAATGGAAAATAACTAACACAGAGTAGGTACTTAGTAAATGGTTCTTGACTTATCTATCTCACATGCTCTTTCATCAGATGAGAAAATTATGTCTAAGGATTTTACAAAGTGTTAATAAAGTGCTATTATTTTCTGATATAATGTATTATTTCTGATGTAACACCTTACTTTCAAAACTAGCATGTGTGAATTCCTGTCGCTGAAATGTGAATAGATTTGGGCCATAGGCAAAGGGTAACCATCAGACAAGGCTGGTACATATTCGTGTGATGTAGATTGCTAAATTTCCATACATGTTCAAGTTAAATTACATATATATATGTATATACATACATATATATATATATACATATATATGTATATACATATATATATATATGAAGTGTGATTTTTGCTTTTTGGATAAAGAATAACTGGAATTTTCTCCACATTCTCAGATGCCCTAGGGAATGAATTTATTCTCTCCTTTTCTAAACAGAACCTCGGTGAAAAGCGTTTAAAATAATTATCTAAAATATTATGAAATAACAAATAATACACTAGTTGAAAAATTGCCTCAATTCCTCAATTCTTTGAGTCATAGATTAGAAAGAAACAAAGGAAAGACTTCTGAAACCTTACCTTAGGGAAAAGGAAGTCAATTTTCTATACCATACTTATCTTGTTCACTTCCCTGTAATTTATATTCCAGGAACCTGCAAGGATTTATTTTTTCTCATCCTCAAGGACATAGAGTTAGCAAGTCTCCAAGATGCAGAAGTGGGTCAGACTAGGACAAAGAAAATAAATCATAGTTCAAGGTCTAGGAAGACCCTGGCTCTGTTTCTTCAGAAAAGGAGGAAGTTTCATAAAACATCAGTCTGAAAAATATAGGTAAATATCAGGAGTCTGATATGAAATGTTGATGCAACTTTAATACTTGAACTATATATAGTTTCCAGAGGCTTCAGTGACATTCTTACTAGAAGTTGGCTACTATTTTGTAAGGTAATGATATAGAAATCATATAAGACATTATGCTGTTTACTAAGATATTTAGAAGAAAACAGAGAAGAGGCAATAGCTGTGTCAGAAAAATAGATGGTGCTTGAGAAAAAGTATAAAAGTAGCTTTTTAATTGTATTTATTTTTAAATAAGCAGGGCTGTCACATTGTTCAAAATTTGAAAGATATTCAGTGAAGCCTCCTTGCCATGCATGTTCCCCAAGCACTCATGCCCTGCCTGTGGAAACCAGCAATATTAGGAATTTTTTATATATTCCTCTGGACATATTTTATGCTTATCTAAGCAAATATGCTTCTATTATTTTATCCCTCCTATTTTACCCAAAAGGTATCATTTCATGACACTCTTCTGCTCCTTACTTCACTTAGCAAGAATCACTCTGTAATATGACATAAAGTGTTTTCTCCCTTTTTAAAAACTACAGTAAAATCCAGGCCACAAATGTACAGTATTTTTATTTACCCAGTAAATGGAATACTTCTGATTTTACTCTCTAACTTTCCAACTTACATCTCCTCAAAAGAGAAGGAGTAAGAATTTGCTGATTTGTTCATCAGCCCAAAAAACCTGTTCTTTACTCAGCGTGTTTTGGGATCATCCATTCTCCAAGGTCTAGGTTTGGGGAGGAGGGAGGATGCTGAGTTTCCTCCTCTAAATATGTTATATCAGTAATCGTGTTGCTACCATTCACTGATCTTCTTATTAATCCTTGTGCTCATTCACAGAGTAATTAAGCTCATTGAGGTGGTTTGCTGAAGCTCCCCAAAACTCAAATGAAATCTCTGGTGAATTATTACATTTTTTTGCTTTCTACAGAAGCTCAGTAATGCAGTTTCAACAGGCTGTACTGCTTTTGTGAGTAACTGATTCCATTTTGAGATGCAGAAAGTTACTGAAACATTTTCATGATGGTATTTATATCTTAACACTTTATCTCAAATTAGATATCCCAGTTTTAATTTGTAAGACAGACATCTATTTCTCTTATTTTCTGAATCAAATTTCTAGTTCACAGCTATCAAAAGAATCAAACGTTATATCAGTTACCTATATCAATGGAAACCTTCAGGAAAACCTCTTGGAATAAGGTTTTGGGAGATATAATTTCTCCTTAGTTATTTATGAGAGTCACCTTAAACAAGTCTCCCATTTATCAGTAAAGAGTGATATTTTATAAAGAAAATAAAAACATCTAAATTATGAGTACAGAACCTCAATAATATAGCTAACAATTATTGAGTGTTTGCTGTATGTCACAGGATGCATTATTTTTATTTTTACCTTTTAGAAGATCCCTAAAAGGTAGTATTATCATTTCCATTTTACAGATGAATTTTCTGAGAATCACACAATTAGTAAATATCAGTAGCAGAGTCCAGACTTGGATAAAGTTTGGAAATAGCAAGATCTTTGCTTTTGACCCTCACGCTATTGTTTTCTCTAATTTATATAAATGTTTCCCTTACTCATATTCGAATTTGGCTGATCAAAATTATTCTTAATACAAGGTAGAATGAATTATACTGTTGCTTTTATGTTATCTCAAACACTGGCATTTCCTATTATGTGGTATAGGAGTTAATTTAAACAAATATTTGCAGAGTGTAAGGCAATTTGCTGGATGTTCATGAGATGAGATGAAGATCATTGTCATAGCCAATAATTTTAATAAATCATTATTGCCATACTGTCTTTTCAAGTGTGCCCTCCAATAATCAATCCAAACCATTGCTTATTGCTTGCACCTTCTTTTCAGACTAACAGATTAATAATCATGGGATTTGGGGGGATTTCTTATGTATAGATTTTATATATATATATATATTCAATACTATATATATGAAAAATAGTATAAAATTATAGAGTAATATCTAACTGGGAATGATTTTTAAAAATATGTTATATTAGGAAGAAAGATGCAGTGGGAAACAAAAAGTACTGAAGAAAGCATCAGTTTGGGAAATAAAGAGCCTGCTTGCATCCACAGTGCTGTCAGTTGAATTAGAAACACCCTCTTATTCCCATCTTCCTCACCACCTCCTGCTACACTTGGCATTAGAAGCCCTGCAAGTGCATTATAAGTGGATCCTGCTTTTGTGAGCCTTTCTCCAGAAGATGCAGGACTGAGCCTTGGTGCACAGTTTGGTAAATGTATAGGCTCCCCTGCATATTGCACAATCTGTGTAACTGAATGTGCTGACCTTATCTGAATCAAGTTCTGACTCTGCTCCTTACAAACAATGATCTAGGGTGAGGCAATAAATATCTCTAGTCCTCACTTCACTCATCTGTAAAATAAGTAGTTAGATTCTGATTCCCAAGGCTCTTTCTAGCTCTAACTTCTGTGTGTCACAAAGCATCTCAAAACACAGATGAATTAGATGAGCGTTGACAATAGGTCTGCAATCAGCCTGAACATTGTCTGCCAAAGAGCATAAAAGAAAAAAATCATATATATGTTGGGGAGATATAAACTAAATGTAAACAGTGATTTTTCTTGTGTGGTAAATTTACAGAAGACTTCAGATTATGTGTGTATATACAGAGTATGTACATAATAAAGTTAAGTGTATTTTATTAGTTTTTCTTAATATTCTGTGTCGATCATTTATTACATTTAATAATCAGGAAAAAGCAATAAATATCATGAAAGAGCTAAGAAAACACTGGAAAAGAAGTAACCACAGGGGATAATGAGCTTGGTCTTTAAAGAAAACCATAATTCGAAAAGATACATGCACACCAATGTTCATTGCAGCACTATTTACAATAGGCAAGACATGGAAGCAAGCTAAATGTCTATTTACAGAGGAATGGATAAAGAAGATGTGAAAAAGAATGAAATAATGCCATTTGAAGCAGCATGGATGGACCTAGAGATGATCAGACTAAGTGAAGTAAGTCAGACAGAGAAAGACAAATGAATGATATCACTTATATGTGAACTCTAAAAAGATGATGCAAATGAACTTATTTACCCAAACAGAAACACACTCACAGACAGCAAAAACAAACTTATGGTCACCAAAGGGGAAAGGTAGCGGAGAGGGATAAATTAGGAGTTTGGGATTAACATAGACACACTACTATATGTAAAATAGATAATCAACAAGGACTCACTGTATAGCACAGAGAACTCTACTCAATATTTTGTAATAACCTATATGGGAAAAGAATCTGAAAAAGAATGTATATATGTATATGTGTAACTGAACTCCTTTGCAGTACACCTGAAACTAACATAGCATTGTAAATAAGATATACCCCAATATAAAATAAAAGTTAAGAAATAAAAAAGTAAAATATAAAAAAATTAACTTTCCATTAAAAAAAAAAAGAAAAGAATTGGATTTGGGGGTAAAAGAGATGAAAAAAGGGTATTTCAGGAAGTGAAACCTGGTCCAAGATAAAATGTGAACTAGGTGTTATTTAAGACAAGTTGAGAAGTTCAATGTACAGCACACTGTAGAGTGAGAGGTGTCCTGTTTCGGAGGGAGCCACTGCTGAGACTGGATGAGGGGTTTGGAGTGCATGTTTGGAGAGCAGTCATGTTAGAGATGGAGCATGTAAAAGATTTCTCAGATGGAGTTACTTATTATATAATTCCTTCTTCTGTCTCATGCCCTACTCCTTAGGTATTAGTATTATCATCCCCAGAACTCTGAGGTATTTGAGAAGGCGGTAAAGAGGATGGAGAACAAAAAAGTAAGCAATTTCTTAAACCAATTGACTCTGAGTGTCAATGAATTTGATTGTCATCTTTCTAAGGTATTTTGAAAGAGGAACATAGGAGGAGGCAGCCCTCAAGGGATGGTTTCACATGTTGTGGACTTTCAGCCTCCCCTGGGGGTTATGATAAGACAATTAATGTATTTAAGAGAAATATCTCAGGCAATGCCTCCAGTGGTACCATCCAGTTGATTGCCTACTATGCTCACACTAAAAACTGACTCAGTAGTCTGTATATATCATCAGAAAATGTTTTATGTATCCACAAGGTGGGTATTCAAGAATTTAATCTTATTAATTGGTACAAGTTAACTTTGTTAGAAATCCAGTGATGATACTGTTATTTTAATCCTCAGTCTCTCTATAGGAATTCTGGGCAGCCGTCAACAGGGAGTATTACAGGGCTTTAGGAGACACTGAGTCCTGTCATTTCTGTTTTGAAAACTTTCACATTCATTGGGGTGGCCTCCTGGTCTCCAATAATTTAAATCCTGCACGTTCCATTTATGTGACAAACTCCTACTGTTTTAGAAGTATCTGGAGCACAGTTGTGACAGGTGGCCGTGTAATTCAAACAAGCTGTGGTGGTTTTCAGGTTAAACTATGCAGACTTAACTTTCTTAGAGTTTCCTTTGACACAGATGTTGTTTTGTTTTTTATTACCTAAGTTTTACCTTGGAAACAATTTTTGTTTATTTTCTACAGCTATACCTTGAGGCAATAGCAAGAGGGAGGGTTAAGTCATTACTTTCACTGTCAAAACTGATAGCCTATAAAATATCCAGTTTTTTTTCCTCTTGAAGTGACATTCAAAAAAATCCATATCTTCTGAACCATGGAGATGGGAACCTGATAGAGAAGACAGGATGACTAGTACTTTCTTAGTCTGGATTCTGAAATATGAGTATGCATTGGCATGTGGAGCAGACTTAGAATTTAAACCAGTGTAGACTAGAATGCCTTTTACCTGCTTAGCAACAATTTCATTTGAAAAATTCTTTTCGAGAACATTTAAATTAAAAAAGAAAAAGATAGGTTGTAACAATGCTTGTTAATCAGTGGATTGGTAGATGGAAATATTATTTTATTCCTGTCTAGGTAGTTTATTTGCTGAAAGGGCAAATGCCAATTTTCCCTAAAAGTGAAATCTAAATAGTACTGGTAGAGTTAATTTTGAGGGCACTTAAGAATTAGGGTAACCAATTTCAAGTATAAAATACCAAAAAAATGGTAACTAAGTGAGGTGATGGATATGTTAATTAGCTTGATTGTAGTAATCATTTCACAATGTAGAAGTATATCAAAACATCACGTTGTGTACTTTAAATACATACAATTTTTGTTAATCATACATCAATAAGGCTGGAATAAAAGAAAATAAAACAAAATTAAAGTAAAATAAATTAAAATAAAACAAAATTGAATTAAATTAAATTTAAAAATAACATAACATAAAATAACAGACTTAGGGTAAACAGCTCATTTGGCTTGCCTAGGACTTTCCCCATTTTAGCATTGGAAGTACCATGTCCAGGAACTGGAGATGTTGATCACCTACCCCTCTTTTCCTTTATCTGCCCTGCTTTTACCTTTCTTTATAAAGTTCTCTACACTCTAGCCAAAGCAAACTTCATTTTAATCAGTAAGTGAGTATTTGATCGAACTGGATTTGTTTTTGAGCATCTACATTGAGCACAGGTTTAGGGTAGATGGTGATACCCATTTGCCAAGACCCTATGAAGTATCAGTTCAAAGAGATGTTGGCTTTTCTCAAGTAGAATGTAGAAGCTATTTTTCATTCTGAGAAACTCAAACTTAAATCTGCAGATGAATAAGAATATAAACTAATGAGTCTGGGAGAACATAACTGCCACATTGCTAGACAGCACACGCTTGAAGGCTACTTAACGGGAAACTACTGTGAGTCCTTGCTGAACCAACTTAACAGGACTTTTCAAAATGAAAGTGCTTAAAGACAACCTTTTTGAACCTGTTACAGCAAAGTCTTATTACCAGAATTTCTGTGTGCTCTTTTCTAATGCTGAGTTTGAGGAAGGGTGCTCTGAAGACAGTGAGGAAATCATTGCAAACTTCCTAAATCCTACCTCCAGGTTGAAGTTGATAGGAAAATCTGTGGAAGAGTTCTCATTTTATCTAGGAAGCTGCAGCAATTGAGGAGAAAATCATAGTTTTCAGGATAAATTTACAGCACAGAGGCAGTCAGAGATAGAGAACTTGGTAGGGGTCCAGGAAGTTCAGTTATTCTGAATATCTAGGGCGCTAGAAAACTCGAGCGAGACAACCACTGATGTTGTTCCTTAGGTGACTTATGCTGACAAAATTTGCTTTTTTTGTTCCCAGTGTTGAATCAGAAAAAGGACATTTATGGAAGTGTGTAAAAAAATCAAAATAGTTTCAGAGTCAACAAACTTGAAAGCTTTCATTTCAGACTTTTCAGACTTGGCTGTTACACTGCATAAAAAAGCATAGTGTCTTTGAAGATGAATATGCCATATTAATGCTATAGGGAGATGCTTTTGCATATGTAAAGCAAACATCCCCATGAAAACAAATCTAGGAGACTAAAGTAAACTTCTCTTCAATATTGTTTAAAGTAAAAAAATAAATCAACAAGAGCAAATGGTGCTTTATTCAGGGCTGCTTTCCTTTGCTACAGAAGGTTTTTGATTCAAATGGTTGTGCTCTCAAATGAGCAAAGCAAGGTAGCCTAGATTTCATTTATAGAAAACTGTTAGGATGAGTCTATATTTACCGTGGAATATACTCCAGAAGGTTTTTTTCCCCTACTTAATCCTCAATTTCATTTTGTTTTCGGATAATATGGTGCTAATTTTTAGAAGCAGATTGCAGAAAAATGAATGTTAATTAAATGTCTCATACTAGTTAATCAATGTTTTACTGAAAAAAAAGCAACCTCTAAAAGAATCAACAAGACTGTGAATTTTTATTGTATTGGAATTGTTTGAAGAAAAAAAAACAGGGAGAAGTTGTCTAATTTTATTTAAGTATTTTTTTCCTTGTAATTATGACACTGGTATTTCTTGTATTCCTGAAATACATTCATTTAATTTTGTAAGAAATATAATCTCTTATAGTTTGAAGTTGTGAGGGGGTAACACCAAGGACTACATCAAAAGTCTTCTCCATAACATTGTCTCTTAGCAATGGTTCAAGAGGTTGAGAACTTATAAGGGCAAGATTAATGATTTGTAGCCATAAGCATGGATGATATCCAGAGGAACATGAAGAATTCAAATTTGAGAGGAGAATAAAAAGCGGTACTCAGATGACTTTAAACATACATAAAAATGTACATACATAAGAATGTGTGGCCACTCTGTACTCTCTCATCTTAATAGTCTCAGGGTCAATGATTGTTTTTTTTTAAACTATGAGACCAAGTATTTGACCATTCACTAGGGAGGGATATTATACAAGGCAGCACAAAAGACTAGCTCGCTTATAATATGTTTTAAAACATCTTATGAAAACAAGTTGAGGTGACAACATATTTGATCCTATTGACAATAAAAGGATACAGATATTGAGAAACTCAGAGATCGTGGCATGTAGAAAATAAGTAAGCCCCAAATTTTCCTAAAAACAACAGTATTAAGTTTATAATTGTTAGAATTTACATATATATATATATATATAAAAAGTTAAATAATTTTTCTACAGATTTGGCCATACCCACTTTTAATATGTCATTTTCTAAAGGATTTGTTATTTGTGTTGATTTTTTTCTCTGAATAAAAGAATTTTTTTTAATTTTGCAGAAAAATATCAAAGGAATGGACTTTTTGAGAAAAAAACATATATGACAAATGATTTAGGACACATAAAACCTAAAGTAATCTCTTTACCTAAAGACATTAAGAAGCATGTCAAAATTATTCAGAATTGTACTTGGTGCAGAAAATCCCATATATATATTTATTCAAACCTTTCAGAATCAAACATTTTTTTGTCACTCAGAATATACTGACATTTTAAAAAATTGCCTTTGCCAAATTGCCCTAACTTTCAACAATAGCTAACAAACATGAGATTAGAAATGCCAGGAATTGCTAGGGACAAATATCACATGAATGAAGACGCAAAAATATCAGAGTGAAATATTAGTCAATCAGATCTAAGCATGTATGAAAATCCTAAGTGAACCATGGAAAGGAGAGTTGATATTTGGGTGTGATTATCATCTGTAGCCTCTCTTCACAAAATCCCCACTGTGATACAGAGAAGGAATAATGACTACGTAATATTTTATCCTTAACCAAATCTTGGGTTCCAACCTTAATTCAGACCATGGGTCATGAAAACATCTCTGAAATCCTTATTTTCTTAAGCCAATTTGGTTTAGTTATCTTTAAACCAAACTTGATAAAAGATAATGCTCTATTTCACATGCCATCTACTCTCCCCACCATCACAGAAATGTCCCCACCTGAGACACAATGTCAATACCACAATCAAGGTAAGGTTTATTCATAGCAGGTATGCCATTTTCTATTCCCACCAACAGTGCACAGGCTTCCAATTTCTTCACATGTTTTAATACAACACTTGTTATTTTTTGTTTTTTGATAATGGCCTTCCTAACAAGTTTGATGTGACTTGCAGTTCCCTGATGATTAGCGATGTTGAGCATTTCTTCATATGCCTGTTGACCTTTTGTATAACTTCTTTGGAGAAATGTCTATTTAAGTCCTTTGTCCATTTTTTAGTCAGGCTAGTTGATTTTCTGCTCTTGAGTTATAGCAGTTCCTTATATATTTTGGAAATTAACCTCCTATCCGATATATGATTTGCAAGTATTTTCTCCCACCCCATAGGTTGCCTTTATACTTGTTGACTCTTTTCTTTTCTGTAAAGAAACGTCTTAGTTTGATGTTCCCCTACTTGTCTATCTTTGCTCTTGTTGCCTGTGCTTTTGGTGTCATAATAAACAAATCATTGCCAAAACCAATGTTATGAAATTTTTTCCCTATATTTTTGTATTAGAAACAGAACAAATAAGATGAATGGATGGATAGATAAATAGATATAACAGGAGATTTATCATAGGAATTGGCTCATGGATTATAAACGTTCGGAAGTCCCGAAATCTGCCATCTGCAAACTGCAGAACAAGGGAAGCCAGTCTGACTTCGAAAACCTGACAACCAGGAGTGCCAATGTCCAAAGGTAGGAAAAGATGGATGTATCAGCTTAAGTAGAGAGAGCAAATTTGCTCTTCCTCTGCTTTTTTGTTCTATTCAGACCCTCAACAGATTGAGCGATGCCCACTTGCATCGGTGAGCGTGATCTTTCCTCAGTCTACTGATTCAAATGTTAATCTATTCCAGGCACACCCTCAAAGACATACCCAGAAATAATGTTTTACCAGTTATCTGAACATCCCTTAGCTAGTCAAGTTGGTACATAAAATTAACAATCACAGGTTTCTTCTAGAAGTATTATAGTTTTAAGTCTTATGTTTAAGTCTTCAATCCATTGAGTCAATTTTTGTGTATGATTTAAGATAAGGATGTAATTTTATTCTTTTGGATGTGGATATCCAGTTTTCCCAACATTATTTTTTACAGAGACTATCCTTTCCCCATCTATAGTCTTAACACCCTCATGAAAGATCACTTGACTATATATGCATGAGTTTATGTCTGGGTTCTCTATTTTCTTACATTGGTCTATTTATCTGTCTTTATGCTGGTACCATACTATTTTGATTACTATAGCTTTGTGATATATTTTGAAGTAAGGAATACAGAAGAGCTTCCTCAAAAAAAATAAAAATAATATTACCTATGATCCAGCAATTTCACTTCTGGGTATTTATCCAAAATAATTGAAAACAGCATCTTAAGGAGGTCTTTGCATGTCCATGTTTATTACAGCACTATTCACAATAAGTAAGAGGTAGGAATAATCTAAATGTTCATCAGGGGATGAATAAAAATAAAATGTAGTATATATGATAAAATATTCAGCCTCAAAAAGGAATGAGGTTCTGACACATGCTGCAATATGAATGAAATGTAAACTCATTATGCTAAGTGAAATAAGCTAGTCACAGAAGGACAGAATACTGCATGATTCCACTTATATGAGATATCTAAAATAGTCAAACTCATGGAAGCAGAAAGTAGGATGGTGCCTGTTGTTCAAAGGGTATAGAGTTTCAGCTATGCAAGATGAAAAGTCTAGAGATCTTCTGTATAACAACGTGCATATAACTAACAATACTGCACCGTATACTTAAACATTTATTAAGGGGGTAGATTACATATTGTGTATTTTTTACCACAATAAAAAAGGTTTATCTGATACAATCATGCATTTCAGTAACAAAGTGAGCCAGAGAGCAAGAGTGAGCAATATCTCATCATGCTGATTAAAGCAAAGAGAAACAATTGAACATTTGGGATTGAATAATAGAGCTGATTGATTAAATATCAATATCTGAAAATCTTTGTGTTCTTATAGCATACCAATAACTAGTTAGAAAATATGATGAAAAATGTAAAAAAATCTTCCTCATAATAACACCAAAAATATAAAACAGCATAGAAATATCTATCAAAATATGCATAATAACTATATAGAAACCAAACAAAGTATAAAACTTCCCTGGAGAAAGAAAAGATAAATTGAATAAATGGAGGTTGGTATACACACTTCTGAGAAAATATGTATTAATGACTTTTCAGTATTGAAAAGATATCCACCTTTATTGCATATCATTGCATTTATTTTAATATAAGCTAAAGTGCTTTAACAAATATCAAAATATAGTGACTTGAGTAGGAAAGGAATTTATTTCTTCTTAATCTAACAGTCCAGAAGTGAAAGGCCTGGAGGTGTCAGGATTTGTTTGTCATCCTTGGTATCCTTAGCTTCCAAATTTACTCTAGTTTTTTCCTATTTTTTTTCTAGTTTTTTTCCTATTTTTTCCCCTATTTTTTCCTATTTCCACTAGGCTAGAAGGAGGAAATAGAGATGCTAGGGCATCTGTCTTTAAGGAGAGTTTGTGCACATCTCATTGGCAACAGTCTAGTCATGTTGCCATGTCTGACTGCCATGTAGACTAAGAAATAAAGTCCGTAACTATTCCAAAGCAGGGTGGAATCTCTACATGCCTAGTAACAAGTCAACTTAAAACTTAGTGACTCGAAACAACAACGATCATATTATTATTTCTCAAACTTTTGGTGGCTCAGGAACTTTGGCAGAGTCCAACTGGGCAGTTTTGGCTCAATATCTCTCCTGCAGTTATAATGTGAAGATATCAAGAGTAAGAGTAGAGCTGTGGGGTGATGGAGCTGCTGGTAGCTGGTTGAACATTTTTCTCTCTTGTTAACCCAGAACTTTTCCATGTGGTCTTGATGTACTAGCTGGGGCTTTCTCCCAGTATGGCAGCCTCTGGGCAGTTGGACTGCTTACATGCCAAGTCAGTGGTCCCTAGGGAGAATTCTCCCAGTGAAGGAGGGAGAAAATTAATTGCCTTAAGAGGACTTAAGAAATCACCTAGTGTCATCTTTATTTTACTTTACTGATGAACACAGACAAAGGCCACCAGATTCAAGAGGAGAAGACATAGAACCCACTTTTCAGTGGAAGAGTGTCAAAAATTTGGAGCCAAATTTAAAAATTGTTATGCTTATTAAACAAAAGAATAGGAGAGTAGAAGCTGAGAAATGCTTTTTAGTCCCTGTCTGGGCTCCTCTGTCCCACAGACACTAAACACACATGCACACACATACACATGCATGCTCTCAAGTTCCCACCCACTTCCTGCATCTAGCTCAAATTTAATTAATACAAATCTGTTATTTGTATTAATTCCAAGAATGAGTTCTAAGGGTTGGAGAACTAATAATGTCAAAGATAAAGACACCAATATTCACAGAAGATTAGGAAGAAGAACACTTAAATGCATAAATTATTATTTGGAAAAAAGGAGATTTGGAAACATTCAGTTGTCTGTTACCAATATCAAACCCTGCTTGAAAGAAGACTCCTTGCCCCAGAGGGAGCAATTTCCTTGGTATATCTTCTCTTGTCAACCCTGATTCTTCTTTATAGAAGGGACTTCCTTTTTCACAGTCCTTTTCATCCCCTATGTGATCCTTTGCAAGTTCTCCCTCACCTATTATGCCCTGTAGCCACTGTTTCAGTGGGTGTTGCAGATACGGAGGTTTGATGACCTCAGGGTTGCTTCGGAGCCAGAACAATCATAGGTTTCTGTGCTCAGGTTTGTAATTTATTTGGCAATTCAATTTCCTCCAAAATTTAGCAGTCTCTGTTCTACTTGCTTCCAGTCAGTTTTATGTGAAATAACCATTCACATAGACCTCCTCTGTTTACAGTTCCTAAACTTGCAGAATTTCTTCTTATATTGGATGGCTTCTGAACTTATCAGTCATCTCTCTCTGTCCTATAATGGGAGTTCCCTTGAGGGATTTGTAACCATGAGTTCATGTGGGACAGCAACACCCTTAATCTGATTTTTGCTTCCAGTCTGCTTTTGGGCAATAAATTTACTTCTTGCTGCTTCCATACAGATGCAGTTGGAACTTCAAATTCATTAAGGCCTCAAACTTCTGGACATTGATTCAGTTTAAATTTCAGGCCACTGGCTGTCAGAACCTCCCTTAACCAAAGCTTGTTTTTTTTTCTATATTTGCTTGCAAACTGGCCAATTTTTGGCCAAATGTCTCTTTCACTCCCTATTGCTAAAAGCAACAAGGAATAGCCATTGCAAACATTTTACATTTTTTCAACCAGTTCTCATGAGTCTGACATCCAGGTTATCACAGCAAGTGTTCTGCCGAGTGCTTTAAAGTTGGTGACTACATTGCAGGACTATAATGATACCTGTGTTCTTTCTAGTTATTAAACTATTGCTAAGGCAATCCTTCATATTCTAGGTTTTTGTCAGTATTCCAACATCCCAGCAGACAATTCTATTTGTTAGGTTTCGGGGCTAAAGTGCTATAAAAAGTATCCTGTCATACGCAGTCTTAAGTCAAAAAGAAGTTTGTTTTTTCTCTCACTGATCAATTCCAAGTTGAATGTTGTAGGGCAACAGTTTTTAAGGAAATGGCTCAGAGGCTGTACTTGTCACTTGGACTCATGCACCCAGCCACTAGTTTAATTACATAGCCATGGTAAGTTGTAAGGGTAGGCAACCTATATCCAGCTAACATTTTGGGTTTCTAGTGCAAAAGAAAGAAAAGGAGAATGGATAATAAGAGCTGGTGAAATGTTTCTGTGACATTCAGGTAAAAAACTAATGAAAACTTTTTTTTTTATTTTTGTAACAACTTAACCAAATCATTTTAAAATTGACCTGAAATAACAAACGTGTGAAAATAATTATAGAATTCTTGAAAACAAGGAGTAATAAAGTTGGGATAATATTGGGAAAATATAATTTTCCCTAAAAAAGATTTAAATGTATGAAATAAAAGAATATGATGCTAGAATAGGAATAGACAAATAGCCCCACAAATATAACTCAGAGATTTATATTGCCCAATTTATAAAACTATAGCATATGACAAAGATGATATTTCAGATAAGTCATTGGAAGAGTCATTATTAATTTATATTTATTAAAAATCAGGCATACAAAATAAAACTATAAAATTGCTAGAAAAATATAGTTTCAAATATTTGTATAATAATGGAGCAGGGAGAGATTTTCTGAGTGATAACAAACCATAAAGAGTAACAGAGTCCATAAAGAATAATTCAATATAAATGACTGACAAACATTGCTAGTAAAAAATGACCATAAGCCTTACTAAAATGCAAATGGAAATCTGGAAAATCCAGATAATTTATATAACACATAAAGAATTTATATCTTTAAAGAGTGCACTGTTACTGCAAATGAATGAGGAAAAGAGCAACACTCTAATGGAATAATGGGAAAGGATATAAAACACAGAAGAATTGTTAGAATGTTCTAGAAACTTATGGGAAAACATTAAACCTTGGTAGTTATCAAGAAACAATTAAAGCAGTGAGACGATTTTTCAAATATCAGGAAGTAACTAATTAAAAGATTTAATGTTGACACGTTTATAGAGAAATGGAAACGTTCGTGCAATGCTGAAGGAGGCTTCGTTTTATAATTTTTTAGAAGAATATAATAATATATATCAAAATCATTACAATATTCCTAACTTCCTAATGATCAGTTATAACCCTTGGGGAGTTATAAAAATGAGCAGAAATGTGCAAGTTTATAAAAATCTACCAATAAAAAGATTCATCAATATGCTTTTAACAAGAACAAAACACTGCAACTTCATAACAGCCCTTCAAACAGGGCATATGTAATACGTAAATACCGTGAAATCCTGAGCAACATTAAAATTTGTGCTATACATATATATTTATTTACACAGGATGATATCAATGCTTTTAAGTGAAAAAAATTATAGGGCACGTATGTACATATATGCATATGCAACACATATGTATTTTTTATATTTTTTCTTTAAGATGATAAATATTTGAGTAACAATGAATTAGGGAAAATAATTAGATTAATTGAATTATGTAGCTGAACCAGGTATAAAAGTGTACTCTTGTGAATGAATTATCTGCTGAATACAATTAGCTATGGAATTAGAGATGATTAAAAGGGGATCATTTTGCTGCAGCTGAGTGTTTGAGATTATACTTAATTATATGATACTGGTTAAATTTTAATCTGAATAAAAATTTAATCAAGAAACATGAAAATGCCCACTACTCATTTGTACCCATTGATAATATATTTTTATATGCTTTCAACTTTCACTCTGAAAGAAAAAAATTCTTAAAAATTCAGAAATCATGCATATATGCATATATGTACATATGTCAAATTGAAACAAATATTGAGTGACTTTATTTTAAAATATAAATCAAGGCTGCCTCTGTTACCACTCTGTAGTTTGGCTAAAAGTAACCCATGCCTTTATATTCTACAATACCCATCTTCAATTTGAAATTGAAGTCATCTAGTTAAATGAAAGCTTGATAAACTAATATAACAAGCTTGAACATCAGAAATCAGCTAAAATCTTTTATGTGACAATCAGCTCACAAATGTCTGCCTGGGCAGATGGTATTGGTTTTAAAAGAAAGACATAGTTTGCCTGGAGAATTTCAGAAAAATCTGGATATCATTTTCAGACTCTGGTAAAGGAGAAAAGTGTCATTTCCTTGACAGCCCCAGTGATTTCCCTGTTACTGTTTGCATGGCAGATGCCATGAACAGATTGATGTGTAAAGAAAGACAAGGTACAGGAAAATCATACATTAAGACTCAATAGCTGGAGATAGACATGCTCTGCTGGGAACCACTTGGAAGCACTTTTTGATGTACAGAGAATGTTTAACATTCTTAATATATGTGCTTTTTAATGTGGTGGGACTAGATTTACACAGGTGGTGCTTGACTGAACGGGAAAAAAGAAAAAAAAAACACTGTAGTTTAATGACAAATAGATATCCATGAATATGTAGCAGAAATGAGTCAGTCTTAAATACAACTTTCAGCGTAGAATGCATTTTATTATTTCATTTATCCTCTCAGCCTGGGTCTGTAGAATTGAAGCCTAATAATGGAACTATCCATTACTGTCCAAAACAAATAAACCAAAACAAAACTAAAACATCACTAAACATAGAACATTATGAAGAAAAAAATCGAAAGCCATGTTTTTGTGTTATCATCTACTTTTATTTTTATCATTTTCTCAAGAATGTGAAATCTGGGAAGGTCTGAACCATGCGTGAAAATAAAATACTTCATTTTGTCGAGGTGGTGGTGTCATTGACACAGGATATTTTAAAGAATATTTTCTTTGGGGGGAAAGGACTAGAGAAATGACTGTTAGCTATTAACCCAGAGAATGGTTTGACACATTGACAAACTTATAGATTTCTGATATGTATACTGTGCTTGAATGAGTATTTTCATTCACAACACGGACCAAGATCCTCAACATTAGTAGTGAGATACTGATGTTCATCACTATTTAGAAACCTAGTGCCCTACTTACAGTCAGTTTATCAGTACACAGTGAAGGCAATCCCAGGTACAAGGCCAGCCTGCCCCTGCATGCCACAGAGGAAGACATGATAGAAATGCAGGCTGCATTTACTACACACTCAACACCAAGGTTAATTTTTCTAACGGCAAGTAAATGTGCTCCATTATTCACACTCAAAATGTGTACCTCCTTTGAGAAGTTTCTACAAATTATTTATAGAAATAGATCAACTGTAATCTTGGATTGACTCAGGTAAATGTTAATGTACAATAACAGAGCATAAAATGATCTTCATCTTCTATTTCTTCACTTTGCTTCCATTCTGAATATTCTTCTTAATAGAGACAATGGAAGCTAACTTCTGCTTCTTTCTGCTTCTTCTCTGTCATCTTTGAACATCACAATACTCTCTCCAGACAATGGATGCATCACTTCTTAGTGAGCATCTCAAGATGCTGCCTCTAACTCTGTGTCTTCAGGAAATCTTCCTCACCACCGAGCATTGCTTCTCTCAGTTCTCCTTGGTAGAGGTTTATAATGCTGAATTCCATGTGCCATGTTCTATGGACCATGTTACAGTTCTCATACCTGCCTGTGTTACGTCTTGACCAAAACTTCCCACTTACAGAAATGCCTCCATTTCTGAGGCCAATTTCATCTAGCTATGACACCCTCAAAACACCGTATTCTCCTTATTTACCAATATCCTATTTCATTGTTCATTATGGAATTTGGCACTTGGCTAAACTTTTGTGGAAGTCCACATGTTTGACCCAGGAATCTGGAACTGCTTGATCTTCTCAACACCAACAACCCTTGCCATCTGTTCCTAGACCCCATCCCAGACACTGTTACCCCTTATAACTGCTCTAACTTGAATTTAGGTATGAAAATGTCTAACCATAGCCTCCTGCCCTCTTTCTTTCTCATTGTCTTACTTTCTGCATATATTCATTGATATCATTCTGATATCTTGACCCTTGGTCTCACATTTATATCGTCACTGATCACTTCATTTCTGCCTTCATTTCCTTCTTGAACTTTCATCTAAGATCCCACTCCTTGATCTTGCTTTTCTTAGACAGCTTCCCTAAAACTCTCACCATTTACTATCTCTATTCATACATCTGGACAGCTGAGATTTGCCCCATGACATCACATAACCATAAAGTTTGGTGCTACTAAAAAATAATTTCAGTTCTCTTTGGGTCTATAATACTATTGAGCTATCATAACCCAACTTACTCTATTTATCCCAGTAGCTGTATTAGTAGGGGTTTTCAATTGAAAGGGACAGAAATAAGGCATTTAATGGCTCATGTATTTGAAAGTTTGGGCAGTGTCTCTGAACCTTTAGCATTCATGAGAATTCCCTATAGGGCTTGTTAAAATAGAATTGCTGGGTCTCATTTCAGAGCTTCTGATTTAGTAGGTCTAAAATTGGAATGTATGATTTGATTTTTTAACAAGTACCCAGGGGTGGGGACCACACTTTGAGATCCACTGGTCTAGAAACAGGATTCTCTTCAAACATTTCAGGATACAGGTGCTCAAAGATATCATAGGAGTATCTCTCTTTTCTCTCTCTTCCATCCTTTGTGTTGACTTAATTTTTCAGGCAATGTCTTGTTCCATGACAGAAAAAAATGGTACCAACAGCTCTAAGATTAAATATCTTTGTAAACTCATACACCTACAGGAAAAAAAGATTACCTTTCCCCATAACTCTTATAAAACGCCCATGAAATTAAAAGGAGTCAGACTTTAGCTAAATGAGTTGAGTGGTATTACTGGGGACCAGCAAAGGAGAAGACCCACAGAGATGCTGTGTGTTAGATCGATGTCCTCTGCAGTGTGCTTCACATCTCTTTGCTATGCTCTTAAAACACGTCCACACATCGGGCTTCCCTGGTGGCGCAGTGTTTGAGAGTCCGCCTGCCGATGCAGGAGACACGGGTTCGTGCCCCGGTCCGGGAAGATCCCACATGCCACGGAGCGGCTGGGACCGTGAGCCATGGCCACTGAGCTTGCGCGTCCGGAGCCTGTGCTCTGCAACAGGAGAGGCCGCAACAGTGAGAGGTCGGCGCACCGCAAAAACAAACAAACAAAAAACACGTCCACACTGCCGACACTCTCCTCTTAGTAAATGATCTTATTGACAATTTAATAACAACAACAAAAAAAAACAGCTGAGGTTATAAAGCAAGCCATCCCTCACCTCTTGGTTCAAACGTAATTTAAAAAATATATATTTATATATTATAAATAATGTATTATATATATATATATATATAACATCTATGGCCTTCAGAGTACGTGTGGCAGGAAGAAAAAAGAGTGAGAAAGCAAGAGTCTTGGAGAGGAAAAAAGTAGAGAAGTAGTTTAGGCTGGATAGCACAACAAAAAACAAACAAACAAAAACCAACAACAAAAACAACCCATGAAAACAAAAAAAACCTCAAGTTGTTTTCTCTGGAGTCAGGAAATTATTGGATTGCATGATATATCCTCACCTCCTTTATTTCAATTTGTGAGAAAAGTGTTTCCTTTTCATAACACTAATACTATGAAAAGGGCTCTAGTTTCCAGAGGGAATTTCATTAATCAATTTTCCCTTCACTTTTTCCTATATGTAGCCCTCATTCTCTCATTCTAACAACTTTTAATAAGTCTATAAATTTAGTGAGATCTATCCAATATACTATATGTGATTGTACATTTATGAGTTCAATCAAAAACTAGCTTATGCCGTACCTGCTTTTTAAAAAACTAAACACCACGTTGATAGTTACACAGCAATACATATTCATTTATTTCATCGTTTTAAAGGCTGAACACCGTTTCACTCTATAAATTACAACATAAGTTATTTAAACATTTCCTTGTTGTTGAATTTTGTGTTGCTCCCAGTATTTTGTTACCATAAACAATACCACAAATGATATCCTTATTTATTTATATTTTTATATTTATCTATTCTACAGTATAAAATCCCAGATGTGGAATTGCTGGGTGAAAGGATATGCATTTTTCAGTCTTTTGATTTATGTTTTCTCCAGAACAACCACACCGTTCCCCTGAAGTTTGAGTGGTGCTGGTTTCACCCACCTGCCCACACTATTATCATTCTTTTAATGTTGGTTAATCGGCTAGGTGTAAATTATCCCTTGGTGTCAATTTACTTTGCATATGCTTGAACACTTACACAGCTGAAACATTTTTCAAATATCTACTTATTTGCCATGTTTGTTTCTGCTTTGCACTTTTGTTCATTTAAAGTATTCCTAATAACAAAAAATGTTAACATTTACTGAGGCTCATAATGTATCAGGTTTGTCCTAGTATTTTACAAGCATTATTTCATTTTTTTTGTTTTTTTGGAGTATAATTGCTTTACAATGTTGTTAGTTTCTGTATATGTATACATATATCCCCATATCCCCTCCCTCTTGTGTCTCCCTCCCTCCCACCCTCCCTATCTCACTCCTCTAGGTGGTCACAAAGCACCGAGCTGATCTCCCTGTGCTATACGGCTGCTTCCCACTAGCTATTTTACATTTGGTAGTGTATATATGTCAAGCATTATTTCATTTAATCATCACAATAACCTTATGAATATGTACTATGTTTATTTTCATTTTACAAATGGAGATTCAAGAGAAGACAGGTTAAATCATTTTTCAAACATTGTACTGTAAGTAGCAAATATAGCCAGTACTCAAGCATAGATCTGCCTGAGACCAAAATCATGTGTCCCTTTTTATTCTATTGACTTTTAAATTCCATTCCTTCCAGCCTACTACTACTGCTTTTTCTTGGACTGTCTTTATGTCTCACATGGAATCTTTTGGCCAACTTCTTTGATTCTAGTCTTAAAGGATTCAATTTTATCATACACTATACATATGCATAGATTTTTCTATAATGTTAAACTGATTCCAATTTTCCTTGGGCTAACATCCCTTAAATGTCCCCACGTTTCCATATGGCAAAGCCCAAACTACTTATCAAGGTCGCAGATGCTTCCATGGCCTGACTCCCGTTAGCTACATCCCTAGCCTTGTCAACAGCACAAAACACTTCTCAATCTTACTCATTTTATTCCCCAACATAACAAAGCAATTTACATTCAATGTTTTATGGCCCTTACTGTAAGTATTCACACTCACTTTTGTATTAAATACCCACCCCCTGCCCTACCCCACCAACCAGCCCAACAAGTACATGCATACCCCTCATTCTACAAATATATCTTTCATCAAGCATTTCAGTAACCTGCCTCTTTAAAGCTTTTCTTGAACTATCTACTTTTTTTTTCTTTTTTCCTTTTTTTTTAACATCTTTATTGGAGTATAATTGCTTTACAGTGGTGTGTTAGTTTCTGCTTTATAACAAAGTGAATCAGCTATACATATACATATATCCCAGTATCTCCTCCCTCTTCTGTCTCCCTCCCATCCTCCCTATCCCACCCCTCTAGGTGGTCACAAAGCACCGAGCTGGTCTCCTTGTGCTCTGCGGCTGTTTCCACTAGCTATCTATTTTACATTTGATACTATCTACTTTTTTTGCCCCTCAAGTCCACTGCTTCTTCCTATTCAACCTCTTTACCATTTCCTACCTAGAACCCTTTATTTTATTTAATAATTTATGTCAATCTCACTATGCTCGATTTTAATTTTGAATAACAGAGACCTTGTCTGACTCATTCTATATCCTGCATTTCTAGAAAAGGTCTGGTATATATAAGTACTTTTGATGAATAAATTAAAAAAATAAATTTATATTATGAGTTCATCTGCTAACTTTCTACTAAAGGTCATGAGGTAAAACTAATTCATCCTTTTAAATAAGCCATTGAACTTATATTTTTATGTGTTATATGTTTGCACTTCATGGATCATACTATCTTTTAAAAGTATTTTAAAATTAGCAACAATATATTTCTTTTGTAGATAACTTAGTACTCTAAAATAAAACACCTTAAAAGAAACTCCCTCAAATTAAACAATAAAAATGACACCAAAAATCATGAAAAGAAATTTGACTAATTGTCTATTAAAGTTGCTTTTTCCTTGTATTCATTTCAATACCTACATATAAATAAGTTAACACTTTAAAGTATCATTTAAACATCATTTCCCATCTAACGCATAACAGTAAATGTGCATGTTATTTGTTATTAATTCTATGTAAAGTTTTTAAGAGTGAAAGTCAATTTTAAATATATTGGTTGCAGAAATAATTGTTTCACCTATTTACTTTTGTTATTTAGAATTTTCAAAGCACTAAAAAAGACGCACTGAAACAAATATGTAGACATTAAATTATTGAGCTATCCATGTATAATTTAGATAATTGCTTTTAAAAAATATCCTGTTTGATGAAAGTCTCTAAAAGGGAGATTAAACACTGTGTATTCTTAGAAGACTTTCTCTTTAAAAATTTGTGACAGGTTGTGCTAATTTGCATAAAACTATCAATATTAGGCCAATTTACCAGTGCCACTGTGAAGGATCTATGAACTGCTTATGAAAATCGCCCTATTTCTACTTCAGATTCCCAGGGAAATTAAATTACAACCAGTCAATTTGTACATAAAAAGATATCTCGTGCAAGTCTAAATATAAATGAAAGCCACAGAAAGGTGTGAAAGCAGACACTTTTCCATGTTACATGGTATCAAACTAATCCGTCAAATCAGGAAATAAATGAGGAAGGGAGAAGGATGAGGGATTGGGGTTCAGACTGGTGTTTGCATAGTGTAGACAGCATCAGTTAGTTCATGAAGCAATTTTGAATTTTGAGGTGAACATAGAAATAAGTAATCAATTTAACAGAAAATTGGTTTAACATCTGCAGGTTCATAATTCCTTAAACAAAACAGTTGGGGCAAAAAGTATATGGAAATTTAGAATCTTTCAGATTTTATCAAGGTAACATGGAGAATATACTTTATGATATATAACATCTCGGTGGGAACCGGGACAGAATCACATAATTAAACACATTATTGTTTATTCATATAGTATTTGATTTTTTTCAAATACCATAGAAGGAAGACTATAATTAGTTACCTATCAGTTTTGGTTCAGTTTTACCAGCAAATGAGTCCTGGTGAAGCTAGGTTGTGCTGCCAAATGAGAATTTTTTTTAAGTAATAATTAAAAACACCCCACAACCTTGTTTTTTCTAGATTTCAGATCTTAGGGGTGTAGTTAAAGGGTGGTGGCCCATACTGTATGCTTGCTTGCACAATATCAGGCATGTACTCAAATTCTTGGTGAGGAGAAAAGATTCATATTCCTGAAAAAATTAGAGACTGTTTTTGTCACTAGAGCCTATAACCCAGGGCCTTAATTCTGTAGTTTAGTTAGTATGACAGTGAAGGTAAACTATTAAATCAATATACATGGAAAACTCAGTTAGAAGAAAAATATGTGTATAGGCTTGAATAAGGCGTCCTGGCAGGCAAAATTCAGAAAGACCAAAGAAAAAGTTCTTGCTGCAGTTGCACAGAGGATTATGGTTTGAAAACTCAACAAGAGATTCTGATAGCTCCCTTCTCCATCTACCTCCAACTGCAGTCTTATGGGTGAGACTGACCAGTGGAAATATAATGACAATAGTATGGTATAGGTGTCATATCAGCCATACATCTCAGCTTTTGTGGAACTTGGGGCAGGATCACCTATCTATGCCTGAGGACTGGAGAAGGCCTTACTGAGGAAGTTATGGTTGAGTTGAGTTTTGGTGGATGAGTTGAGTTTTGGTGGATGTGTTGTCCTCCATTCAGACCACTAAGGACTGCCAGTGTGTTTACACGTATGGGGTAGGGGATCATGACAGTACACAGGCAACCATTATTCATACTGGACATTGGTGACCCAATAGCTGAGCCTATGCACAAATGGGACTAGACAGACCAGTGTGCAAACCACGTCAGCCCTGGTCACAGCTATTGTTACTTCACGGGGTATAGCCACTTGGTTAATTGTCTGGATTCTGTTCCAGCACTTTCTAAGTAGGATCACCCTGTCCTTGTGTTGTACACTTCTTCCATTTGTATTCACCTGCATGTTTAGGCCCTGATGGGTAGAGATAGATGTGCAATATGACTTAGAATTTGTGCAAAGGGTTTGAAAAAACTGTTAGTGTTTCATCTAATAAATTAACAGTCATGTAAGAAATATAGAAAAGTATTGTGATCAGAATGGGGTTTTTTCCCCCCATGAAAAAAATACAACTCAGTAAATAGATACTGTGAGCTGTGGGTGGATATTTCAGCTGTGGATGCTGCAAGGAGTTCTTGTCAGTGAAATAGAGGAACACAATGTAGGCAACAGTTGTAGTTACAATAGTTGCCAATCCAATACACATAAAATAATAATGGAGGAGGTCATTTCTAAAGGCTGGCAGACAGTAGACCAGCTGAGCCAAGGCAGTGAAAGAAAAAAGATACTTTTCCAAAAACAAAAAGAAATTGGGAAGCAGCCAACCTACTGGTTAAGAATAAAAGGCTCAGTTTGGAAGCTAAATACGAAGCAGAGTAGCACTGGTCTGATGGTCTAAACAAATTTTTTTTAAAACACACAATAAACCTAAGGTAAGGAGAGAGAGAGACAAAAAAAAAAAAAAAAAGGAAGAAAAAGAGAGATTCTAAGACTTTAAACATGACTACAGCTCCTAAGGGTAAAGGGATTTTTCCACTAAAGATGACCTTTAGAATGTTTCCATATCAGTACAGTTTAAAGGAAAACATCTAACATCTACCAGAAGCAGTTTGAGTTTATTTCTTAAATCAGCTGTTGAAAATTTCTCCAGACACCTGTCCTAAGGGTCTAGGGCTCTTTTCTGTAGAGGGAATCACCCTGAATCATTTGACAAACAAAGCACTGCAGACTCTGGTCTTGTGGTTAGATTTTGTGAGCCTCTATTCCATATTTGAGAACAAAATAATGAAAAATTTAGTACATTCTACCAAATACATACATGCATACATATATATTTCAGAGGTTTAGTTAGACAATTGATAACTCTAGAAGTTGTAGTCTTATTTGCTTTAACATTTTTGTTTGGTCGGTTCAATTGCTGTAGCTTAAGAAATTACTGAGTAAAGTATTAGTAATTATTTTGTATCGTTGGTCAAGCAGATAAAGTTTATAGTTTTGGGGTATATTTGGTTTAGTAATGGTATAAAAATAGGAATTAGGTTTAAAGCTTTTACATTTCACTTGATATAAATTTAGTATTTTGACATTTAATGTCTAGATTCATATTCAATTCAGTCTCTTTCTTAAAAAATCAGATGCATAGAAAAATAACACCCAATAAGTTTCCAGTTGATATTTACTGGTAAATTTATATATTTTTCTAAATAACCCCTGTTATGTTTTTCTTAAATGCATTTCATTAAAAGTTTTCACTGATGTGTATTCACTGAAAAGTTCTACAGTTCCTATAAATTAAAAATACTCTTTTATTAGCTGATTAAACTTGGGTGACTAGGTAACACTCTGACCTCAATTTTTTCTGTATTTAAAATAAGTGTTGAGTGTCCCAGGTAAGTAAAGGGGGACAGAATAAAATCAGATCACAGAAGATGCATCACCAAATCTGACAGATATGAGCACATAAGACTGGAGTTTAGCAAAACTTCTATCACTGAAGTGTGGTTATTTTCCCTAAAATGGTGGATAAGGAAAGAAAAAGAAAACTCTTACTGGTCAAATTGGATCCTAACTCTCTGTCCCACTCTCCAGATGCTGTACTGGGGAAAAGAGATAAGTAGGAAAAGTCCTCACAGTCTTCACTAATATACTCCCATCCTCAATACACACACACAATCAGAAGAGAAGTGTACTGGAGAGATAAATGGAAAATCACTTAAAAATAGAATATCCTATCAATCACTAAGGATGTCAGTATCTTGATATCTCAGTGCTTCAGTAGTAGATGCAGGACAAAGTGCTGGAGCCTGCCATTTCTACGGCTCCAAGCTGGAAATGGTCTAGATTCAGGGGTACTGTCCTTAGAAATAGGATACACTTCTATATTTTGTTAACACCCTTTTAGAACATTCTGCGTTTAGAGCATTCCCCAAATGATATGAGTCCATATTCTCAAAGTAGAAGTCTGCACATAGCCTTAGTTCACCATTTTCTATGCCATCCCTTCCCATGCCCTCAGATTGTAGACAAGCAAGAAGCTTGAACGGATTTCAAGTTACAGATTAGAAAAGAAGAAAGAAAAATGTTTTCTCATAAAGTGGGAAAAGTCAAGGAGAAATCAATTGAATTTTACTAAGCCAAATAAAAGATTTTATCTTATAAAAGGTATAAGAAGAGGAGGAGGAAAAGAGAAAGATATTATTAAAAAGACTAAAGAGGATTTCCCTGGTGGCACAGTGGTTGAGAGTCCGCCTGCTGATGCAGGGGACACGGGTTTGTGCCCCCGTCTGGGAAGATCCCACATGCCGCAGAGCGGCTGGGCCCGTGAGCCATGGCCACTGAGCCTGCGCGTCCAGAGCCTGTGCTCTGCAACGGGAGAGGCCACAACAGTGAGAGGCCTGCGTACCACAAAAAAAAAAAAAAAAAAAGACTAAAGATACAGTCTAGAAGAAAACATAATTCCAGAAACAGAAGAAAGCATAACAGAACAATAAATTTAAAATAACAGTTTATAGGTAAGATAAAACAATAACATGAGGCTATATATATGAGGTATATATATATGTATATATATACAGTATACATATGCTTATATATGTATACACACATACATGTACTCATATATAGTATATATATATTTACATATAGCATATGTGCACACACATACAAGCATACTATAAAATCAGTAGTAAAATTTGTCATTTCTTTTTCTTTTACAGCAAGGAATTAATTGATTTTTTAATATTAAAATTCAGCACATAAAATAAACACATAATCACATGTTCTTAAGATTTTTGATATTTATCCTCTTATATATTCTCTTTTAACCTTAAGAGGAATCACTCTCCTCCAGAGACAAAACTGTTGATTCTCTTTTAAAATAAAGTAAAATTTATCCTCCTCTGGTGTTCATGACAGGACACTTGGCTACTACCAGCTCCTGAATATGGCATCTTACAGCTTTATCCATCAGCTATACACTGGCAGTCTTTATCACCTGCACAAAAATCTCCAGGGAAAAGCTTGGATCAGTGGGTTATTTCTGTCTCATTGAACGTACATGCACAGATTTTCTTCTCATTGAGCATATATGCTCAGCAATTGGTCCCACTGCAGCCACGTGAATGGGGAAGGTTAGAGGGGTCAGCCTGGTGAACCAGGATACAGATTGCTAAACTCCTCTGGTCTCTAATACTACCTGAGTTTTATACCAGCTTCGGCAAAGAATCAGGATAATTGTTAAATCCATCAAGCCCTTTAATTCCAGTTATACTTACACACAACCAAAAATACACACCCAACCTATCTCTCCTTTTCCTTCTTGCCCAGCCTTCTCCTCCCTGCCCTCTATTTCTTCCTCACACTGCCACTCCCACACTCTCTACCGTTTTTTTTTTTTTACCCTGTTCTTTAGAATCCATCTTTCTTTATAAACCGGCACCTTAAATCCTAAGCCTCTGCCCATGATTTTATGTGAACATAGTTGACATAATTTAAGTTTGGCTCCCTGTCTCAGCATACTAATCTCCCCACAGTTCTCCTAAAGGGAACAGAGGATTCTCTCATCCTCCTACACTGCTAGGAACACAGGAGTCTAAGATGACATTGGCATCCTCCCATTTCCTTATTTCCAATTTCAGATGGTTATTCTACTTCCCTCACATATAAACACTTCTCCCCTGAGGTTCATGACATCAGACCTCAGTATCTTGTCACTTCTTCTGCAGAGTTCCCATTCCTTCTTCGCAATGGATATTGGCATCTAACTCACATGATTCTCTACTCCAAGAACTTCAATCATCAGAATAAATGTAAATGATCCAATTCTCCACACTGTACACTTCTTTACCAGGAATCAATCAATTTAACCCTCTCATCCTCATATCTTTGAGGATGAAAAGACCTGGGCTTTTTCAGCAGCCCAAACTATTATACCTCTGTGAATTTAAACTCTAACATATAATCACCGAGCATGCTTCATTTATCTTCATCTCTTTCAATTCATATTCTAAATAGATCTCTGATTTTACTGAAGCCTTAAGTTTTCTCAACCCAACTCACTTTTGTCCCTAACAACATCCTAACTAGTACAGACATCATGCTGCAACTCTTCTGTTGTCACATATTCCACTGTTTTATACTCTTTTCTCTATTATACTTATTGTAACCTATTCCCGTGGATCAACATAGGCATTCAGCACTTCTTATCTTACACCTGGGTTACCTAAGTACTGTTAGAGAGGATCACATGGTAAGTGGATTAAAACCACTTCAAACTTAAGATCTTTACTCTTGGTTTGTTAGTACTTTTCACTAGCAATTTTACCTATTTATGGTCATCTTTCTTCCCAAAATTTTGCAGCAAGCTCTTCCAAATATTCACCACTCTTCCCAAATCCATTTCTGGGACTACCTACTGAGATCTGAAAGGCTGATGGTTTTCCTTTACCTGGGACAGAAATAAATTAAGTCATTATCACAATATTGACATCAGTTTCAAGAATTTCTGAGGATCCAAACACAAAATTTTCATAGCATGTTTGACCCTGAGTCATCCCATATATCTTGAAAATTTCAATTGTAATAAATTACTAATTTTAAAATTTATAATGGCAGGGCTTCCCTGGTGGCACAGTGGTTGAGAGTCCACCTGCCGATGCAGGGGACACGGGTTCGTGCCCCAGTCCAGGAAGATCCCACATGCCGCGGAGCGGCTGGGCCCGTGAGCCATGGCCGCTGAGCCTGTGCGTCCGGTGCCTGTGCTCCGCAACAGGAGAGGCCACAACAGTGAGAGGCCCGCGTACCAAAAAAAAAAAAAAAAAGAAAGAAAAAATTTATAATGGCATATTTAATTTAAAAATATGAGAAGACGAAATAAATCCAGAGGTAGATTTTCAAGAATTATACAATGTAAAAATTACAGCAATAATCACTATTTGTGGATTCCTTATTTGCAAATTTACCTACTGGCTAAAATTTATTTGTAACTCCCAAATCAGTATTCACAGTGCTTTTGCAGTCCTTTGAGGACATGCACGGTGGGGCAAAATTTTGAGTCCCCAGGCATACGTGCTGTTAGCTGAAGAGGAGCAAGATGACACTGACTTCTTATTATAGCTCTAAGACTGTAGCCAAGTGTCCATTCTGTGGTCTTTTTAGTGCCATACTTTTTGTGCCTTTCGTTGGTGATTTCACTGTGTACGATGCCCCAATCATTGTGCTGATGTGCTGTCTAGGGGTCCTAAGCACAAGAAGGCTGTGATGTGCTTTGCAGAGAAAATACATGTGTTAGATAAAGTATGTTCATGCATGAGTTATCATACTGTTGCTCCTGAGTTCAGTGGTAATGAATCATCTCAAAGAAATACAAATATTGCATGATATCGCTTCTATATGGGCTCTAAAATACAATACAAATGAACTTATTTACAAAACAGAAACAGACTCACAGACATAGAAAACAAACTTATGATTACCAAAGGGGAAGTGGGGGGAGGGATACATTGGAAGTAGGGAATTAACAGATGTACACTACTATATACAAAATTGATAAACAAGAAGGATTTACTGTATAACACAGGGAACTATATTCAATATCTTGTAATAAACTATAATGGAATAAAATCAAAAAAATATAGATTTATACATATATATGTATAAGCAAATCACTTTGCTGTATGCCTGAAACTAACACACTATTGTAAATCAACTATACTTCAATTTAAAAATACCAATATATTAAATAAAATGTATTTAAACAGAAACACACATAAAACAAGGTAATACCATGATTGGTGATGAAAATGTTTTGACCAGATGATTACAGGAAACTAACCTCATATTCCCCCTAGGAGCAATGGTTCAATATTTACTAATTCAGTGTTCACAGTGATTTTTTAAAGCATAATCACTGGCATAATGAAAATCTGCCATCTATAGATATTGATATTACAGAAATGGGAGGGGTTGCTATAAATGACCTGCTCCTGTATTCTTGGTGGTGACACAAATGGAATTACTGCCTATTTTCAAACAATACCTGCATGAACTGCAAATAACTAGTAAGTCACTCAAAATAGCAGATGAATGAATTTGTTAAGAATGATACATAATCATTTTATTGGGCCATCAGTTAAGGTTTCTGATGGTTTTCTTGTCAGTTTTCTGTAAATAAATCAACTGGCTTAGCAGGGCAAGACAGAGGTCAGTCTTGCTTCTAGTAGGTCAAGGATGCCTTATGACTACCACAACTCAGCAGTGGTCTCTGAATAAATGTCATAGAACTGGCTAAACCACCAAATAAAAGAAACTAAGAAATATGCTCAGAGAACCCTTGGGGAAAGTGAGAAGTAGGGAAATCAAATTTAAAATGATCATGCTAAAATTTCATATTATCTTCTTTAATCTTATAGCTTCCTTTTGATACTGGTATTATCATCTTTATTTACAGATGAAGCAACAGAAAAGTTGAGTAAAATATCGAAGTTCACTCAGCAAATAGGTAAGAGAGCACATATTAGCAACAATTGTTGTCTAACTCCAGAGACCATGTGCTTTTAAATTAAAATTCCAAGATTTTTATTCTATTCACCACTTTGCACTCTTCTTTTATTCATCTACAAGGCTTTCAACCTTCTTTTAGAAACGTATTTCAAAACATTTTAAAATTTTTGAATATTCTTCTAAAGTATATGAAGAGTTAATATAAAATTACATAATTATTTTCTTATGGGACTTCCATCAGAAGATGTCTCCCTTTTAAATTTTTGTTGCTTTACAAAAGTACTTTTTCAAGTTACTTGATTGTACTTTGGCTTATATTTTCCCTCAGAAAAAAATATAATGGATGGTTAGGCATTAAAGTACAGAGAATTACTATTAATCAATGTTACACTTCATTTGTAGTTTTGTCAATCCTGTATCATGAAGCATCATCCAGTATGTTTCTGTAGGAAAATGCATTTTGGTTCCAGGCAAGAACCATTTACCTGAACTCATTGAATTCTCAGGAATTCCTCCCTCCAACTTGCTGGTTGTGGAAAGAAGAGAATCCTCTACTTACAAGACCTTGTCAGTAAATTCTGAGACCTGTCAGGGATTCCTTCAAGGGCAAGATTTAGGGAAGAAATCAGAGGTTAAAAGGGGTTGAATTGTAACAGCTCTGTGATTTCTTATTTCTTACAGCGGACCAGACTGGCATTTGCTCTAGTCCTGGTCAGCACCTCACTGCCTGGTAAACCATGTGGTATGACACATAGATGAGCCCTTAATTACTGGAAAAACATCTAGACAGTTAGCTGGGAAATGTACATTATCTGCCTCTTATTTGCCTCTGGCATCAATGCCACAATTGTTAAAAAATCAGGTTATACCATGGGAATATGTCCAGAATGTCAACTTCTTCCTTATAGTGAATTTCATAGAAAAAAGGATTGAGAATCCTGATATCAAATAAAAAGCTATTTTGTTAGCATTATTCCTGTTCTAGAAATTAAAATATAATGTGCATATTTATTTCTGACCCTTACACACTGAATTATTTCAAACTTGTTTAGTGCTTTTTAGTATATGTATATATGTATATATGAAGAGATAATGCATTTGTAAATTACACTTGTGAATATATGCAAATTATGGCAATATAAGTGAAGAGTCAATATGTTCGTGTATATATACACACCAAAGAAGAAAAGTTTATACATAAAAGTTGTTGCCATATGTAGGGCAGGTGTAGTATTTTGTCAGTCTGACACAACTTAAAAAGTTTCACAGGAGAAACGTCCTAGCACTTGAATAGATTAAAAGCAATAGAAATTGGTCCCTCCATCCAAGATTTAGCTTGAAATATTGATTAGTGTACCTGCTGTATAATATTTTCATTGAGAGAGGTATAGAATTTTTGTCTAGAAGATAACAAATGCCAAATTCTAAAGAAACTAGAAAGTTCTTCCCTCTCTTTTTTTTGGCTTTCCTTTTTAAAAAGTTAAGGTTGTCCATTATTTAGAGGGGGTAGTTCTCAGGGCTTAGTCTTACAAAGAGCAGTTCAAGAACATCTGTACTCTATGTGTGGTGGCTTTTAGACAAAGGTACTTTTTTTTTTTATCTCATACATCATTTACAATTTTCTAACATTCCATGTAGGATTGCACACTTTTTTTTTACCTCTTTGTGTGTGTGTGTGTGTGTGTAACTAAGAGAAAATAGTAAAAGAAGCACAACTGGGAAGTTACTCTCCAGGCTTTGATCCAGGAGTGTACAGCTAACTGTTGTACTGTGTAAAACTCCCACCAGGTGGAACAATCAATGCAGAATGAGGCAAAGACAAAATGGAAGTATTTGATGAGAACATACTCATTCCAGAAACATTTACATGTGTATTACTACTGCGATTCTTTTTTATCATTTTTGGTGTTGATAAATACTAAAGGTATTTAGTTTTAGATAGCTAAAAACTTTATATATGTATTGCTGTTTCAGTAACTCTACATCACCTTGTAATATTCAGATAAATAATTTTTTTCACAAAAGTATGTGGCTACATAGATTTTGTGGATAGATACTATTCACAAGGAGTCCACTTTCCAGTGAGGAAATAAAAAAAAGCCATGAGATAGGATTAAGGTAGAGGTGCATACTAAATGCATTATAGGACGGTGAAGTAAATTTTGAAAATCATGCCTTAGAGAGAGACAGAAGGTTTCATTAATTTTTCTGGAATAAAAGTGGAATTTCTTATATATTCTTTTTTATAAGTATTAGCCCCAAATTTATTAATAGAATAAATAGAAAGAAAAAGTTACTGGGGAAAGGATCCTTTCTGTGGCAAGTAATGAAGACTTCCAGTGCAGGATCACACAGTTCTTGCACGAGATCAGCCATTCTCCTACCATGGCAGCACTATCTGGATTCTGGCTCTGGATGGCTGAGATTGCATACAATTTTGCTTCCTCTTTCTCCCCAAATCTTACTGAAGGAATGATAAACATGTATAGAAGAGGTGATTCACAATAGCACTGAGGACAGCGGCAGATCAAGAGGGTTTCATAAATTATGAGGAATATGGGGAAAAAAAGAACAATTGGTTCATGTTGCTGCATTATCTGTAGGGCAATATTGTTGCTCAACTAGGAAATGTCCTTTTCCAGCAGAGCTGTGAAGAGACATCAAGCTTGAAATGGGCAGACCTTTTCTCTCCATAACCACAGGGCTAGGCCACCTAACATCCATCTCCCTATCACGTCCCCTTCCAACACACACACACACACACACACACACACACACACACACACACATTGCCAGAGAGAAAGAGAAAGAGAGAAAGGGAGAGAGAGAGAGAGAGGGGAAGAAACAGCAGCTGTGGTCTTTGCTCCTAGTTAAAAGGAAATTAAAAAAAAATAAAACCCTCCTCTATAAAGAAACTGACTAATCGGCCAGGGAAGACCAAGGTTTTGAGTGTAAGTGTTGGTACCTCCCTAAAGTCCTTACTTTGATATTTGAATGGGTGTGAAAACCACCTGCCTCTCTACACCCAGTATGTGCAGCTCCCCATTCCACCCCCTAAATGCCTGGTGGTCACTAGTCTCCACTGCTCCACACAGGCCTGTCAGTCCCTCTCTTCCTGGGACGGGCAGTCATGAGAAAAGACCTACCCCAGGCAGAAAAGCTTGTGCTAGTGACTTTTATTAACAACATGGCTCTCCATTTATAAAAATAAATAGCAATTAAGGACCACCAGACATTTATGTAAACTACTATCACACAACAAAAAGCCAAAAACAACAGAACAAAGGATCTCAAAAAAATCGAACATGCTTTTGGTAAAAGAGGAAAAATTTTCCATAAACATTATACTTAGAGAAACTATGGGTACACACAGTAACATAAATGAAACTTAGGTGCATTTTGCCAAGTGAAGAGGCCAAAGTCAAAGACTGAAATACCACATGATTCCATTTATATTACGATCTGGAAGAGGCAAAACTATAGGGATGGAGAAGACATCATGGTTGCCAGGGGATGGGGATGGAAGGATAGCAGAAGAGGATTTTGGAGGGGTGAGGAAACTGTTCTGTGTCATGCCTGCAGTCATGATTATAAAGCTCTGTCATATTTCAGAACACACGGAACTGTATAAATTGCAGAGAAAATTTGCTATTATGAAAATATAAAAAGTTTAAAATTTTTGATTAGCATTCTCACAAAGACTAGACAAGATAGCATGTTCCTAAAAATAAAAAGAAGCTACTAGGTTAAAGAAGCATTCTGAAGACAAGAACAAAATACAAGCAACTCAAAATGTTTTATTTTATTAAAATAAAAATAGAAGAATCCCTCCTTCTCTCCTCTATCTTTCTGTGTGTGTGTGTGTGTGTGTGTGTGTGTGGTGTGTGTGGTGTGTGTGTGTCTGTGTGTGTGTATCTGTGTTTGGTTTAAAGGGGGAGTTTTGAAGAAGTATGTAAATATGTTAGGTAAATTAGTATAGTGGTTGTGGAAAAGTTTAAAATACACAAAAGAAAATAGAGGCAAAGACGAAAATTTGGACAATTTGAAAGCAAAATTAAGAGATACAAATAAACTTATCTAGCATATACAAGATCCACATAAAATATATTTTCAAATAGAAAGAACAGGAAAAAATGAAAAACAAAGGTAATAATCCATTAATAAAAGGAAAACTAAATCGCAGTTTTCAAACTGATGTTTTGATTAAGTGCTGAGCAAGGGAAAAGAAATTGCCTGTGAGTAAACATACAACCTTGTGAAAATGTTAACACAAAGGATAATAATGCTTTCAGAGTGGAAATTGGTTTCAGAAGAAAAGCCTCGCTAAGAAATGGTTTGAATACGTGTTCAATCGGTTTTGAATTTCATCAGATGAATCAGCTTCTTTTTGGTGTGGGCACCCTGGCTGACATAAAGGATCACCTATGGTCTCATTTTCCAGGGTTGATCATCTTTCTAAAAACTCAAAAGTTATCCAGGTACAGGAATATAATTTTATTGACAGCTTTCTGACATAAATTCATCATTCAAAAATAATTTTTTTCATCCAAATTCCATGCTAAAGCTTTAAATCTGTGCCAAATAAAACCTTTCCCGATATGGTATCTTAATGACTAACAATTTGGAAGGTTTAGTCTGTCATTGAGATCAAATATTTTTGTATGTGTGCCTTTTTTTTGTTTGTTTGTTTGTTTGTTTGTTTTTGCGGTACGCGGACCTCTCACTGCTGTGGCCTCTCCCGCTGCGGAGCACAGGCTCCGGACGCGCAGGCCCAGCCGCCATGGCTCACGGGCCCAGCCGCTCCGCGGCATGCGGGATCTTCCCGGACCGGGGCACGAACCCACGTCCCCTGCATCAGCAGGCGGACTCCCAACCACTGCGCCACCAGGGAAGCCCTGTATGTGTGCCTTTGTCATTATTTGATCTTGTCATATAAGCAACACTGTTTTAGTGTAATTCTTTGTAAAACATCATAATCAATGGAAATGATGATAATTAGATCAAAGGGGTATTTTTTTGTTTTTGTTTTTTCTGACAAAGAGATTGTAGGCAGTCTCTAGTAGAAGCTATCATTATTTGCAGGTGCATTGGGCTCTCCACTTGTCACTGGATTATAATTCTAGAGATTGCCTTGAGCAATAATGGTTGTTTTTTTTCAGGAGCTTTTAATCTGAAAGCAAAATATGGAATATGGAACAATATGTAGCCAGTTCAACTTATACCTAGTATATTTCAAATTGTACTGATATATGCCTGAAACCACAAATGACATGAAGAATATTAAAAGAAAATTATGAAAATAAAAGTGACTTTTGTTATCAAGTTTGCAACCAAACAGTTATGAATTCTCATTAAAAATATGTAACTCTTATTTATCAAGCAGTTTCTGGCATCAGTTAACTGGCTTTTCCAGAATCTCTAGCACAGTGATATCCTTAAAGTCCTTAGAAGTCCTTGCATCATTCTGAAGCAATAAAGAGATGTTCAATGCTCAGCACACTTAAAATTAAGACATCTTAGTACCGTAACTGGATATTCTTTCACCCATAGGTTGTTAGTAACTGGTTGCTTATAAGCCAAAAACAGGATGGTGATTATGTTGTGTTGTGGTATGTAGTGTTCAAAAAACTGAGTTGTCAACTTTTAAAAATAGCATATTTTTGATAAACAACAAGGTCCTACTGTATAGCACAGGGAACTATATTCAGTATCTTGTAATAAAGTATAATGAAAAAGAATATGAAAAAGGATATGTATATGTATAATTGAATCACTTTGCTGTACACCAGAAACTAACACAACATTGTAAATCAGCTATATTTCAATTTTTAAAAAAATACTTATTTTATAATATTGAGAGAAAAAACAAAAATTTCAAACTTAATATAGATCAAACAACATTACCTCCATTGTCACTTCCTAATCCCTTAAAAGTGTTTTCTGGCATGGATTTCCATAAGATTTACAAATGAGTCATCGCTCTTGTCATAACACATTTAACTGTTCTCTGTTTATATAACAATGCTACAATAGAATTCATGTTTTAGTAGCAAAAAAAAAATAAAGACTAGACTATTTTACCTAAAATCAGAATTTGCTGCACATTTTTGGAAAAAAAATTGAAAATCTATGATACTGGGCCTGCCTTTCTACAGTCACCTGCAGCTAAATAGCAGTGGATTTTGTTAAGAAGCATGTAACCTAACTAGTTCTCCACAGGCCACCCCACTGCCACTGTGTTCCGTCCGGCTCTCTTCTCTCATTTATGTTGTGTTTGGTCCCATAGTACTTGAGTAAATGACCCCTCATGTTCTTTCAATCAGTAGGTGAAGAAACAAAGGCAGAAAGGGAAAGTGATCTAACTAACCTGACTTTATGCTCTGGAATATGGACAAACTTCTATACCAAGGTCTTTCCTTTCATGATTTCATTTTATCTCTTTCTTTAATTTTTTAAAAAAATTGAGAATCGTTGCATTGTGTGTACACTCAATAACAAGCTATATCATTAACTTTCTGAAAGTCGTTATGAGCAAAACTTATAAAGACAGAGATATAAAAATAAGCCTTGGCAAAAAAATGTATAGGTGATATAGTTAAGTACTTCATCACTTGAAAAGTTCCAACAAGTATAGTAATTTGCATTATCAGGGTTTCTACAAGATCTTCACTGTATTTTAAGAAGACGTTCAATCTTCAGCAAAATCCTTTGCCTTCAGTAATTATAAGAAGGTGAGAGGAAAACATCTTTGTGAAGCTGGCTCTTTATAGCATATGATTCTGCCAGATCAAACTCAAAATTTATGAGAACTAAGTAAGTTTGTTTTTCATGTAGAACCATTTTTTCACAAAAAATAAAATAAAATAATTAATATTTTCTTATATAATCAAGTGATATTTTGAAAATAGCTCTTGCCAAGGTAAATAAAAAGATATAAGAATATTAAGGTGTAAGTTTCTCTGTATACAAAAAGAATAGTTAGGAATTAAAAAAATTAAATATGGAGGAACATTGAGAAAAACAACACAAGTGCATGCCAGAGCCAAATTGTTTTATTTATTTATTTTTAGATTTTCACCGCACCTGTGTGGCATGTGGAATCTTAGTCCCCCAACCAGGGATCAAACCTGTGCCTCCCGCGTTGGAAGGTAACCTGCACCTCCTGCACTGGAAGGCAGAGTCTTAACCACTGGACCACCAGGGAAGTTCCCCAAATTGTTTTAAATGTGATAGGTGGAAATGCAAAATGGTGAAGCTGCTATGGAAAACAGTATGAAGATCCCTCAAAAAATTAAAAATAGAACTACCATATTATCCAGCAATCCCACTTCTGCATCTTTATCCAAAAGAATTAAAATCAGGATTTCAAAGAGATTATTAGCACTCTCACGTTCATTACAGTATAGTCAAGATGTGAAATGACTTAAATGTCTTTTGACAGATGAAAAGATAAGCAAATATGTGGTATATACATAGGAATAATATTCAGCCTTAAAAAAGAAGGAAATTCTGCAATATGCAATGACATGGATGAATCTTGAAGACATTATGCTAAATGAAATAAGCCAGTAACAGAAAAATAAATATTGCATAATTCCACTTACATGCGGTATGTAAAATAGCCCAATTCATAGAAATAGGAGAGTAGATTGGTGATTTCCAGAGCCTAGTGAGAGGGAGAAGAGAGGAGTTAATTATCAACGGGTATAAAGCTTAATTTAAGCAAGATGAGTAAGTTTTAAATATCTGCTTTACAGTGTTGGACTTATAGTCAACAAGAATGTTTCATACACTGAAACATTTAAGAAGGAACTCTCATGTTCAATGGTCTCACCACAATAAAATAAAACAATTTAAATGGTGATAGAAATCGTTTGAAAACAAATACATCTCCTATTTCACTCTAAAATCACATATGACAGCTTTCTGCATATAAATACAATGTTTCCTTACTGTCAATTTACAGTCAATATCATTATTGCTTTTATTGGTACATGTTATTAGCATTATAGTAATTTACTTTTATTGTCTGGAAAGAATGTACTCATATTGCAGAATCAGCAGAGAAGTCAAATCCCTGCCTTATGCATTTGAATGTTTAACTTGACAAAGAAAGACAAACTTTAAGAGAGCAAAGAAACTTTTTTCTAGGAAATGAGGTTGCTAGCTATGCAGTAAAGATAGCCATTCATAAAATGTCTGAAGAAGTTCTTCCAGACAAATTCAAGCTGAAGTTTTATTATTGTGTTATGAGAATTATATTTCAAATCAAGTGCTTTTTCAGTCACTTCATGTCTTGAAAAATATGAAATAATTTGCAATTGTCACAGTTATTCATATCACAAATTTTTTACAAGCAGTAATTTTTTTAGGTTAGCAAGACACTAGAATTACAATAAACTTATATGTGGGAAAACATAGCAGTTTAATAAGCCTATGCTGGGAAAATTGCACCTTAAAATATTCGTGCACACTTTTAACCTTTCGGTATATATGAACTCTGAAGTTAGTTGAATACTTCGGGGATTTTAACTCATGCTATATTGTGATAAAATTATTTTCTTAAATCTAAGAGATTCTAGTCAAATAAAAAGATAGAGAATTGTAGACTAAAAGGACCTTTGTGACTTTCATCAACTCCAAGTTTCTTTACTTCTCCAAGTTTCTTCATTTATAAACTAGGGATAATAATGCTTATATGAATATTGATCTTATGCTAAAATATAATGTAGATATGAAAACAAGTTTAAGTGCAACAGTTTGCTCATAAGCTGCCTATTGTAATTCCTCTGTAGAGACATGTATTAAGAATCAATGTGGAAAAGTTCTAAAACTACATCAAATATGTGGTTGACATACAGATAGACTGTCACTTATATCTAATGCCAGGCACTTTATTAGATTCTAAGGATATAAATATGAAAATTATACAATCATTTGCCTTCAAGGAGCTCACAGTCAGGTAGGGAGGGCAAACCATATACAACTTCCTACAATGGATTAAGAACTATATTAATATTAGCAAAAAGTGCTATGAGAGCATATAAATGGAAGGTTACTTCTGATTACAATATCAGACACAGGGTGACTGAGATGGTGTCCTTGAAGCTATGTTTCATAGGATAAATTGAATTTTTCTAATGGAGAATGAGGACATTTGATGCATAAGAAGGATCTTGAGTAAAGGTATAAAGACAATTTAAGAGAGATGGTGTGTGTGGGATGAGAATGGATATGTGAATGATGGGATTTGATATTGGATGTGCAAAGGCATATGAACTCCAATCTCTGCAACAATCATGAAGAAAGCTGATTTTGTCTCATACCATGTAATTTGTTAATGTGATTGCTATAGTTCTTTAATATGTCAAAGTAAAAAGAAGACTTTTTTTTAATGGCTCATAAATTCACTACCCAGATAACATTTTTGAAACTAAAAATATAATAGTACTGCAATGAATATTATTTTATCTTTATTGGGGAACTTTGTGTTTTTATCACACAGAAAACAAGGAAGAATATACTTTTTGAAACAAAGTATTACACTTTAAAAAGAACATTTTTTTTTAAGAAAAGAAAGCACATAATTAAGTGTGTGCCATAGAAACAAAGAAAAAACTCTGATGGAATTGATTTGTAGAGAGAGACACTCAAGACAAGGCAATTAATTCAGGAGAGATGAATTACAGCCACAGCTGTGTGAATGAATAGTTGGAAGTATATTTAATTAATGTTTAAATAGAGAATACATTGGCTAGAGTAAATAGGTGAATGGGAGTGACTAGCAAATGTAGAAAGAAATAATCAATAAATTTTCTTAGTTTAAGTAGAGTGATTAAACATTATAGGATAGAATTTGGATAAAAGAAAAGGCTTGGGAGTAACATAATAACTTATTTTTGGGCACATTCAATTCAAGTGCCACGTAAACTTTCAGATTGAGTTGTTTAGCAAGTAATTAGAAATTATATTATTCATAATATTTTGAAGTGTTTTCTGTTTATAGAAGTAAGAATATCTGAAAGGTATTGGATCAGCCATCTCTTTGTAACAACCTGCTCCAAAACTTAATGTCTTGTTATACTAAGTATTTATTATTACTCAGCAGTTTATGAGTCAACTAGGTAGTTTTACTGATCTTAACCAGGCTCAGTTGATATTAGTTGAGTTTACTCATATTTTTGGAAATCACGGTTTTCTAGGATGATCTCCTTCACATGCCTGGCATTTAGCTGGCTGTCCACAGAGGTGACTGGGATGATTTAGCTCATCAGACTAGCCTGTATTTGTTCTCATGGTAGCTGAGCAGAATTCCAGGAAAGTAAATACAGGTATGAAAGTTCCCTTGAAACTTAACCTTAGATCTGGCAAACTACTTCTGCCATATTCTATTAGATAAAAAAGGTCACAAATCCAGCCCAAATTCAAGAAATGAGAACATGGGTTCTACCTCTTGATAGGAAAACCTTCAAAGGCACATTGCAAAGTGTGTGGTATAGAGAAGGATGGAGAATTAGGACCATGTTTTTAAATCAATGAACCTGTTATCAAATGTGTATTTAAGTATATAGTTACTTAGTGTTAAAAAACAATCTAGTAGATAATCTTCCATTTAAGAAAAAAATCCCTAACAAATGAATCATATACGTTAACCTCTCAGAGTACAGAAAGCTTGCTTAAAAGCCACATATAATTATTTTATCAGAGCCATGTGATAAAGCAATTATGTAATTATACATTAATTACTCAACAGAGAAAATGATTTGCGTTTGTGTTTAAAATTCAGAATTGTTCACCTGTTCTTTTTAAATAATCTTTTAACTAAAAGAGAGCTAAAGTTCAATAGTACTTCAAATGGTGTCACTGTTTATCCTTAATTTTAACTAGTGTAAAATGACAAGAGATTTATCCAGTGCCATTAGTGAATACAGAAGGTAAATAATTAAGAATGCGCCAAAGAAATTTCTTAAATGTGGGGAGCACCATACTTCCAACAATTAGATGTGTTTAGAGAGGGCACAGACAGCGTACTAAACAAACACAAGGTTAAACAAAAAAACACACAAGCAAATTACCAACAATGAGTAAATCCAGAAACAAACATTCCATACAATTCCAAGTGTGAGGAACGTGACTATACATGCAATAGACCAAATGGGCTACTTTTGAGTGAAAGTGGACTGGTAATTAGAGTGAAAGGGGCAGAGAGACAGAGGCAGACACTGGAAATCTTTCAGGTAAACTGGAACATACAGTTAGCTCAATAATGAACTACTCTGTAAGCAAGTGTCAGTTTCTTACTCAGAAACTAAGAAGTATACTTGTGAATTTACTTATCCAGAGCTAATTGTTTCACCTTTTTGTTCCTCATTTAAATCTAAGTGTTAATCTGATGGTTTTCTGTGTATTGTCTGACATCTTTTCTTTCTTTTACACTCCAAAGGTCATACCCCCCCCACTCCCCAACCCATCCTACCTTATAGTGTCCAATATTTAAGACGACTGAAAGAAAATTCTCTTTTCTGAAACATAGTGGAAGAACTGCTTTTTGGGGTAATCTTAAAGAGTTTAGATGAAAGACGCTCAGGAGAAGAGAAGGGAAAATGGTGGAGTGACAACTCAAAAAATAAAGGACAAAGTAGAAGTTAGAAAGAGGGCTTAGGAAGAGAGCAAAAGGAACAGTAAAGAATACTGCCGTTTACATTGCCTTTGCTGATTTGATGTCTGTGGACAAACTACTGCACTCTGGACAGGCAAGCCCTGCTGAAGAGCATTTAGGGACTTCAGGCACCCTGTCTCAAGGATCAAGAACCTGCAGGAACTGAATAGAACGCTTGAGCAAAGTTCTCCTTTGCTGGGGCACAAAAACTGTGAAGATGGTGATGGTCATTGGTGAGAGTCTGGACAGAGATGGAGGACCTGGGTCTTTTTTAATGAAAGAGGCTCGGGCACATAGTAAAGTAGAGGGTTGCAATCTGTTGAAATACTGGCCAACCATAAGGGATGCTACTAGGTCTCCAGACCTGATTTGGCTCTTCCTTGGCCTTGAAGTTTCAGAGAGGTGAGCTCTTTAGTTTCGCAGAGTAGATTGGACTCAAGATGCTGACTAATGCTTAGAAAGCGGAATGATTATTGCAAAATAATCAGGAACAACATAACAGATTGGATCTTAGCAAACTCAGAACTACAAAGTGAATTAGCTATGAGATTTGAATGTACAGTTCTTGCAGTTCTAAAAGCTGAGTTATTCGCTCGGTGCTTTGTGACCGCCTGGAGGGGTGGGATAGGGAGGGTGGGAGGGAGGGAGACGCAAGAGGGAAGAGATATGAGAACATATGTATATGTATAACTGATTCACTTTGTTATAAAGCGGAAACTAACACACCATTGTAAAGCAATTATACCCCAATAAAGATGTTAAAAAAAATTAAAAAAATAAAAGCTGAGTTATTCCTCTCCATAATGATGCACCTGTAAAGAGATCTGTACAAAGAATTTGTAGAAACCTTAGAAGATGCTCTCTGTTTAGAGTAATGCTTGAAGAAAATATGTGATTCTTGCCTTGCTTTTAAGATGGACAACACTCCTTATGTGCCCCTTCTGATTGATATAGTTTTCTTTAAATTGTTAATATATTCAATTAGAAAACAAGTTTGCTAGCCTCAGGCCCAATCTTTCCATGACTTTTAGTATTTGTCCACTCCACACACTATATGTTGATTGCATGGTTTGATTTTCAGAAAATCATCTTACTTTCCTGTTGCTAATTTCCTGGGGTGGGGTAGTGGGAACACTTCACTGTCAACCTCATACTTAGCCTATACCCACAAGCAATTGTGAGCTATATTCTCACAGAAGTAGCTTAAGTGGAAATAAGAGCTAGTTAATATACCCTCTACCATCATCTTTCCTTGTCCATTCTCTATTACTACATGAGGGAAAAACTGGGGAATGGGACAAAAATACATTAAAAGGAGCCCAAGTAAACCTACCTATGTCTAAGGAACTACTTTGAGAAATGATGAGAAAAGGAGCTGAAGATGGTGAGGTCCTTTTATGAATTAAAATTTAAAAATACCCTGTGATATGTAAGCTGATTTGGCAGGGGTTTTCCCTTTACTTTGTTTACTATCCCCAGTGCCTGAATATTTGCTAGAAAGTGCTCAATAAATGTTTATGGAAATGAGTATTAATCAATTAATAGAATACTGTCTTAGATTCTAAGCATCACATTTTAGTTGGAATAAAAGTAACTTGGAACATATCAGAAGATTAATGCTCAAGAGATGTAGAAGACTGGAAGATCTGTTTAAAGAAGGCATGTGTATTTAGCTGAGAGAAAGAGAATACTAGGCACAGAGCAAAATAAACACTGTCTTAAAATATTCATAAAGCCAATCAATAAGTGAGATATAGGCAGACTCATTCTGTTACCCTGGGGATGATAAGTAGCAGTTATAGGAGATTTCAGATTTTCATAAGCAAGAACTAATTTGTACCCATGTATCAGTTTCTATTGATGGGTAGTATTTTACCACAATCACATGAACTTGTGGCTTTCTTTTAGGCCTGTCTTCAAAATTCTACATGTAAGGTTTGATTTATTTAGCCATTAAATTCTTTTTCATTATTAAGTGTTGAGCATATTTCCCTGTTGTAGTTCATGATTACATGCCTGTTTCTAGGGTGAGAAATTGGATTCCTTTTGTTTCAATATTAAAAACCACTAAGAAAATATGTGTAGGAAGATTAAGTATAAGGATATTAATAATAGTTAATACCTTTACACTACCTTCATCAGAGAAGTTCAATTATATCTCTAGAGTTTTCCAAGAGATCCAAATATTCTTTTTCTTAGCTTAAAAATATTATTTGATTAGCCATTATCTGGGATGTGAAAACATTACACTAATCAATAATAGAATTGGGTTCAAATTTAATAGCAAATAAATTCAGATAACAATGGAATTTGGGAGATAGCACTAAAAGTTATGAGCATCTAGCGAGGCTACGTGTCCTGTGTACTTGAATGTGGAAGGGTGTGGTTGATTTAAAGAAGCTGAGCAGGCAAAAATACAGAGTTCTCCAACAGTCATAGATGTAAGTGGTACATTGCTCAAAAGTAATTGGTGGTTCATTAAAAGATTATCCCTGATTTTCCTGTTGTATCTAAAACATTTTAACAAAATTTATATTCACATTCACTTTTGAAGAATATACCTATTATGTAAGATGAGATGCAATTAATTTAGAAACAGACAATTTTTATTTTAGAAAACACACACATACACAGCTGTCTCAGAACCTATACTTAAAGGTTAGATACTCAAATCCTGGTGCTTTAGATACTCAAATTTTAGTCCTTTAGATATTATATTTTCCATTAAATTTCAATAAAGAATTGCTTATACTTGCCTTTCACTTCTTCACCTCCTGCTCCCACTTCACCCACCTCAATCTGCCTTCCATTCCCATCATTTAAATAAAAAGGTTTCTCTTAGATTACTGATAGATATATCTGTGCCCGTTAAGTCCAAATTCTTACTTTTCATCGCTCATCTTACCTGACTTCTGTTGACCATTACTTTCTTGATGAAAACCTCCTTCACTTCAATAGCCTTATTTACTGATTTTTGCAGTTTCATACCCTCTCCCTGGACATTAAATGTTGGTTTTTCACATCTTAGACTTTGGTCCACTGGAATCCTCCTGGAAAATCTGATACCAGGCAATCTTGTCCAAATCCATGCTTTTAGTTATTATGACAAATATATCTCTAACACCAGAATGTATGTCCACTTGCCTATGTAATGTTTTTCTTTGGCTGTCTTAAAGGCATTTCAAACTCAACCTGTCTAAAATTTAATCTGTGATCTTTCCTTTCATTCTCTTCTGTTCTAGCAGTCTCTAAGTTGACAAGTGTACCATTAGCCATTCAGTCACACACAAACACACATTCAAACCAGAAATCTACGTGTCATCTTTGACATCTTCTTTCTCCCCATCACGAAGTTCTGTCATTTTTCCCATTAAACCTATTTTGAATGTTTTATTCTCTCCATCTCCTTCACCACCACCTTAGTCCAAGATACCATCATATCTTTGCTGGACTATGGCTGTAGCCTCTGTATTTGCATTCACATTAGTCCCTGTATTCTCTGTTACAGCCTCAGTTAAAAAACAAAAACAAAAACCCAACAACAACAGCAATCCAGTTGTGCTGATTTTTTCTATCTTATTTAAAGCATTCCAATCACTTCCCAATGCTCTTGGGATAAATGCAAGACCCTGCAATGTTGCCTGTAGAAAGAACCCTGCCTATTTCTTCAGTCTCACTACACACTCCTCTTTCCCTTGTCATCTCCACTTGATTCACACTGGTCTCCACTCATTTCTGCATTCAAATGCCTCTTCCCACCACAGGGCTTTGGATAGCATTATCTTCTCCTCTTGAAACCCTCTACCTTTGTCCATCTACCCTTCTAGCAGCTCATGCTCACTCCTCCCTAGGTTACTTCCTCAGTAAAACTCTCCCTGAATTGACTGCTCTGACAATGAGTTTCCTCCAGATGTAAGCTTTTTTAGCCCCATACACCTCTCCTTAGAAGTATTCCTTAGTACCATTTATCACAGTTATAATTTCACATTTGTACGAGAGTCTCTGATTTACCTGTCTCTGCCAATCCATGATAAGCTTCACGAGGACAGGGACATTCTCTCCTTTGGTTTAACATTTTATTTCTAGCACCTATGTGGTGTTGAATGAATGGTTTATGTTACCTAGAGAAATCATTCACTGTCACATGAGTATGGATTTTATAATTTTTTTTTTTTGTCTTGGTACCAAAAGTGAGGCTTTGAGGAAATGGACTAGGGAAAAAGCTGGGGGATCCTGAACCTGAACAAGTGTCCTTAGAGCACTTTGGCAGCTGCTGTGTTATAGGGAAAATTGTAGTTGTTGTAGCATGTGTTTGCAGGGAAGTAAGTAATAATTCAATTGAATGTAATATACATTTTAAAAAAGATAACAGAGCTTTATCTATATCAGCTCTGTACTGAACAGTATAAATATAATAAAAATGTAAAAAACAAATAAAACCTCTGTCTTATAAATCTGAGAAACTTATTAAAACATATTGGAAATAAGACAGAAGTAAGCTAATAAACATTATTTTTATTTGATTTTCATAGAGTGTTTACTATGCATATGCATTGTAATAAATCTTCAAAATATCTCAATGCTCATAAATCTGATAGAAGAAAGATATTCATATATTGATCTTAGAGCAAAGAAAATTGAGGCTTCAAAATGTTATGAATTATATCCTCGTCCACACAGCTAGTAAGTGACACTGTTTAGAATATACTTCAAGTCTTTAAAATCAATGAATTCATGCTTAAAACCAGTTTTTGTCAAATTTCAGTAATATGTGGACTTTCATTAAAAAATCAAAATATTTCTGAAATTTTGTGTAGAATTAAATTAGTATCATGACAACATTCCTTAAACATATAAAGAACTATGAAATTCTTTTACTTGTAGATTTCTAGAACTGCAAAAATAAAACAATATTTGGTTTTACAAATTTTACAAATCAAATAAAACAAAAATTCAAATTAACATCATTATTATTGTGACACATTTTTGTTTATAAAATAAAATTAATAAAATGTGAATTCTGTATTAATGGTTATATTCCAGGCTCTGTATTAATCTTCATATGTTAAATTTTGCTTCAATGACAACAAACCCGGAATCTCAGTGGCTTAACAAATAAAGTTCTATTATATGCTATATGTCAGGTGACTCACTAGGGTAGGTATCACCATTTAAATTTAGGATTTCCATGCTTGGTACCAAGGCAGAGAAATAATTGGAGTGATATACAGAATGATTTTTACTGCCTCAGCTTGAGTATTGATTACAACTAGTCATGTGGCTCCCTGTAACTGTAAGAGGGCTGGGAATTGTGGGTTATTATGTATCTAAGAACAACATTACAATATTGATGAACACAATTAATGACTATCACAATTCCAAAACTGAACTCTTGTGCTCCAAAAATGATTTCAAATTATGAGTTATGTTGACCTAAAACACATAGACTGCCAAATCTTTCACCAGCAAGATGGGTTTATTTGGGATCAGCAGAGAATTACAATTTGGAGTCTGTAACCATGATGAGCCACGTGCAAATTTCCATGTATCAAGGGAAAGAAATAGCTTTTATAGAGGAAAAAAGGAAGTTGGAAGAGCTCATGGCTTTCATTTGTTGAGTCCTTGCCATGAATAAGAGGAGTCTTCATCCTGTTGGGGTCTTCTATCCTCAAAGGGCAAGAGAAGTCCCCCTTGTAGTTTCCCAAGTCTATTTAATTGAGGTTTCTGTTTATTACATTTTTACAGTTACCATGCACAAGAAAAACAAGTTTAGTAACGTTACTAGTAAATTATTAAACATAAATGCAAGAGTAGACATAGATGATTGTTATCATTTTTACATTAGAACTATAAACAGTAAGATGGGCTTCTCAATATATTGAAAGTTAAATAATAAATGCCATTTGTATAGGTGCTCTCTTGGCCCCAACAGAGTTGTAAATACAAACATAAGTGTAAGCCATGAACACTTAGATAATAATTGGTTAGAAGGTGGTCAATGAGATGATTCAGAATGAGAATTTTTTTGTCATCAAAATAAGAATTCAAAATAAAATTGTATCAACAAGTCATGGCCACTTGTGAGAATATATTGCCAGCCCCACAGTTTGAAAAACAATGCATACAGCTATTGTGTCTGTAGAGCTATATGGCAATATGAGTGAAAAAATCAGTAAAGTGTTCAAGAACAAGATCATTGTGGACTGGAGTGGACTGAAAGTATTCATAGGCAAGGAGGATTTGAGCTCAGCCTTGAAAAAATGATAGAACTTAAGCATAAAAGAGAAGAGAACTGGATTCTCAGCAGGTTGAACACCATAAATAGGAGAAGGGGGAGAGCAAGTTTTGTTCATGGGTGGAGAAGGTGAACTTATTTGGGATAAAATGTTTGTTTTGAAGAGTATTTTGAATTTTCTTTTATGTATAATGAGAAGCTAAAGCAAAATTCTGAGTGAAAAGCTATGCCTCATTGAAAATGGCATTTTTGAACAAATAATGTAATTTTTCAGTGACTGGTGGTTAAGACACTGTGAATCATGGTTACCATGTATTATGTACACATGATGTGCAGGGTAATAAATCAGACACTTTAGACAAAATATCTAATTTCATGATAACCTGAACACTGAAAGTTAGACAATCCTATCCTTGCTTTAGAGATACCAGAAAAGAATTCCAGAAGTGTTGGGTTACTTTATTTACAATAATAGTATGCACCCTGAAACAGGGATTTTAATCCACTTTGACACCAAAATTCAAGTTCTTTGTACTACATCAAGCTAAGTGAAGAGGGCCACATATTTCTGGCCCTCTGTTGAGCAAATTGTATTTATTAATAAATTAGTAGTCATCCTTACTGAGGTAGATAATTTTTTGTTTCTTTCAAAGGACTAGATATATAACGTTTGCAAGTGATCAACATTGTTACCAATAAAGTATGACTTTTGTGACTATCAACAGGAAAGTAATCTAGATAAGTTGGAAATATTTCTATTATCATGAGACATGAACATCTGCTGTAAGTTTGAGATTTTATGGGGTCACATGCTATTTTTATCAGATTTGGGAAATTTATGATAGGAATAAAAATAAAATATGTTGATTTCATAATGCATTTGTTATCACACTTTTTGCATTTTCCTAGAAATAAATCAGTAAATGGTTGTAGTCTCAATGAGATAAAGGTCAGTGTATAAACGCTTGTGTAACTGGGTTCCCAAACCAAAGATTTAGGGCAGTTAAAATACTCAGTTTTCCCTTGTTCTTTTTTTATTAGGTTCTCTGAGATACTGTAGCAGCTATGGAAAACTTCCAAAGGCATGAAAAAGACCTCAGATTTTGGTGGTAGATAACAGGAACAATCAACAGGGAAATACCAGTTACCATCAAGGAGACTTCAGCAAGAGACTGGGAAAAAGCAGAAATCATCCTTGGGGAAGTGGAATCAACATCCAAGTTCAATAGACTAAGTCATCACAGAACCTTGATTGAAATGTGGGACATACAGAAAGTATTGGCAAGTAAAGGGAAAAAGAAAAAAAAACAAACAACCAAGAACTTCAGAGTGGGACACTAGAGGTAGAACCAGAGAAGGGAACATTTCTGGGGTTGTTTCTCCTTGTAATTGGCGGGGAATGTATTGGTATGTTATGGAAGGTTATGGATAGAATGTGTAGCTTGGTCATTTTCTCCCTTGAAATTAGATGTCGGAATATCAGAATGTTCTCCTATACGAATCTGGGTGAATCTCATGTTACTGGTTCTTATTAGATACTTAGTAATTACACATTCAACAGATAAAGGATAAAAAAGAAAGAATGAATAAACAAATAGCTAGTGAATTCCATTGTTCAAAAAGGGCTGCAGCATCATAGTTTCCTGTCCTTCCTTGAATTTACTGAGAACTTACTTAGTGGAGGAGACATACCTCCAGAGAGATACCATTGTATGTTCATACAGTGCCTGGCCCTCTGTATAGACTGGCATCAAAAATGTGGATCATTCAAATATTTTGTTGATTATTCACTAAATGCAGACCATTAGGCCTTGAAGCCTGCTCATCCTTCTCACTGTTTTAAAAATAAATCTTTGAATAGCCATTGTAACCCACAAAGTTCTTGTAATAGAGAAGACCAAATCTGACTCCATATTGGATCTGTTTCTTTCACTTTAAACTTTGTATTCTTTTGCTTTTGCTACAAATTATTTACTAAAGGGATGTTGCCTGTAGCTTAGAGTATATATAATGGCCCATTTCCCAGGACCCTGTCTTCCATGCCTGAATGTTAAGCTAAAATACCTTTGTTTAAGCTCAAAGGAAACATCCTGACCAGGCTCACTGGTGAATGGCTGCAGGAAAGAACAAATTAACAAATTTAGCCTGAACCAGGAAATATTGGCAACAACTTATCACCTTTTTTTACTTTACCTCCTCACCTCCCCCTCTTTATTCCATAAAATAAACTAGCTTCTAAACCTGGGCAAGATAGTTCTTTGGGACACTAGTCCACCACCTTCTTGGTCTGCTGGCCTTCTGAATAAAGTCACTATTCCTTGCCCCAACAACTCATCTCTCCATATATTGGCCTGTCGTGCAGCCATCTGTATGAGCTTGGACTCAGTAACTGTCTGGGCCTTGTCTAATTCTCTAGCATCAACTGATGGAGCTCTTAACCAGTGCTTCTGCATTCCTGCCAGCCTGGCTCTTTCTAAGGCACCTGATAGAGAATTCTCTGAGAGGCAGCATGGCATAGCAGTTAAAAGCAGAAAACCTGAAGTCAGAGTGCTGCAGTTAGAACTCTCTTTCTACATATACTGACTAGATAAGTTTCTGATCCTCATTGTGCCTCATTTTTCTCATCTTTAAAATGGAGCTAATAATAGTACCTTCCTCAATGTTTCATTATAAAAATTAAATAAATTAACTGTAAAGTGGTCAGAACAGTATCTGGTCTTTATCACAAGCTTACTAATATGAAACTAATTGAAACTACATATATTTCCATTAAATATAGTAAAATAAAACACAAAGAAATAGGGCACTTAGCCCAGCTTGAAAGTTTTGGACAGACTACCAATAAGTAGTGACAACAGAAAGTCATGGAGTTAGAGAGGTAGTGACAGAAAACTGGAATGCAGGGTGAAAAAAAGATTATCCTGTTTTACTGGGTTGACATATGGGATAGACTTGAGAATGTTTATAGAGGAATGGAAAGACACAGGAGCAAGAGCAAACAGGAAGAAAAGGGAAGTAAACTCCAGAGAAGGTAGCAGAGGATGAGATCAATGCCATAGGTGGAATAATTGGCCTTAGACAGAAGTAGGGACAGATAATAGCTATGAGTTGTTCTGCACCCCATTATCTTTAACTCACATTTCTGCTTGGAAACCATGAGCTGGGTGTCACAAAAGCCTTTCTTATTGAAAGACACCCTGTATCACTTATTTTCACAAATTTTCTCTACATTGTATGCTGTTAACTTGATGTTTAATCCATACACCTGCTGTTTTGTGTGCTTAGAATGCCTCTTCCCTTAAATTTCATTTCTCAGATACAGATTTCTCAATCAAGTGACTGTTTAGCCACTGAAACAATTTCTAACTCCAAGAAACTTCTTTGGCATTTCCAGAAACATAGAAAACAAAGTTAAGTGGACATTTGCTTACATTATTGTTTTCCCCTCAGTGAAAACTCATCGCTTGGTCTCCATTGCTTACCAATAATTGCTTCATGAAGCGAAAATACAAACAGGGCAGTGACTACATCCATTTAATCTACTTCTCAGAACATAGAACGTTTTCATGAAACATTTTACGAGAACTTATGTTCCATTTGATAATGATGATGACCCATGATTTTTATATAGAAAAGCTCTTAAAATTGCCTTAATAAAAGCAGGGCATAGAAAAATGGACTATTTTGTCAGACCATCTAGAAACTTCAATCTAAGAGAGGTTAGTTTGTGAAAAATCTTCTAGGATATTTGAATCTTAAATTTAAATGCCCAGCCTTCTATTTGAAATCATTCTGGATTTTTCTGTAATCTGGCTCTAGAACCAGCAACTAAACCTCTAGCAAGCATAGTTTAATCTCTTCATATATTTAAAATAACCAAGGTATATGGCTACCCTCTGGGCATGCTCATGTTTTTATGATAACTCAAGCTTCACCTGAGTAAAAGAAAACTTCCAATGCATGTTTGGGTTTCCACACACACACACACACAAATGTGTGTATCTCTTTTGGTTATTTCCAGTAAGATGGGAAAATGAGTTTGAAAAAAACAACTTCAGGTATATTACCAACGAGAAATTTAGGAATTTAGCTATGACATTCCCATTAAGCCTACAAAAAAGAATAAGTAAAGACTTTGTGACTTTCACTGTTAGTAATCATCAAAACACTGTGAAAAATGATTTCAAGATCAAAGCAAAACATAGCAACTTCAAAGACAGAGAGAGAGCTCAGGGCTGAAAAATCATGGTCCTCATAATATCACCCCCATTAGAAGGTTGTAAGAACTCAGGTAAACAAGACTTGGATCTGAAATGGACCTAAGAACATCTACAGAGATCTACCAAGTTTCTATTCCTCATGATTTTTCACAGTTACTTTCAAGATCACTTTCTGCTCCATTCCACAGATGAAATCTAAGTGTGCTTCATGAGATCGATAAGCTATCTTTAATCTCCTGAACAGAATAAGTTGGCCACATAATTTAACTTTTAAATTTGCACTTTTTGAGAGGAATAATGGCTTTATTAATAATTACATCTCAAAAATAGTGTTAATTTGGTATGTCCTAGGCAAGTGGGAATACCTTACTATGGCATCCTTCCAAAAAATAGCTTTGTTTAAGATGAAATGTTGTTCCCTTAGCCCTAGATTAATAGTGATTTCTTTTGAAATCTTATCCATTTCTCAGCCAGTTTACTTTGTGTGTCCCCCATTAACCTATCCTAATAATCACAAATATAAGTGGTTTGTTGCCTTTAAGTTATGAAGACACTTCATACCAACCTCAACACACACGACACTCAACAACAACATAAATGATATCCAAATGTTAACACTACTACTGTATCAAAAATTATTGAAAAAAATTAGTGTGTCATATTTTTTAAATTATTCTATTTTCTTTTTTTGGCAACTTGCCTATGTATATCATCTTATTTACCAAACCCTTAAGACTACTATCATCAACTACAAAAAGTCTCCAATGAAGAAAAATAAATAACTATAACAATGGCTATAATTTTAGCTACTTTAACATAAAGTTATTTCAACAATGTCATAGAAATTTTGAAAAATAGAATTGCCTTCCATCTTACCATTTTACACACAGCTGTTGTATATCTTTGTTTTCTTTTTCTGCCTTTATATTTCTTTACAATTGTGTATGAATATCCATTTTTCAAACTAATATTCTAACAATTTTTCTACAGCAGAATATATATATAATTGCATTCAGAATCTATATCAAAATTTTATCTAGTTTGGATTTATTTCTGTATTGTCATCCAACCTATGTAATTGTAGTTTGAGAGTGTAAATTAAATTGGGACTGTTCCCTACTTTAATTCATCTTTTAATTAAAGGTGGATATTTAGAGTGACTCTCATTCTTCACTATGTTAACACTGAAATAAATATTTAAACACATATAGATTTTTTCAACTCTTGAAATTTTAAAATATATACCCGAATGCATGATTACTGGGCCAAATGATAAAAATGAAAAATAAGAAGAAAAAAGAGTATATGGGTTCAGAGTGTTCAAGAAAATTTAATTGTATCCTAAGTGACTTATTACAAATGCACCATATTTATATACATATATTTAACACAATTCATGCGATTCAAAAATATGCAGTTTATTTGTGATGTTTGAATAATGAAAGATCATCTAACCTAGTTCCTGAGTATTTGAGTTCAGCTCTCTTATACTATGAACACGATAAGTACCTGACTTAAGGATCCTATAGCTTTAAGATCTGGTTTGGTTCACTACAAATGAATGGATACACAGAAATGTTACAGGTAAAATGGATAAGTCAGTAAATGAAAAGTGACAGTATTAGTTAAAAATAAAATGTGTAGTACCAAGTTCAGCATTAAGAAAGACAAACTATTCATTTCAAATAAAATATATCATTTTAAAGTCAGTGAGACAGTAAACTAGCTCCCTCTCTGTATGCAAAGATTTTTCTGTTTTAATATTTGCATGTAAAAATGTTGCCAGTATTGTATTGCAAATGGTGGTTTAATATTTTGTCCCTGATCCAGATCCCGATTTGGCCTGATCCAGAAGTAACTGTATTTAAACCTCTTCTTATACCCCAGTGTTTGTCATCTTATTACCTATATAGAGGTGCAGAGAGAACTATAAAAAGGAAACAGAGACTCTCATTCTTAGACAGTTGATAACAGGAGGATTTTGCCTATAAATCTTGAAATAATACTTTTGAACAAAAAGCAAAAAGAATGTAAACCAGGCTTAAGTTTGTTTCTAACTAAAATGTTTTGTGGCTACCTTGTGCTATGTGTGTACCTCATGTGTTTTTTACAAAACCAGAAACATTTTGTTACTACTATTTCTGTTCACACCAGAAGGTGGAAATATATTGAGGAATTTATACACCAAAAGGAATCAGAGATGTGGAAAAAATAATACATATATTTGAGTTTAACTAAGAGAAAACTTGAACAGCAATGTTCAGGCTATATTCATCAGAAAATATTGAAAGCATTTAGAAGTAAATAATAATTCCTAGATAATAAGGATGAAAGAAATCAGTTGATTGCCTTTATGTAGGAATGTTAGCAAGAAAACCAAATATGTGCTCAAGGTATATGGTCATCAAAATCTGATCTCAATGAACATTTCCTGTCTCATCTTTGATTCAAATCCTGTAACCTCTGCTGCAGTGAACTGGCCATTTTCTCCAGGAAAATCATCTTACCTTTGAATGTCTCCCTCTTCCAATTTTTTCCTGTTTATGGAAATTCTCATAATTCAAGAAAGAAGCTCCCTCCAATCTAATTAAGTAGTCTGTATATACTTAATCCCCACAAAACTTTCTAAGCAGCTTTGTCTCTCCCACAAGCTAGTGTTCTGCAATTCAAGTCTTCCTGCAGTAGCACAGATCAACACTCTTCCTATGGAGGAGGGGGAAGTCATTTTGAAGAAATTATATTAGCTAATGTTTCTAATAAGGTTAAATTACATTAAATAACTAACATTTTAAGAAAAATGTGATAAGCTAGATAAGATAAATGTATTTAACTCTAAGTTGAGGTCCTAACATTTTTAAGTGAAGAGAATGAATTCAACTTAATTCACCAAATATATTTTAAGTAGCTATTAAATTCACAGTTTTATGCTAGACCTACTATTAGAAAGATTAATACAGGTATTCTAAAATATCCCACTTTAATGCAAGACATTTTATGTTAAATGCAATAATATTTCCTGTATTTAAACTATATGTTTTAAATATGGTAACTCCAGATGACAGAGCAATTCTTTGACTGAAGGGATTAAGCAGTTTTTATAGAGGAGATACTACTACTCTGAACCTGACACTAATAAGTAAATAAGTTTGTGATGTGTGAAGTAAGGGAGAAAAAAGAGTTTGAATAACTGGATGGACCAATAGTATCTAGGATGGAGATCCTTCTGCCGCAAGATTGCCCCTAAGGCAACCACATTTTAGACACAATATTGTATATTTATTTACAGTATTTGTGCTTTTATCAGACTAAAATATAAAAATCATAAAAAAATGTTATATTTAACTATTTCATTTTAAAATAATTATTGTGTTCTCAATTACATATTTTTTTGCATGTTTGGACCATCGGTTTCCCATATGAATAGAATTCCATTTTAGAACAGTAGTCAAAAGAAGTGATTGAAGTTTTAAAATGTATCTCCCAGGAAAACATTTAATGTGTAAAAAATGTGTGAATTTAATATTTATACTATATTTAGTCCAGTATAACAAACAATTAATAACAAAACCTGTAATTTTCAGTCATAATTTTTCTACCATATCTCCTTTTTCTTCCATGTAGCTTTCAATGCAAATATGATGTTATCGCATTTAGCTGGATTTCATCCATTTTGATGAATTTTGTTTTCATGTTTGTTTATTTAAAATATCTTACAATTTCTCTTGAGATTTCTTCTTTGACCCATGTATTATTTAGAAGTATGTTGTTAAATTTTCACATATTTGGGGACTTTTTACTTATCTTTCTGTTATTGAGTTCTAGTATAATTCTAGTATAGTCTGAAGGCAGATATTGTATGGTTTCCATTCTTTTAAATTTAAGGTGTGTTTTATGGCTCAGAATATGGTCTGTCTTGGTGAATGTTCCATGCAGGGTTGAGAAAAATGTGTATCCTTCTGCTGCTGTTGGATGAAGCAGTCTCTAGATGTCAATTGTATGCAGTTGACTAATGGTTTTGTTGAATTCAGTTATTTCCTTACTGAATCTGTTTATTTCTAAGAGAGGGGCCTTGAAGTCTCCAGCTTTGATAATGAATTTATCTACTTCTCTTTGCAATTCTATTAGTTTTTACCTCACATAGTTTGACATTTGTTGTTAGATGCATATATGCTAAGGGTTATTTCTTCTTGGAAAATTGGCCTCTTTATTTTTAGGCAATGCCCTTCTTTATTGCTAGTAACTTTCCTTGCTTTGGCATTGGCTCTGTCTGTTATTACTGTAGCTAATCCTGCTTTCTTTAGATTAGGGTTAGCATGGTATATTTTCCTCTATCCATTTACTTTTAATCTATATGTGATTTTATATTTAAAGTGTGTTTCTTTTTTAATTATTTAATTTATTTTTTTTACACAGCAGGTTCTTATTAGTCATCAATTTTATACACATCAGTGTATACATGTCAATCCCAATCGCCCAATTCATCACACCCCCACACCCATCCCCACGTCACTTTCCCCTCTTGGTTTCCAAACGTTTGTTCTCTACATCTCTGTCTCAATTTCTGCCCTGCAAACCGGTTCATCTGTACCATTTTTCTAGATTCCACATATATGTGATAATATACGATATTTGTTTTTCTCTTTCTCACTTACTTCACTCTGTATGACAGTCTCTAGATCCATCCACGTCTCTACAAATGACCCAATTTCATTCCTTTTTATGGCTGAGTAATATTCCATTGTATATATGTACCACATCTTCTTTATCCATTTGTCTGCTGATGGGCATTTAGGTTGCTTCCATGACCTGGCTATTGTAAATAGTGCTGCAATGAACATTGGGGTGCATGTGTCTTTTTGAATTATGGTTTTCTCTGGGTATATGCCCAGTGGTGGGATGGCTGGATCATATGGTAATTTTATTTTTAGTATTTTAAGGAACCTCCATACTGTTCTCCATAGTGGCTGTATCAATTTACATTCCCACCAACAGTGCAAGAGGGTTCCCTTTTCTCCACACCCTCTCCAGCATTTGTTGTTTGTAGATTTTCGATGATGTCCATTCTAACTGGTGTGAGGTGATACCTCATTGTAGTTTTGATTTGCATTTCTCTAATAATTAGTGATGTTGAGCAGCTTTTCATGTGCTTCTTGGCCATCTGTATGTCTTCTTTGGAGAAATGTCTATTTAGGTTTTCTGCCCATTTTTGGATTGGGTTGATTTTTTTTTAATATTGAGCTGCATGAGCTGTTTATAGGAGATTAATCCTTTGTCCATTGATTCGTTGGCAAATATTTTCTCCCATTCTGAGGGTTGTCTTTTCATCTTGTTTATAGTTTCCTTTGAAGTGCAAAAGCTTTGAAGTTTCATTAGGTCCCATTTGTTTATTTTTGTTTTTATTTCCATTACCCTAGGAGGTGGATCAAAAAAGTTCTTGCTGTGATTTATGTCAAAGAGTGTTCTTGCTATGTTTTCCTCTAAGAATTTTATAATGTCTGGTCTTACTTTTAGGTCTCTAACCCATTTTGAGTTTATTTTTGTGTATGGTGTTAGGGAGTGTTCTAATTTCATTCTTTTACATGTAGCTGTCCAGTTTTCCAAGCACCAATTATTGAAGAGACTGTCTTTTCTCCATTGTATATCCTTGCCTCCTTTGTCATAGATTAGTTGACCATAGCTGCATGAGTTTATCTCTGGGCTTTCTATCTTGTTGCATTGATTTATGTTTCCATTTTTGTGCCAGTACTGTATTGTCTTGATGACTGTAGCTTTGTAGTATAGTCTGAAGTCAGGGAGTCTGATTCCCCCAGCTCCATATTTTTTCCCTCAAGACTGCTTTGGCTATTCAGGGTCTTTTGTGTCTCCATACAAATTTTAAGATTTTTTGTTCTAGTTCCATAAAAAATGCCATTGGTAATTTGATAGAGATTGCATTGAATCTGTAGATTGCTTTGGGTAGTATAGTCATTTTCACAATATTGACTCTTCCAATCCAAGAACATGGTATATCTCTCCGTCTGTCAGTATCATCCTTAATTTCTTTCATCAGTGTCTTATAGTTTTCTGCATACAGGTCTTTTGTCTCCTTAGGTAGGTTTATTCCTAGGAATTTTATTCTTTTTGTTGCAATGGTAAATGGGAGTGTTTCCTTAATTTCTCTTTCAGATTTTTGTAGACATCATATAGCTGGGTCTTGTTTTTTATCTGCTATAACAATCTCTATCTTTCAAGTGGTGTATTTAGACCATTGATGTTTAACGTGATTATTGATATAGTTAGATTAATATTTACTATGTTCCTTACAGTTTTCTATTTGTTACTTTTGTTCCTTGTTCCTATTTTTTTTTCCAATTTTTTCTGCCTTATGTGTTTTTTTCCTATCTCTTGTGGTTTTGAATGATTCCATTTTCTCTCCTTTCTTAATAAACATTTTTTTAATTCTTTTAGTAGTGGCCCTAAAGTTTGCAGTATAAATTTGCAGCTAATTAAAGTCCACTTTCAAATAACACTATACCACTTCACAGATAATGTGAGTACTTTACAATAAATAATCCTAATTCCTCTTTCCCATCCCAGTATCATTGCTTTCATTCATTTTCCTTACATACAAACATGCATAAGCATATATACATACTAAATATATAAATGTATGGTTTATACATAGCATACATAATTTACTATATTGTTGGTATTATTATTTTGAATATGAACAAACTATTGTGTGTTAGATTAATTATGAATAAGAAAAATAAAAGTTTTTATTTTACCTTTACTTATTCCTTCAATTTTCTCCCTTAATTTATATAGATCATTGTTTCTGACCAATATTATTTTCCTTCTCCCTGAAGAATTTTTTCTTAACATTTCTTGCAAGGTAACTCTACTGGCAACAAATTCCCTAAATTTTTGTTTGTTAGAGAAAGTCTTTATTTCTCCTTCACTTTTGAAGGATAATTTTTCAGGGAACAGATTTCCAGGTTAGTGGCTTTTTGCTCTGAACACTTTAAATATTCACTTCACTCTTTTCTTTCTTGTATGATTTCTGAGAAGAAGCTGGTTGTAATTCTTATCTTTATTCCAATATAGGTAAGGTGTTTCCACCCCCACCTCACTTTCAGATTTTTTTCCAGAATTTTTTCTCTGTCTTCCATTTTCTGTAGCTTGAATATAATATACCTAGGTTTGTATTGGCATTTATTCTGCTTGTTGTTCTTTAAGCTTCCTGGATCTGTGGTTTGGAGTCTGACATTAATTCGGGGAAATTCTTAGTCTTTATTGATTCAAATATTTCTTCTGCTCCTTTCTCTACCCTCTGATACTCCTATTATATGTATGTTACACCTTTGTATTTGTCCCACGGTCCTTGAATATTCTGTTCTGTTTTTTCAGTCTTTGTTCTCTTTGCTTTTCAGCTTTCAAGAATTCTATTGATATATCCTCTAAGTCACAGACTCTTTCCTCACCTATGTCCAGTCTACTAATAAGCCCATAAAAGGCATCCATTTTTCTGTTACAATGTTTTTTGTTTGTTTATTTAGTGTGTTTTGGTATGTCTTTAAATTTTTCTTGATAGCCGGGCATGATGTACAAAGAAAACAAGGAAGTGCTGTAAATAGGCCTTAGTAATGTGGTGGTGAGCTGTGGGACAGGGGAAGTGTGCTATAATCCTATGATTAGGTCTCAATTTTCACTGAGCCTATGCCTCTGAACTGTGAACTTCACAAGAGTTTCTCCATTATCCTCCCTTAGACAGAAGAGGATGGGTAGAGTGGTCTGGAGTTGGGTATTTCCCTTCTCCCACATGGTAGGCTGGAGATGGCTGGAGTGGGGTGTTGCCCTTTTCTGGATCAGGTAGGCTCTGTTAACACCCCAGCTGGTTATATCTGCTTAATTTGATTCCCTTGAGGCCAGACCTTGTTAAGAAGAAATGTGTACTTTGGTGTAATTCAAAATGTTACCAGCTCCCCACCCTCTGCCTGAAGCCCTGGGATTCCAGCAGTATTTTAAATGTTAAACTCTGAGTTGTCCATACTAAGTCTCCAGCAAGTCCTTAGTTATAGTCAGGTTTTCCTACCCTGACACTGGTTCTTAGTGTGGCTTCTGTTTGTGAGTATCTGGTCTGGTAAGCCATGACTCCCTGAATTCCCCTGTCTGTCTCTGCAATACTGAGGGCAGTGGTTTGTCCTGTGTCCACTCTTCTCTTAGGGACCTAAGAGGACTTGATTTTTCAAGGCTGTTCAGCTTTTTACTTGTTAGGACAGTGTTACAGCTTCCAAGCTTTTTACATAAGGAGGCAGAAACCAGAAGTCCCCCTACCTTAGTTTTTAAGACATTTTTAGTCGTGTTTTCTATTCCCTGTGACTGAAAATACCTGAAATTATATATATGTCCAAATAAATTATAAAAAATAATGCAAAATATGTATCACTGTCACTAATATGTTAATGAGCATATTAAGAGCCACTTAGAAGCTCTGATATAAAATTACATGACTTTGTTTATGCCAATAGTCTATATATTTCTATAAATATGTAATCCATTTCTTCAATAATATATATTAACGTTCAGAGGTGCATATTTTTGAAACACTATAATACCTCTCTCTATTAGCTAAAATCATAGATTCCATGCAATGAAAACTATACTGTTTAAGACAAAATTACTATATTTGCTTATTTTTACTTTTGATGAACTTCATTAGAATTGGTCAAAGTTACAATTTAAGGAAGGAATGATTTTGTTTTCCTCACTTATTCTGTTTTTTTTATTAGTTTAATGTAATGAATGTAGTCTTTTGTATTAGTGGGCTTATTAGCAACATTTTTACTGATGAAATCATTGAGAAATGCAGGTAGTAAACTTCAAATCAATGGTAAAACCTTTAAAAGATCAGTTTCACTTTTAAGGGACGTCATATCATCCAATCAAATTAAATATATTAAAGATTTTACTTCAATTTCTAAGACCTTGAAAGAATAGAACTTGTACTAATGATGTGAAATTATGTGTAAATGGTTTTAGCACCAGAGATAGAAAGAGGTTCAGAGTAATTATGTTTTAACATTTGATCACTAAATAAGAAGTCAATAAAGTCAATTTATAATTTACATAGATTAGAGAATTTCAAATATCTAAATGTAGTGTAACTGCAAATAAATCAAGAGATAAAGAAGAGCTGCAAAAGAATGGTTAGACTGAATTTAAAGTTTGGCAAGGAATTGGGTTTATATCCTCAAAGAAATACCCTTCCTTAAATGTAAAACATAATCTAGAAATGGCCCATTTCCCAATGGCATCATCTTAATTCAAGAGATAGCATGCATGCCCTCAAAGCTATAGCTTTCAGAGCTCTGCAACAGCAAGAGCGACCTTTAATGAATAGGATTTTTTTTCCAGTTACTACAGCTGAATGCATCTGAAATAGGGAATTCATGCATTTCACTTCACTATGGAAATCATTATATAAATGGGATAGTCAGTGGAAATTTCAGCTGATATATAGCAAGAAATTATGTCATTTACAATGATGGTACAATTTGCATCATGTATAATTTTTTTCTATCTATCTTGATTTAAATTTACAAAAAAAAAGGTTTTAGTGGTTATAATATTTTAACTCTCTTTTAAAATAAAAGTCTGTTGGAACACCATTTAAAATATGCAGTTAAAGGAGTTTGAAGTGGTTTAATGTAGCACTGAGCCAACATATCAAAATACAGTATGTTGAAGAGGTAGCCCAGCATTTATCTGCTAAAGTCAGGGCATGTGAGTCTCGAGCAAAAGTCATTCTATGCCAAATCCCACACCATGAAAATATAATAATAATAGCAAAGAGTATTGTTCATATCATTTTTAAGTGCCACTGCTTGGAAGATAATCACCAGACAATGCATAAAAGATAAAACAAAACAAAACAAAACCTTTCTAATGCACTTAGAGGTTAAAGGAAGTACACCATTTTCAAGGAACTTTAACTTACTACCAGTTTAATCTTAACCTCAGTTTCATTACAACTAATATCACTTCTCTTTCTTGAAGTCTCTAAAGCAGTCTCTTTTTATCGTTTGTGTGACTGTCTTTTCTGTCAACTGAATTGTAAGCTCCTGAGGAAGAATGTCCACTGCTCACATTTCCTTTGCTTCATCCTCAGAGTCCAGCCCACACGTAGTGGGCCCTGCTTGCTCAAAGCACCTTGCAGGAAACTCATTTGGTGTCTTTATTGACCTCAGAACCTGTGTCCTAACTGGGAGGTGCATTAGGGAAGACACTGGTGCAGGTCGTTGTATAATACCCACACCTAGTCCAGGCTCTGGTACCCAAAAGTCTTTTCATATATAAATATAAATGAATTAATCTTGTTTCTGCATTCTCTCACTGCTCTTCAGAGTTAAAAGTATCTGGAAAAGGAAACTTTTTTATTCCATAGGACAGCTTAGTTATTGTTTAGCTGTCAAAATATTATTTGCACTTAGCCCAAATCTTTTGTCTTGTGCCTTGTACATACAGGCATACCCCTATTTATTGTGCTTGCCATTATTGCACTTCACAGATAAAACTGCGTTTTTTACAGATTGAAGGTTTGTGGCAATCTTGCATTGAGCAAGTCAATTTGCACCATTTTTTCCAACAGCATTTGCTCACATTGTGTCTCTGTGTCATGTTTTGGTAATATTTACAATATTTCAAACTTTTTCATAATTATGGTGATCTGTGATCGGTGACCTTTGATGATACTACTACAAAAAGATTATGACTTGCTGAAAGCTCAGATGAAGGTTCACATTTTTTAGCAATAGTCTTTTTAATTAATGTATGCACATTGTTTTTATAGACATAATGCTATTGCATATTTCATAGACTACAATATATGTAAACATAACTTTTATGTGCATGGAGAAACCAAAAAATTCATGTGACTTGCTTTATTGCTACATTCCCTTTATTGCAGTGGTCTAGAACCAAACCCACAATATCTCCAAGGTATGCCTGTACTTGTTCTTGTTTTGTACACTGAGCTTATAAGAATAATTCTTATTTCTCTTATTATTTTGGTTGTATTTTACCTCCCAAAGAACTCCTAGCTATCACCCAGGAACTGGGGCTTACCCCAAAATATTTTTCATGTTTTAGAAAATGTATTTATCACAGTAGTCATTTTTGCTATAATTATAACACTTCAAAAATGCACCAATATGTTAACTTTGTTTAACTATATATATAATTTAATATTTCCTCACGATAAACAAATCTACATTCACATTTTCCAACAAAATATTTTAATTAACTCTCAAAATTAATATATGAGAAACTTGAGGACATACAATTCAGATTCTCTAATAAATTAGTAGCAGTTGAGGAAATGATACAGTTTGAATTATAAAAATTTATTATGTAATTTCTTCTCTTGTTATTAATATGAATCAAACAGTACAAAAGAACTATTGTTTTCAAATGCCATAACACAAATAGATTTTTTATATAAAGCATGAATAATATGCTTAATATGGTCTAGTTCATATGTATAGAATTCTTCAATTTCAAAATAGTTTAGAGAATAGTGAACCTCATTTTGTTTTACAATGTATATACTAGAAGAGTTGTGATTCCAGATGGCTGGAGGGAAATAGAGTCAAAACCCCAACACATAGTATTGCAGGGTTTTATGCTGTCCTCAGCCATTGCATGATCATTTGAGAGTTCTCAGCCCCCCTGAGAATCCTGGAGATTCAGGAGATGGAAAAAATCTAGTCCAGAAGTCATTTCAAGTCACGAACTTCCTTTTTGTGATTTCCTTCCAGCTTAACTTCCCTTTACATGCAAAGAATTATATAGCAATTTGCCACAGAACTCTGCAAGCATTTATCCAAGAGAAAGGATTTGTCTAAGAAGTGGCATCAATTTTGGCCACAGGAGAGCCAGGCATACATACAATCAAGTGAAGTACTTATGACTTCCATGTGGTCAATTCTCTATGGTCCTTCACTGAGGTGAATTGCCTGTTTGACTTAAGGTTAAGGTTTTGGCAAAACTAACATTTTAAAGCTTAACCTCAAAGAAAGCTACTGTTTATAATATACTGTTAGCAACATCATAATTCTAAGAAAATCTACTTGTGAGAATTAAAATATTATAAAATCATAAGACACATTTACTCTGCCTTAATGCTGGGAGACTTTTCTTCTAACTCGAGTTTCATAATACTGAGAAACATATAATAATAGTATTTATGTAGCATGTTCTATTACAAAAGCTTTTGAATTTTTATTTAATACTGAAATGGTCCCCACTGAGATGTTAGCATTCCCCTTTGCAGTTGCACTGATATCACAAAGACATACACACTCATTGAATCTCAACTCAGCTGGACTTCTAGATTTGGTTTAGTGAATACAAATGAGTATATAAAAATGTGTTTGCAATTAATAAAATTTGACTTTATTTTCTGGAAATAAATGCATGTCATGAGATAAATTTTGATTTAGCTATCAATATTTGTTATTGCATGTTTCTGTACAATTCATTGGACCCACTTCACTGGGAATCCTACTGAGAAGAAAATAGAAAATCAACTCCATTGCCCCTAGATTTCTCTAAATCTATGAGACTCATTAGTACTTGTGCATAATGCCCTGACATATCTAGTGATAACCTTCTAATGGATGGAGGTCATGTCCAAGGTAGTTTCACTGTAGCTTTGGGCACCATCTAATATTGCCAAGCATGCATTGAGAATACTTTGGGAGGAAAGCTCTTAATACTTCGTTATTGTGCAATGTCTTTAATCATTCACATCAAAGAGATATGTTATGGCTATAAAGCCTAGTTTTTGTATGGTTTTCAATTTATCAGTGACTGCTGCTGAGCTCTGGAAAGAGAACTTCTTGTCAAATTCAGAAGTCTAACATACTTAAGAAACAGAACGATGGGACAAATAAAAATAAGAAGGTTATAAACTATTCAGGGAAGTACAGAACTTTTAAGTTCAGTGCAGTGATATAGTTCATTGTGAAGTGTGAAGTCCATTACTATGAAATGCCTTAGGATCACCTAAGAAAAGGAGATCAAAAGCACGGCAAGTAATTTCCTTCTCCATCACCATGCCCCTCCTTCCCATACTTAATGATTCTGCTCTAATTTATTTTATATATTTTATTTGGCACAAATGTAGGTTGCTTTTTTGGAAAATAGTGTTCTATAACACTAAAATAGTGTTCTATAACACTAATAGTGTAAATTAGCAAATAACATATGAAAGCTACTATTAACGTTTCTTTCTCATTTAATTATTCAGCGAAGAGACCACCCAAGTTTATCCACATGTAACCAAAGATACCAGAAATGGGAAACAACTAGAGTCTGTTTAGTTTGATTGTAGTGTTTTTGTCCTAACACATTGTCTTTAACTAGTCAGAGAACACGCCTAGAAGTGAGAATGAGGCCAATATACACAGTATTCATTAGTTTGGCCTCTCTAAACTGTTGACCTACCACCAGCACAAATGTCATTTTATGGTGTGATTCAATTTAACTTGGAAACACCTTATTAAATCTATTTCACTATAGATACCTTGCAAAACTTATTTGTCTACAGACTGTTTATAAAGGACATAGCATGTAAACTCTGAGTCCCTGGTTCCTGGGAACTTTGGCAGTAGAACTCAGCAAGAGGCAGCATAATGGAGAGATAGTGTGCATGAAGACTGACCTCGGAGTGTGAGTCCCAGATTTATTACATCATATCTTGCTATGTGACCTTGGGCAAATTAGTTAACCTCTTTTGGCTTTAGTTTCTTTGTCCTTAAAATGGCTATGAGAAATAGATGAGTTAATGTTTGCCGAGTACTTAGAATAATGCCTGGCACATAATAAATATGACTCAATCCTTTGTAAAATAAGATTACCACCTTAATGAGTCAACACTGTCCTTAAGAAGGGAAGTACAAGAAACAACACACTCAAAAACATAACTAGGTAACAATCTTGTTTGGTGTTTCGGAATATACACAGTAAAGTTCTTAATGGATCTAGCTGAGCTTTTGTGCATAACAGTGAATCACTCTGATTCTACAGTCAATAATGTTCAAAAGTGTACCTTTTTTCTCAACTAAGCATTGTGCTACAGTTAGCCTGTCTTTGACACTTCCTGCACTGAGCTCCTGTGAAGTAATCTATTTGGGGCCTTCCCAGAAGATTCATTAAGTTGTATTGAGCGTATTTGCTTGCCTCATGGGCAAGGGGAAGAATACCAAACACAAAACACCTGTGCTCTCAAGTTAGCCAATTTCATTTCTTTAGACAATTCAAGGTTTCATTTATTATTTATAAAATTCTGAATGTGTTGGGACCTAATAATTTCTGAAAGTATTGCACCCCCCACTCCATGGCATGTCAGTTGCAGCTGGCTCTCATCTTATCTATTATTAGATCTGAATTTGAAGCAGGGTGTTTTCTGTGGAGAGCCCCTGCATCCTGAACACATCCCCCTCAGTCATCTATCAAAGTGCAAACATGAGAGTATTTAGGTCATGATTTATAGCACTCTCAATCTTCTCAAAGTCTGATTAATTTTAGTCATCTTTTTTCTAGGACAGAAAACAATAGTGTATTTAATAACACTTAATATCATTAAATTGCAAAAAGGTTGACTTAATACATGCACACTAGTCATTTATTTTGGAGCAAGTAATAGAATCGTAAAACATTAATAACAAAAGTGGTGTTTATAAGCCAAAAATGAATATGTCTACTCATATATATTTTGAGCCAGTTGTAATGTATCATCAACAAGATATTCTCAGCATCTATTATCTAAAGGATTTAAAAAATATATATGTTCAAAGGACAATCCAACAACAGAAACATTCATAAGCTTTTTAGAAATGCAGGTACCTGACCCAAAGCAGAACAATGGACTCAGAATCCCTAGAGATGAGGCTTAGAAATTAGGATTTTGACAAATATGGTAGGTGATTCCAATAGTTGAGAATCTCTGATTCTCTAGTATGAAAGTATTCATTTTTCCAGATTCTTTAGTTCTTCAGCTATTTTAGGCAGCTGCCGGCCGGGCAGGGTGTGACTGGCCGATAGGAGAGAACTACTTCAATCCACATGTGTGTATTAATTTATTATCCCTTCGACCTGCCAGTCAGTCACACTTTTGTCCTCTTTGCTAGATCTGAGAATACCCCAGGGAGTAAAGGCACAGATTTTGCTTAGGGTTTGACTTAAAACACCCACACAGATGACAGAGGAACCAAGAGAGTAGGGACTCTTTCTTGGCAGTTAACACAGCATACCCCAGAGAGTACTGCTGGTCCAGTCTCAGTCTTAGAACTAAGAAGAACATCTCTTCATTTTCATTGTACTCCCTTATTTTACTTGGATAAATGAGGCTACCTTGGCACACCTACCTTGGCCTTTGTAAACTCTGGTGACCTGAACTACTGTCCTTCTGCCAATTCCACTGTCATCTGATGCCAATTCCACTGTCAACTGATGAGAAGCAGTGCTGTATCTCTGATTACCCTCCCTCTGTGTTCTCTGCTGGTTTCGTTTTCTTTTCCCATCTTCTCCGTGCAGCTATTTCTTTTTCTTTTTTAATAAATGTATTTATTTTATTTATTTATTTTTGGCTGCATTGGGTCTTCGTTGCTGCACGCAGGCTTTCTCTAGTAGCAGCGAGTGGGCTACTCTTCGTTGCGGTGCGTAGGCTTCCTTCTCATTGTGGTGGCTTCTTTTGTTGCAGAGCACGGGCTCTAGGCGCGCAGGCTTCAGTATTTGTGGCATGCGGGCTCAGTAGTTATGGCTCGCGGGCTCTAGAGCACTGGCTCAGTAGCTGTGGTGCACGGGCTTAGTTGCTCCACGGCATGTGGGATCTTCCCGGACCAGGGTGCGAACCCGTGTCCCCTGCATTGGCAGGCAGATTCTTAACCACTGCACCACCAGGGAAGCCTGAAGCTATTTCTTAAAGTGTTGTTCTGGATCCCTTTCTCCCTTTAAGCCCCTGTCAAGGAGAATTCATCTCTTTCTATAGCTTCAACCCAACAGCTCCATGTTAGTGATGCTCAAATGTTTATCTTGAGTTCTAATCACTTTAGAAAACTAAGAGTCACTTTTTACTGCTATCAACATGTTCACTTCCATGTGTGATAACATATTTGCATCAACTTCTGCAAATCTACTGTGGAACATATTTCCTTACCCTCCACAAAAAAAAAAAAAGAAAAGAAAAGAAAAGAAAAAAGAAATCTGGTCCCAAATTTGGCCTCTTCCATCAATGGTATATGCATCCTCCAAGTTCCACAGTTTAGAAGCGTTTATCAACTTTGACTTTTTAGTCTAAGTTAATCACTGGGTTGATTTACTACTATTTAGAATAATTCTTTATAGAAATCCTAGGAATCCCAGGACCTTTTGGAAAGAGAAAGTACTTAACTCTAAAGGAGATAATTCATTATGGCGATTATAAGGAAGACTGATACAAGAGAGACTTTGGTTTGAATTCTGTAGTACTTTATGCTGCAAGAAGATAGGCATATTGCTTAACCTTTCTAAACCTATGTCTTTCTTGCCAATATGAATTTATTTTTTCAACAAATATTGTTGGGAACCTTGTAAGTTTCATTGCTGTACTAGAATCTTGTATGCTGTGTTGGACAACATCTTTTCACTCCTGGGGAATATAGAGGAGTGCTTCATTGTGATGAAAGATAAGGTAATATGTTTTAAACACTTGGCACAAAGAAAATGTTCTGAAAATATTCATTACTTTTCTCCCCTAGAGTCTATTTTCTGGCCCTTGGCTAACATATCATGTTTCTTTGGACACCTTGGTCTGTTTGTTTGCTTTTTTTCCCTTTTCTCATTAAAGCTGTCATACATAACTCATTCTGCCTCCTTGGCTTCCCCAGCAAAATGAACTGCAAAGTGAGCTACTTTTCCTTATGTTCTCTGATTCTTGTTTTTCTCTGAGAATATATGATCTCTTTCATTTTATTTTATTTTATTTTATCTTGGAGAGACATTGACAAACCTTATTTAGTAACGTGGTATGGTCAAACTTACAAGATAGTATTTTTGTGATCATTTTTTGTTTGTTTGTTTCAATATGCATGATGAGAGAAGCAGGTAAAAAAATGTCTCCTAGTTTTCCTTCTTGGCTGACTGGTTGGGAATAGGGGTGTCACCAACTGAGTTTGATATAGGAGAAAGAGAAGGGAAAGAGAAAATAATCATCCACTTATTTGGAAATGGTACCTTTGAGGTTCTTATGAAACTTTTAGATGAAAAGTTGAACAGAAATTCAGATAAAGAAATATGAAGCTTGGGAGAGAAGTCTGAGCTGGAAATAAAGTTTTGGGATGTATCAGCTTGAAGTTGGTATTCAAAACTATGGTCATAGATTAATGTGTTTTAAAATATTATACAGTATGCATTTATTTACTAGGCTTTGTGCTTAAAACTAGGAATAAAAATTTAAATAAAACTTATATTGCCCTGGCCCAAAGGGAGCTTATACTCTATCAAAGGACCAAAAACTCATGTAAATAAATATAAATTGGGAAATGTGATAAATTGTGTGTTGTGATAAGAAAAAATGCTTGATTCCCTTTAACTTGGATAAGCTGACAGAAATCCAGTATACTTGAGTATGGGTGGGGCAGGGACAGGTCACGTACAGCTTTGTGGACCACAGGAGAAATTTGGATTTCAGGCAAAAAGCAATGAGAATCATTGAAGTGTTTTTAGTTTTTAAGTCTTAAGTGGCATAGTGACTTATTAAAGACTGACATTTGCTCGTGTTATTATAGGGAAAATGTGTAGGCAAGGGGCAAGAAAATTGCCCTAACCTCATTTCTGAGCTCCAGAACCACATTTCCTGTGGGTGACTTACGGTAAACTCAGTAACCATAGGATAAGTGTATTATGTGGAAGGAATTGAGCTCAGATAATTTAAATTATTTAAGTGGCAAGTTATTGAGCTGACACAAAAACCCAGGACTTCTGAATTTTATTTCAGTGATTTGAATGAAATATGGATTGCCTTCTATTCTGTGAAAAATGTCCTGATACCTGCACGTTTCAATATTTTCTGTTTATATTTCCACACCAACAAAACCTTCCTCCACCAGAGTAGGTCTGCTGGAATTTTCCAACACAATGATCAACTGCCAAAAGACATTCCTCATGAACTCAGGTCCTGTGTAGCAGACTGTTGCCAAAGATAAAGCTTGAACTTCAGCAGCAAGTCAAACCTTTCAGCAAGAATATTTCAGAATATGATTTTCAAAATGCACAATCATGAGTACTAATGATCCAAAGGTTGGGAGTGTAATTAATTACATGTACATTGATGGATATTGACATTAGGTGAAGCACATCAGTTCAGGGTGCAATAAACTGAGGTACAAAATCCTCAGCAATTTAAGTCAAAGGCCTTCATAGCCACAGAAATAATAACAATAAGACTTCTTCAAAGAGCTGTACACATACAAATATAATAATTGTAACAGATATAAACAGAATATTTAGTATGTTCTATCATTTTAAATATTTTATATGGATCTCTCTCAAATAGGTACTATTATCATCTCCATTTTATAGATTAAAAAAATACTGAGACACAGAGAGATCAAGTAATTTTCTAAAGGTTCACATAGCTTGAGAGTAGCACATCTATGATTTGAACTACAGCTGCCTGGGTTCTCTGTCTTTCTGTATGTAAAACAATACTGTTGAAATGTGATACTATACGTGGTGTTGGTCTTACTTATGTTTTAATTATTGTAAATTATTAAAATTCAGAACCACTAGACAGATTTAAATAGCTAGAGTTTACATTTTTAGTTTAACCGTCAGAACAAATTGTTTTATATTTATGTGTACAAAGATTTATAAGATGTAAGGGGTGATTGTAATCTGAGAACATAAAACTCTATTTTTTAACTTCAAATACAGTTATGACTGTTGTTCTAAGTACTAAATAATCCCTTATCTTATAAAATGACTCTCGGTGTTCCAGGACACAAAATTATTATGTCCATATTGTCTACAATTTTAGATTGATCTCCTGTCATTACATTGTTGGCTTAGTTTATAATCAGTTGCATGAGTTAGTAAGTATGACAGCTGCTTGACTTGGTCTAGGGGAAAAAAACAACATTCAGATAAAACTCTACTAGTAAGAAAAAAATCAAATAGTATAATAAACTTTTCACATCAAAAGGATATAAGGATCCTAAAGTACTGTAATGATTCAAATAGATACATTACCCATACATTAGAAATATTTTATTTGTAACTTCATTTAAATACATAAAGCAGATGTATCAAAAAGCTGTAGTAAGACCCCAAAGGGAAAATATTCAATTTGCTGCCTTGTTACTAAATCTGTGTGAATTTCCTAAAATGTGAGAAAATATACTTTAAATATTAGTTTGTACACATATTTTATTATATTAATAAATATTTTTGAAGGCGGAAGTTTTTTTTATAGTATCTGAAAGGAGAATAGGAGCTTTTTTATGATGTATTATTTTATTTTACTATATTTAATTTTATCAATTCCATTTTATTAGAGAACATAATTGCTGACATTTAATGAATGTTTCCTTTTGGCTATTGCTTTACATGTACTAACTCATTTAATGTTCACAATAAGTTTATGAAATAGGTCTTACAGCTAAGTCATTATATAATGAGGAAACTAAGAAACAGAGAGACAAGCCAAATCTCCCAAATTTATACATTTAGCAAGTAGATAAGTTGAAATGTGAATCTAGGCTATTTGTTTCCTGAGAGATATTTTAATGACTACATTAAATGGAAAAAAAACGTATATTATATATATGTATGTATATATATATTTACATCCATCCATACTCAGGAGCTAATGGAAACTTGCTTTGGAGAGGTATTTAAGTTATACAAGGAGAACCCTATTTTAAACAATAAGCAAATATTTGTATGTAACGATGCTTTTATTACATTCTAGAATATGTACCCTAGCTACAGTATTTTATCTTTCCACTTTGAAGGAATTCTAATATATTCTAGTCAGTGAAAAATTCTGCAGGGTATATATGTTCTTCAGTTCTTATCTGTCCAGAGGCTGAGTTTATTAATAAAGGTTAACACACACCAATCTGTCAAAGTTAACTCTAGGGTGTAGATTTATTGAATGACAAAAGTGAGGGAGACTCTTTCATGATAATGTTTTTACCTTGTACCATTTATTCTCTCACAATACCATTTTGACTTCTGTAATTAAAACAGAAGAAAGGTAAAAAAAATTCCGAGCAGAGCCTATAGAGTACCACAGATGGCAGTTTTATTTTATAGATAAGAACATGGATGCTGAGAAGGTCGGTAAAATAATCAGGATCATCTAACTCCAAAATCTACTCTTTCCATTAACTTGAAGTATTAAATGAAGAAAAGCAAGCAAGCAATATGAACTTAGAAATTCAGCCTTTGACTCTGTTAGCTGCATAACTTGTGACAGAACTACGATTCCACCAGAAGTCTTGGCATAAGTTTTAAAAAGGCAAGAACTCGGTGATATTTACCTCTATCCTAACACAATGTCTGGCCCCTGGTTAGAACTCGGCAGTTATTGAATTTGAATGAAATAAAGAGAATATTTTAAATTATCTCCAAGGAAACAGTTCTTTCCCATGGACATATACTTAGAGATCTCTTGTTTCCATCTCACATTCTTAGATCAAGAATCAGACACTACTTTTAAAAAGGAGTAGGGCAATCAGTAGCCTGGTTGTTCACAACTCAGTTAATTTTCATAAACAGACAGACACATTTGAAACTGGCAGGAATGAACAGTGCCCTCCCATTCCCCTGTGGCACCTGGGATTCTTTTTATGAATTTCCAAAGCAGTCAGACATCTCAGAGTATTATTTTCATCTGCTTATTTTTCTCTCTTCCCATCTCTCCATTTATTTCCGTTGCTCATCCAAAAGTTACTATGAGAATAAAACTTTAATAAAAGAATGGGGATTATCATGAGGCATAAAATATTCTAGTTTCATTTCCCCATACTTGTAATCTGAGTATTGATAGTAACTGCAAGTGCCTGGCCTTAAGGCACAGTAATTCTTTCAATGTGATTTAACATCAGAACAATGTTTCATTTTTAAATAATTGCATATGGAAAGAAAGAAAATGTAATTTAAGTAAACAGGAAAACCCGCAATCCGTTAATAATGATCTTAAGAAATACTTTTAGCAGTCATGACAATTTGTACCCTAAAAGTAAATTTAAAACATAATAGTTTCATACCTTGTGTAAAAAAAACTTAAATTATACTATTTTTAAAGCTGCCTAAGCATCCTAATTTTCCTTTATCTTCCACTTTCCATACCCATTATCTTTGTATGCCTACAGTTTATGCTTAAAGAACCAAGCTATAGCCATAAAAATAGAATTGCATTTTTAGTAACTATTGCCATTATACTAAAAATACAGTTCGATCTATAAGATTTCACAATTTCAGTACTCTTTCCCAATATCAAATGTCTTGAATTCACTACAATTGAGCAAGAGAATAGTTTTGCATTGCTTTTCTAATTAAAGTGCAGAAAGTTAACAGGTCTGGCCATCTCTGCAAAATGAGTAAATGTGTACCCCTGTCCTGACATTTCCTTCAGAATTGATTTGAAAACACTAAATATATTTTATTTTGTAGAACCAGAGCACAAAAATACACCTAGTAATTGTTTTCCATTGATATTCCCTTGGTGAATTTGCATTTGTAGGATAAGAATTGACATTTATAATGCAGAGCCAGTCAAATTATAGAATTTGTAAACTGAAGCTCTTTATTTTTATTACTATAACCTTGCAAAGTGATTGGATGGTTTTGTACAGCCTATTTATTTATCTCATTTTAAAACTGATTAAAGAAATAACTTTGCCTATGGAACAGAAAAGGAGTTATTTCTTGAACAATTCCATTTAAAATACAATTGTTCGGAAACTTATTCTGACACTTTAGGACTAGGGCACCACTAAGAAATCAACTTGATATTAAATATTTTAACAGAAGACAGTCTAAATGCAACGGGTCAGGTCTGGTCAGTGGGAGGCCCCCCAGATTTGTGGTGAACTTGGGAACTTTTGACTTCACATAGGTGTTGAAAACATGAATAATGCCCTTACTATTGATTATAGGCCAGGAGGAAAAAAGTCAGGGTAGTACATCTGTGGGAATGAGATGAAGCAGTGGCATAGGTCAAACTGTGGATAAATGAAATATCAGTTCAGCAGTAATACACTCTCCCTTCCCAAGATTCGTTGTACAGACCAACACGGAGGAATATTGAAACCAGGGAAATTCACAAAGCATACATCTCTCAGCACTTTCTATAAAGTATAACTGATATATAGATAAAAGCAGGCTAAAAGGAACATGAAAGTCATGCACCCTTAACAGAAAGAGAAGTTTAAAAGATGAAGATAGAATGGGATACAAAAGTTGGTAAAGGATAATTCCATAAACTTTGCTTTGATGTTCTGTTTGCTGATGGTTTGTGGTGATTGGGGTTCTCTCTTTTTCTTTTCCTTTCTAAGAGAGTCAGATAGGGTGGGCCCCAAAAGATGGGACTAGAAAAAATTACTCCATTAAATAAATAAACACAAAATATACAGAATATAGGATTCTGGAGTGAGAATTTTTGGACTTGTATCCTAGGAACTTTCATTAGTTCCATTGACTAAAACATCTCCACAGAGTTGGTGACTCTCAATCTTTATCTTCAGGTTTGATATTTATTTTGAAATTAGACAAAACACCCTCAACATAATTTGGAGAAAATGCATTACTTTCCATCTTCTCTTTCTCTTGTCCTTCTGTCTCTGATATTGGTGACACCATCTATTTGTTTGTCTAAGTCAGGACCATCAGTTGCTGTCCTTCAGTTTGTATTAATACTATTTACTCCCCATTATCCTCCACAACTACGGGAACAAAGGCCTATTCATGATACACCCATAACTTCTTCTTTCCTTCTTGATTGCTATCGCCACACTGGATGTCCTCATTGTCTCTATCACAGAGCATTGTGGTCATCTCCAAACCCATGTAGGAAATAAGTGTCAATGAAAAGGATAATGAGATTATGTCTCTAGTAAAGATAATTCATTAGAAAAATATTATCCTGCAATCGCACTCTTGGGCACATACCCGAAGAAAACTCTAATTTGAAAAGATACATGCACACCAATGTTCATAGAAGCACTATTTACAATAGCCAAGACATGGAAGCAACCTAAATGTCCACTGACAGATGAATAGATAAAGAAGATATGGTATATGTATACAATGGCTTACAACTCAGCCATAAAAAATAATGAAATAATGCCTTTTGCAGCAACATGTATGGACCTAGAGATTATCATACTAAGTGAAGTAAGTCAGATAGAGAAAGACAAGTATCATGTGATATCACTTATATGTGGAATCTTAAACAACGATACAAATGAACTTGTTTGTAAAGCAGAAATAGACTCACAGACATAGAAAACAAACTTAGGGTTACCAAAGGGAAAGGGGGAGAGGGATAATTTGGGAATTTGGCACTAACAGGTACACACTACTATATATAAAATAGATAAACAATAAGGACCTACAGTATAGCACAGGGAACTATATTCAATATCTTGTAATAACCTATAATTGAAAAGAAGCTGAAAACAATATACATATATATATATGAAAAACTGGATCACTTTGCTGTACACCTGAAACACTGTAAATCAACTATGCATCAATAAAAAAAGATAATTCTTTAGAACATAATCTTTCATTCAGGGAGGAGAGGAGACTTGAGGGAAAGAGATGAAACAATAACTGGTTTCACCTGTCAGGTAATTCCCTTCACAACTTGAAATTCCTTTAGTTCAAACAGTGAAAGTGTTTTGTTGTTGCTGTTGTTGTTTATTTGCTTAATTTGATAAGTTACTAAGAATGATTTTATGTCTTATGACTTCAACCTAAGGATATTTAAGGTAGAAAATAATTCAGAATCCGATTATTGTTTATGCCATGGTCACATGGAGGACATATAGGTATCTTTTTTTGTGTGTGTGTGAAAAAAAAAGTAGCTTTTTATTTATTTTTTTAAAACTTTATTGGAGTATAATTGCTTTACGATGGTGTGTTAGTTTCTGCTTTATAACAAAGTGAATCAGTTATACATATACATATGTTCCCATATCTCTTCCCTCTTGCATCTCCCTCCCTCCTAACCTCCCTATCCCACCCCTCTAGGTTGTCACAAAGCACCGAGCTGATCTCCCTGTGCTATGTGACTGCTTCCCACTAGCTATCTATTTTACGTTTGGTAATGTATATATGTCCATGCCACTCTCTCACTATGTCACAGCTAACCCTTCCCCTCCCCATATCCTCAAGTCCATTCTCTAGTAGGTCTGTGTCTTTATTCCTGTCTTACCCCTAGGTTCTTCATGACATTTTTTTTCTTAAATTCCGTATATATGTGTTAGCATACGGTATTTGTCTTTCTCTTTCTGACTTACTTCACTCTGTATGACAGACTCTAGGTCTATCCACCTCATTACAAATAGCTCAATTTCGTTTCTTTTTATGGCTGAGTAATATTCCATTGTATATATGTGCCACATCTTTATCCATTCATCCGATGATGGAAACTTACATTGTTTCCATCTCCAGTCTATTGTAAATAGAGCTGCAATGAACATTTTGGTACATGACTCTTTTTGAATTATGGTTTTCTCAGGGTATATGCCCAGTATTGGGATTGCTGGGTCATATGGTAGTTCTATTTGTAGTTTTTTAAGGAACCTCCATACTGTTCTCCATCGTGGCTATACCAATTTACATTCCCACCAGCAGTGCAAGAGTGTTCCCTTTTCTCCACACCCTCTCCAGCATTTATTTTTTCTAGATTTTTTGATGATGGTCATTCTGACTGGTGTGAGATGATATCTCATTGTAATTTTGATTTGCATTTCTCTAATGATTAATGACATTGAGCATTCTTTCATGTGTTTATTGGCAGTCTGTATATCTTCTTTGGAGAAATGTCTATTTAGGTCTTCTGCCCGTTTTTGGATTGGGTTGTTTGTTTTCTTGTTTTTGAGCTGCATGAGCTGCTTGTAAATTTTGGAGATTAATCCTTTGTCAGTTGCTTCATTTGCAAATATTTTTTCCCATTCTGAAGGTTGTCTTTTGGTCTTGTTTATGGTTTCCCTTGCTGTGCAAAAGCTTTGAAGTTTCATTAGGTCCCATTTGTTTATTTTTATTTCCATTTCTCTAGGAGGTAGGTCAAAAAGAATCTTGATGTGATTTATGTCATAGAGTGTTCTGCCTATGTTTATCTTTAAGAGTTTGATAGTTTCTGGTCTTACATTTAGGTCTTTAATCCATTTTGAGCTTATTTTTTTGTATGGTGGTAGGGAGTGATCTAATCTCATACTTTTACATGTACCTGTCCAGTTTTCCCAGCACCACTTATTGAAGAGGTTGTCCTTTCTCCACTGTACATTCCTGTCTCCTTTATCAAAGATAAGGTGACCATATGTGCATGGGTTTATCTCTGGGCTTTCTATCCTATTCCATTGATCTATCTTTCTGTTTTTGTGCCAGTGCCATACTGTCTTGATTGCTGTAGCTTTGTAGTATACTCTGAAGTCAGGGACACTGATCCCTTCAGCTCCATTTTTCATTCTCAAGTTTGCTTGGCTATTCGGGGTCTTTTGTGTTTCCATACAAATTGTGAAATTTTTTTGTTCTAAGTTCTGTGAAAAATGCCAGTGGTAGTTTGATAGGGATTGCATTGAATCTGTAGATTGCTTTGGGTAGTAGAGTCATTTTCACAATGTTGATTCTTCCAATCCAAGAACATGGTATATCTCTCCATCTATTTGTATCATCTTTAATTTCTTTCATCAGTGTCTTATAATTTTCCACATGTAGGTCTTTTATCTCCTTAGGTAGGTTTATTCCTAGATATTTTATTCTTTTTGTTGCAATGGTAAATGGGAGTGATTTCTTGATTTCACTTTCAGATTTTTCATCATTAGTGTATAGCAATGCAAGAGATTTCTGTGCATTAATTTTGTATCCTGCTACTTTACCAAATTCATTGATTAGCTCTAGTAGTTTTCTGGTAGCATCTTTAGGATTCTCTATGTATAGTATCATGTCATCTGCAAACAGTGACAGCTTTACTTCTTCTTTTCTGATATGTATTCCTTTTATTTCCTTTTCTTCTCTGATTGCTGTGGCTAAAACTTCCAAAACTATGTTGAATAAGAGTGGTGAGAGTGGGCAACCTTAACTTGTTCCTGATCTTAATGGAAATGCTTTCAATTTTTCACCATTGAGGACGATATTGGCTGTGGGTTTGTCATATATGACCTTTATTATGTTGAGGAAATTTCCCTGTATGCCTACTTTCTGCAGGGTTTTTATCAGAAACGGGTGTTGAATTTTGTCGAAAGCTTTCTCTGCATCTATTGAGATGACCATATGGTTTTTCTCCTTCAATTTGTTTATATGGTGTATCACATTGATTGATTTCCGTATACTGAAGAATCCTTGCATTCCTGGAATAAACCCCACTTGATCATGGTGTATGATCCGTTTAATGTGCTGTTGGATTCTCTTTGCTAGTATTTTGTTGAGGATTTTTGCATCTATGTTCATCAGTGATATTGGCCTGTAGTTTTCTTTCTTTGTGACATCCTTGTCTGTTCTTGGTATCAGGGTGATGTTGGCCTCATGGAATGAGTTTGGGAGTGTTCCTCCCTCTTCTATATTTTGGAAGAGTTTGAGAAGGATAGGTGTTAGCTCTTCTCTAAATGTTTGATAGAATTCGCCTGTGAAGCCATCTGGTCCTGAGCTTCTGTTTGTTGGAAGATTTTTAATCACAGTTTCAATTTCAGTGCCTGTGATTGGTCTCTTCATATTTTCTATTTCTTCCTGATTCAGTCTTGGCAGGTCATGCATTTCTAAGAATTTGTACATTTCTTCTAGGTTGTCAATTTTATTGGCATAGAGTTGCTTGTAGTAATCTCTCATGGTCTTTTGTATTTCTGCAGTGTTAGTTGTTACCTCTCCTTTTTCATTTCTAATTCTATTGATTTGAGCCTTCTCCCTTTTTTTCTTGATGAGTCTGGCTAATGGTTTATCAATTTTATTTATCTTCTCAAAGAACAAGCTTTTAGTTTTATTGATCTTTTCTATTGTTTCCTTCATTTCTTTTTCATTTATTTATGATCTGATCTTTATGATTTCTTTCCTTCTGCTAACTTTGGGTTTTTTTGTCCTTCTTTCTCTAATTGCTTTAGGTGCAAGGTTAGGTTGTTTATTCGAGATGTTTCCTGTTTCTTAAGGTAGGATTGTATTGCTATAAACTTCCTTCTTAGAAGAGCTTTTGCGGCATCCTATAGGTTTTGGGTCGTCGTGTCTCCATTGTCATTTGTTTCTAGGTATTTTTTGATATCCTCTTTGATTTCTTCAGTAATAACCTCGTTATTAAGTAGTGTATAGTTTGGCCTCCATGTGTTTGTATTTTTTACAGATCTTTTCCTGTAATTAATATCTAGTCTCATAGTGTTGTGGTCGGAAAAGATACTTGATAAAATTTCAATTTTCTTACATTTACCAAGACTTGTTTTGTGACCCAAGATATGATCTATCCTGGAGAATGTTCCATGAGCACTTGAGAAAAATGTGTATTCTGTTGTTTTAGGATGTAATGTCCTATAAATATCAATTAAGTCCATCTTGTTTAATGTATCATTTAAAGCTTGTGTTTCCTTATTTATTTTCATTTTGGATGATCTGTCCATTGGTGAAAGTGAGGTGTTAAAGTCCCCTACTATGAATATGTTACTGTCAATTTCCCCTTTTATGTCTGTTAGTATTTGCCTTATGTATTGAGGTGCTCCTATGCTGGGTGCATAAATATTTACAATTGTTATATCCTCTACTTGGATCGATCCCTTTATCATTATGTAGTGTCCTTCTTTGTCTCTTCTAATAGTCTTTATTTTAAAGTCTATTTTGTCTGATATGAGAATTGCTACTCCAGCTTTATTTTGGTTTCTATTTGCATGGAATATCTTTTTCCATCCCCTCACTTTCAGTATGTATGTGTCTCTAGGTTTGAACTGGGTCTCTTGTAGACAGCATATACATGGGTCTTGTGTTTGTATCTATTCAGCCAGTCTGTGTCTTTTGGTGGGAGCATTTAATCCATTTACCTTTAAGGTAATTATCAATATGTATGTTCCTATTCCCATTTTCTTGTTTTGGGTTTGTTATTGTAGGTCTTTTCCTTCTTTTGTGTTTCTTGCCTAGACAAAATCCTTTAGCATTTGTTGTAAAGCTGGTTTGGTGGTGTTGAACTGTCTCAACTTTTGCTTGTCTGTAAAGATTTTAATTTGTCTATCAAATCTGAATGAGATCTTTGCTGCGTAGAGTAATCTTGGTTGTAGGTTTGTCTCCTTCATCACTTTAAATATGTCCTGCCAGTCCCTTCTGGCTTGCAGAGTTTGTGCTGAAAGATCAGCTGTTAACCTTATGGGGGTTCCCTTGTGTGTTATTTGTTGTTTTTCCCTTGCTGCTTTTAATATGTTTTCTTTGTATTTAATTTTTGACAGTTTGATTAATATGTGTCTTGGCGTGTTTCTCCTTGGATTTATCCTGTATGGGACTCTCTGTGCTTCCTGGACTTGATTAACTTTTTCCTTTCCCATATTAAGGAAGTTTTCAACTATAATCTCTTCAAATATTTTCTCAGTCCCTTTCTTTTTCTCTTCTTCTTCTGGAACCCCTATAATTCGAATGTTGGTGCATTTAATGTTATCTCAGAGGTCTCTGAGATTGTCCTCAGTTCTTTTCATTATTTTGTCTTTATTCTGCTCTGCAGTAGTTATTTCCACTATTTTATCTTCTAGGTCACTTATCCGTTCTTCTGCCTCAGTTATTCTGCTATTGTTCCCTTCTAGAGAATTTTTAATTTCATTTATTGTGTTGTTCATCACTGTTTGCTCTTTAGTTCTTATAGTTCCTTGTTAAACGTTTCTTTTATTTTCTCCATCCTGTTTCCAAGATTTTGGATCATCTTTACTATCATTATTCTGAATTCTTTTTCAGGTAGACTGCCTATTTCCTCTTTATTTGTTAGGTCTGGTGGGTTTTTATCTTGCTCCTTCATCTGCTGTGCGTTTTTCTGTCTTCTCATTTTGCTTATCTTACTGTGTTTGGGGTCTCCTTTTTGCATGCTGCAGGTTTGTAGTTCCCGTTGTGTTTGGTGTCTGTCCCCAGTGGCTAAGGTTGGCTCAGTGGGTTGCATAGGCTTCCTGGTGGAGGGGACTAGTGCCTGTGTTCTGGTGGATGAGGCTGGATCTTGCCTTTCTGTTGGGCAGGTCCACGTCTGGTGGTGTGTTTTGGGGTGTCTGTGGACTTATTATGATTTTAGGCAGCCTCTCTGCTAATTGGTGGGGTTGTGTTCCTGTCTTGCTAGTTGTTTGGCATAGAGTGTCCAGCACTGTAGCTTGCTGGTCGTTGAGTGAAGCTGGGTGCTGGTGTTGAGATAGAGATCTCTGGAGATTTTCGCCATTTGATATTACGTGGAGCTGGGAGGTCTCTTGTGGACCAGTGTCCTGAAGTTGGCTCTCTCACCTCAGAGGCACAGCAGTGACTCCTGGCTGCAGCACCAAGAGCCTTTCATCCACACGACTCAGAATAAAAGGGAGAAAAAGTAGAAAGAAAGAAAGAAAGAAAGAAAGAAAGAAAGAAAGAAAGAAAGA